>NC_134486.1:46581340-46918840 GCF_040206685.1 Ascaphus truei | reverse complement strand
TCCCCTGCGGCCCGGCCGGCATGAAGGAGGGATAATGGGGAGGGATAAGCGGAGGGATGGTGGGGAGTGATAATCGCGGCGCCCCTCTAGGCAAACCACGGCGCACAAGGGCGCCGCGTCGCACAGATTGGGGACCACTGGGCTGGGCCGCAAATATGTTCGTTGTGGGCCGCATGCGGCCCGCGGGCCGCGAGTTTGACATGCTTGCACTAAGGTAATGAGCAGGAATGGATGGGAAGGGCAGTGCTCTGCCAAGGAAGCAGGAGGAGGCTCACGGTAGCATAAAAAACACTTTAATGTGTAAAAGGATCAAACATAGCCCCCCACAGCAGCAGCAGGTAACACACCTACGCGTTTCAGGCTATAAGCCCTTTACTAATGTAATGAAGCTGTTTTTATTTACATTTTAATAACAGTATACTGTAGCAGGGGGTCTCTGGAGCTGAACCGTATTAATTTCAGCCCTGGGGACCCCCTGCTTCCTGAGTTACAGGCCCTGGTATGGGATGTTTGGTATCCCCCTGCAATGTTTAAATCTCCCACATCACGTGACCGGGACATTTAAATGCATAGGTGATACCGGGGCCTATATCTCGGGAAGCAGAGGGTGCCCGGGGCTGAAATCAGTGCGGTTCAGCTCCGGGACCCTCTGCTACAGTACACTGTTATTAAAATGTAAATAAAAGCACTGGGATCGCCTGTGAGAGCTCTGCATGGTGATGCGGCTTTCTATGAAGCTCTTATAGACTGCAGGCAGATCGTACAGGGGAGAACTTTAAGAGAGGCTGAGATACCATCGCTGCTGTCCCGTACGGTATTGGCATTTTCCTACCTCACGGTTTGAGACTCGTGGAAATGGTTTCTGATTGTTTCTGAATACCGTGATAACACAAATACCAAACCATTCGGTGGGTCATGCTACACCGTTAGAGATAGCAGCAATTTTATCAAAGCTACCTGAATAGGCCCCTATGAAAGAAAAGCACCCAAATCGATGTCTATATGTGGTGACAGGATTTTTAGCTGGCTAATCCAAAAGGTCTCTTGTTGGGAGATGTTATGTATGTATTTAATGTATGTTATGTATGTTATACCGCTTCTATATTGAACTGGGGGACTAATGTCAATTTGATGGCAAACAGATTTTCTTACATAGCCCCATTGAGTTCAAAATAATGATAAAGTAATAGAGACCTCATCAGCCCAATCAAGCAGAAATGTCTTAAACAGTTTATTTGCAGTGATGTTGTTCATGTATCATTTAGTGGAGTACGAAGCGTTGAAAGCCTCATGCTACCTTCAGCAGTCAGAACTAAAAACTGACCAATTAATATTGATCACTTTGGTTTTTTAACATTTAAAAAATATTAAACTATAGAAACTGTGAACTTTGAAAAATACATTTAAAAAATAATAATACGAGGTGTTACTGATTTCCATGACCCAACATTGTGCGTAGTCTGAACCCGTACATGCTGTGCTCTCTTGTTGGTTGTCCCATAGTGCTGATTGGGCACTAACACAAAGAAACACATTTACTTGGAGTTTGTGTGTGCTAGTGCCCGATCGGCTCTATCACATTTGATATAAATGAATAACCACATTTTAATCTGTGTGTGCGCGTCCCTCCCTGTGTGCGCGTCACTCTCTGTGTGCGCGTCCCTCTCTGTGTGTGTGTGTCCTTACCTGTATGTGCGTCCCTCTCTGTGTGTGTGTCCCTACCTGTATGCGCGTCCCTCTCTGTGTGCGCGTCCCTCCCTGTGTGCGCGTCCCTCCCTGTGTGCGCGCCCCTCTCTGTGTGCGCGCCCCTCTCTGTGTGCGCGTCCCTCTCGGTGTGCGAGTCCCTCCCTGTGTGCGCGTCTTTCCCTGTGTGCGCATCCCTCCCTGTGTGCGCGTCCCTCCCTGTGTGTGCGTCTCTCCCTGTGTGCGCGTCCCTCTCTGTGTGCGCGTCCCTCTCTGTGTGCGCGTCCCTCTCTGTGTGCGCGTCCCTCCCTGTGTGCGCGTCCCTCCCTGTGTGCGCGTCTCTCCCTGTGTGCGCGTCTCTCCCTGTGTGCGCGTCTCTCCCTGTGTGCGCGTCCCTCTCTGTGTGCGTGTCCCTCTCTGTGTGCGCATCCCTCTCTGTGTGCGCGTCCCTCTCTGTGTGTGCGTGTCCCATCCCTCTGTGTACGCGTCCCTCTCTGTGTACGCGTTTCTCTCTGTGTACGCGTCCCTCTCTGTGTACGCGTCCCTCTCTGTGTACGCGTCCCTCTCTGTGTACGCGTCCCTCCCTGTGTGCGCGTCCCTCCCTGTGTGCGCGTCCCTCTCTGTGTGCGCGTCCCTCTCTGTGTGCGCGTCCCTCTCTGTGTGCGTCCCTCTCTTTGTGCGCGTCCCTCTCTTTATGCACGTCCCTCTCTGTGTGTGCGCGTCCCTCTCTGTGTGCGCGTCCCTCTCTGTGTGCGCGTCCCTCTTTGTGTGCGCGTCCCTCTCTGTGTGCGCATCCCTCTCTGTGTGCACATCCCTCTCTGTGTGCGCGTCCCTCTCTGTGTGTGCGCGTCCCTCTCTGTGTGTGCGCATCCCTCTCTGTGTGTGCGCATCCCTGTCTGTGTGTGCGCGTCACTCCCTCTGTGCGCGTCACTCCCTGTGTGCACGCGTCACTCCCTGTGTGCGCGTCCCTCTCTGTGTGCGCGTCCCTCTCTGTGTGCGCGTCCCTCTCTGTGTGCGCGTCACTCTCTGTGTGCACGTCACTCTCTGTGTGTGCGCGTCACTCCCTCTGTGCGCGTCACTACCTGTGTGCGCGCGTCACTCCCTGTGTGCGCGTCCCTCTCTGTGTGCGCGTCCCTCTCTGTGTGCGCGTCACTCTCTGTGTGTGCGTCACTCCCTGTGTGCGCGTCCCTCTCTGTGTGCGCGTCCCTCTCTGTGTGCGCGTCCCTCTCTGTGTGCGCGTCACTCTCTGTGTGCGCGTCACTCTCTGTGTGCGCGTCACTCTCTGTGTGTGCGCGTCACTCCCTCTGTGCGCGTCCCTCTCTGTGTGCGCGTCCCTCTCTGTGTGCGCGTCACTCTCTGTGTGCGCGTCACTCTCTGTGTGTGCGCGTCACTCCCTCTGTGTGCGTCACTACCTGTGTGCGCGCGTCACTCCCTGTGTGCGCGTCCCTCTCTGTGTGCACGTCCCTCTCTGTGTGCGCGTCCCTCTCTGTGTGCGCGTCCCTCTCTGTGTGCGCGTCACTCCCTGTGTGCGCGTCCCTCTCTGTGTGCGCGTCCCTCTCTGTGTGCGCGTCCCTCTCTGTGTGCGCGTCCCTCTCTGTGTGCGCGCGTCACTCCCTGTGTGCGCGTCACTCTCTGTGTGCGCGTCCCTCTCTGTGTGCGCGTCCCTCTCTGTGTGCGCGTCCCTCTCTGTGTGCGCGTCCCTCTCTGTGTGCGCGTCACTCTCTGTGTGTGCGTCACTACCTGTGTGTGCGTCCCTCTCTGTGTGCGCGTCACTCTCTGTGTGCGCGTCACTCTCTGTGTGCGCGTCACTCTCTGTGTGTGCGTCCCTCTCTGTGTGCGCGTCCCTCTCTGTGTGCGCGTCACTCCCTGTGTGCGCGTCACTCCCTGTGTGCGCGTCCCTCTCTGTGTGCGCGTCCCTCTCTGTGTGCGCGTCCCTCTCTGTGTGCGCGTCCCTCTCTGTGTGCGCGTCACTCTCTGTGTGTGCGTACTTCTGTGTTCTGGCGTTTAAGACCGGATCAGTGACAATTCTCCCTTTTAATACTTAAAAAATGAATCTCTTTTCTAATAGGGAAATAAAAAGGCAATTGAAGTGTTCCATTGACATCATAATTAAGCCAAACTACTTGAACTCTACTAGTAATCTGTTTGAATGCATTTTTTTTCATAAAGTAGCTGTCTTTAGGATAGTCTTTAATATTCTGATTGAAGACAGAAATTCTGATTTAAATAGGTCTCTTTGTGACTTATTCATAGAGTCCCACGAGTATGAAATGGTTTCAAAGTAAGTCATTCAGAAAGTTAAAAAGTAAGTCACTCAGAAAGTTAAAGTGTATTAAAAGTTTAAAAAAAAATAGTATTTTAGTGGACTCTGCTGTATAGATGCAAACTGTATGTAACATTTCTAAAACCAATGTCCCTATTCCATATAAGCCCAGATCCACCAAGCTCTGTTACGTCACTTAAGTGTTAGCCAACAGTAACTTAAAGTCTCATTAAGACTAATGGTGTATCTGTAAAGCACAATAATATACCATTAAGCCATGGTGTCTCCCATAAAGAGCACAGTGTTAACTATAATGGACATGCAAATGATATGCAAATGATATGCATTGTCGCATGTTCACAAAAGTCTGCTACAGGTAACTCGGGGACTTAACGTTATTTAAGTGATACAGATGCAGCGAGACTTACTTTCCCCGGAGCCACGGCTGAATAAGCTTAAAGCCACGGCTCCGGAGATAGTACTGCCTCGGTCGTGCTTCTGGGGGTAAATGCTTCCGGATTGGACCCCCCCTCCCTCCCCACTGCGATAATCCTCCGGCATTACTGCTGAAAACAGTAAATCTTGCAACATCTGCACCTATACTTGCCTTTTCTCCTATCCGGTCACTGGAATAGGACTTGTGCAGTTTCTGAATGGATGTGACACCACTGTTAGGCCTCATTAAGATAGCATAGCATGTTATTTCGGCATTATTCCCCTCTCCTCCCTCTCTCCACTTCAGCAAAGCCCTATTTCAGAGCCTGGATAGGAGTACAGTAATACCAAGGCCGGCATAACATCACGTTATCGGAAGATAGTGCAACCGTACAGTATGCTACAGTCATGTGACATGAAGCCTATGCTAATGAGACATTGTTCTCACGTTGTTTCTGTATTAGCTTTGAGGTTACAATGTTAACTCAGGGAACATGAAGTCCATTCCTGTTTTACAGTAGGTAACGTCACGTTATTAGTCCTGATTTAACAGAACTTTGTCGATCTAGCCCATAGTGAGAAGTGTGGCCCGTCCATCTGTTGGATGTTTAAAGGAAATTGACGTGATTGGTGGATTCTGAACAGTCTCTCATACTGACAAAAAGAGGAGAATGACATTTGACCGGCAGTATTAAAGAGATTAGATGATTGCAGCTTCCAGTATCCAAATATCAAGTTATTGTGACTCATTTTCACCTTCATAATGCCAACCACCAAGGTTACGCCGATGAATCTAAAAAAGCTGTTGAATTGGTTGTTGGTTTTGTACTTCCTTAACACAGGCTTGAAGCTACCAGCTCGTTAACCCATGAGTGCTGCAGATATAAGGGAAATCACTTGAAAAAATAATGACCTAAAAAGTATGAGTTGTGGGTGTTGGCCACAATGGTATAGGTGCACTGCAGGGCTCCAGCATTATAAATCAACTAAAAGACAAGTTCTGTACTTGTGCAATGAACATGTAATTTCTCAAGTGCCTACTCCGTGCTCATTTTATCTTGTACATAATAGGCATCATGCAAATAGTTTTTCTAGACATGCATTTACCAGAATGTTATTTAAAATAAAACATTCAGTAGGTATCACCGTTTCGTGAATTAAGTGACAACACAAAAATCATCTGAACTTATGTCTAGTGGGTATAAAAATTGGTGCCTGGTCAAATTCTCTTGGCGTTATGCTAAACGTTTGGGTGCATGCTCTAAAAACAATCATAAAAGATAATTGCGTTGCTTAATCTGTTATTTTTAATGCAGCTGTAAGATACTAATAATTCTATTCTTCTCCAAAAATACTTTATCACATTTTTCCTAACAATGCATTATAGAAAAAAAAATATATGTATATACAGAGCTTTTATAACCTCACAGTTGCCTTCGTCATGTGAATGGAGACAGAGAACTAAGAGGTTTTGAAACCTTTGAGGATAGTATTCATTATAAAATAACTATCTTGTTGGGCCTCTAAAAGGCATCACAAACATCTTCCCATCTCCAATGCCAATACTAAAACTTGCACTCCAGTCTTGACTGTAGAAATAACATTTAAAGCTGCAGTTCAGGTTCCCGTTTTTTTTTTTTTTTAGTTTTTTTTTTTAACTTCAATAATTTCATGTGGGCAATCTCTACTTACCTAAAAAACTGCATAGCTGCAGGTCAATTCGTTCTCTGTCTATTGATCGGCAAAGTTTGGCGACATCTTTAAATATGGGAATGTAAATCGTTGCTATAGGAACAAGCATGCTTGTTAAAATAGAATACAAGAAAATGAGTCTTTTCAAAGTTGTTGTTTTTTTAAAACAGAAAATGCTAAAAGTATTTTTTCTTACTACAGAACTGATTAAAAAAAACACACATGCAGGATATTGCATGAACTGCAGCTTTAAACACTTGTTTGACAAGTGTTTAAATAGTCTTCATATAGTAAACTGTTTAACCATATGTGGTGTATGTGGTTACTATATGTGGGTCCTGTGTCAGGGGTTATTCTAGACTCTAGGATTCTGCACAGGTGGAGGCGCTGTTATATTGTGAGTATCGTTCCAAGATACACCCCAGGTTCCCATCAGCGGAGGCTCAGGCCTCCTGTGAGCCTGACAGGTATTGCACCACACTTGGTAATGCATGTAGATTTCCCCACATGGTCCCTATCTGCGATTGGGGGGTGGGGTGGGGGGGGAAGTGTGTTATATATAGTAAACTGTCATTTTTGGTGTCTGTATGTACAGTATATTTGCATTTACAGTATGTACTTAAATAGTATTCCCGAATCCCCACCCTTAAAGCTACCAGAATATATACGCATATTATTTGTAAAGAAATGCTATAGCCGAATAGGAGAACTACTGTAGAAGCAGCGACCAACACATTCACAGGTGAAAATAAATATACGGCTCCCTGAATTTGGCATGGCTGAATTTACTCCAGTCCACCACAAAGTAGTTTTCTATGCAGATTTATCAATGCGATTTTCTCAACATGAGCTTCTGAGATATACTGTATGCCTAAATATGACCAAAGAGAGACTTAGAAGCCATTTTAACTCGGATCTTTGGCAGTTTCTGACAGTTCCAAACAACCCATGAGCTGGGGAAACAATTATAGAGGTAAAATCAGACATACTCTACAGCATGGGGAGGAAATCTTAATAAAATAAATGTACAGGGGGAACTGCACCTTTAAGGCCGCATTTATAGTGCCGGCGACGCGTCCGATGACCTGTTGCCACTGGCGAAAGTTGCACTTAGGTTTGGAGCGACATCGCTGACGACAAGGCCAGTGACGTCACGAAGGGGGGCGGACAGAGTGCAGTAGGCGCTCTGTGATTGGTGTAGACACAGGCACACGTGGCGACTGTCTCTCCCAAAATCAAATTTGAATGGCTTCAAAAAAATTTGCAGCTCCGTCGCCATCGCACTTACTATAAGCGCATGCGAAAGATCCAAGGTTTTTTGTTTTAGCGCGAGGATGCGTCGCCGGCACAATAAGCGCAGCCTTAGGGTGATTGCATTTTTCAGAAGCCAATTAAATCAATAAGCTGTTCTGAAAAAACCACTTGTTTTCTCTCTGTCTGCTACAGAATGTGTGTGGCCTGCAACTTGCGTAGTAATGCTTATTAAATGCTGGGAAGTGGAAACCGTCTCATAATAGTTTGTCTTCTGCTGAAGTCACTAAGGGCAAAATAAGGCAGTTTGTATGCCCGTTGGCTCGGTTTGCCTGCAAATGTATTGGCTTATTCTGCACGGGGAAAGTATTGCACACATTCTAGTGCCTACAGACTGCTGTCTCTGACTAGCACCGTATATTTCAAACAATTTGAAATCCCTTCCTGACTTTAGGGGTCTGGAAATGTAACAATTCTCTTGTAACATAAGTTAGCCGTTCAAATGTACAGCACTGTATCATCTTTACCTTAGAGTTTTTTTCGTTGGTTTTATGAGAACACAATCTTTTTACTGCCATTGCGTATCCTCCCCCGTAATTAATACAATGTTGACTAAGCGTGAAAGAAATTGGCAGTTTATGACTGAACCAAATATAATATGACCCTATATCTGAGTCTTCCAGTGTTAAAGATTTCAAACCAGGGTTACGCACAGCAAAGCTGAAAGTGAATTCTTGTTGCACAAACTATAAACAATTATAATATTAACAGAAATGTAGCCAACATCTGGTGTCCATTTATTTATTTTTTAATCACTTTGCTAAAAGTATTTACACAAACTAAAAACCGAAACAAACTATTGATTGGGGCATTATTAAAACTCAAAAATACATTCAATACAGTATAAAGTCCTGCTTTGTCTTTCCAGAATCGGAATTTGTCCCCAATGATGTATCGTCGAATTCATGCTGCTCTAGCTTCTGTTTCCACTGCCTTGTTGATTTTAACCAACCTCATATTCCTGGGAGGAGAACAAGTTGGAAAAATCTACTGGAACAGGCTGCTGGTGCAAGGTAAGTCTCCTGGAATACAACTTTCTTCGAGCTTCTGTGCATTAAAACATGTTGAAGTAGACTTTTTGGCGACCTGTCAGGCACTTGAAAATAAAAATGTGAAGAGGTAACAATAACAAAGACATAGACACATATTTACAAGACTGAAAGCAATACCGGGCCACTCGCCGCTGTTAGGCCGCACTTATAGTGCCGGCGACGCGACGTCACCGAAAACAAATGCATTGTCGCCGTCGCGTGCGCTTATAGTAAGCGCGACAGCGACAGGGCGACGCGATTTTTTGAAGCCGGGAATATTTGATTTTTCAGGGGCTGTCGCCTCATGTGACAGCCCCTGAACCAATCAATGGCCTGCTCGCCTGCGACGCTGCCGCAAAGCGAAATACAACTTTCGCTAGCGGCGACAGGTGACGTCACGCGTTGTCGCGGTCGCGGGCACTATACGCGCGGCCTTAGGCTGCGCTTATACAGACAGCGACGCAATTGATGACGTCACCCGTCGCCGCCAGCGAAAGTTTTATTTCAGATTCTGGAGACGTCGCTAGCTGCAAGGCCAGTGACGTCAGCAAGGGGGAAGGCAGACAGGTGGAGAAGCTCCCTGATCCAGTCACATGTGGAGACCGTCTCTCCAAAAATCAAATTCTACTGACTACCAGAATTTTGGTAGCACTGTCGCTCCGTCGTGCCGTTGCGTCCACTATAAGCGCCGGCGACAACGCATTTGTTTTGACGCGACATCGCGTTGCCGGCACTATAAGCGTTCAGGTTTGCTGCAACAGCCGTGGCTACCAGGCTCAGTTCCCTGTGCTTGCAGGGCGCGGGCATTCTCTGTTCATGAGATCTTGAGACTACACAGCCACACTCTGGGATTCACCACTTCTATAGCTTTGGTGTTTATTTATTAGGTATTCAGTGCAGAGTACAAAGTAATACAATGTTTCAGGGGGAACCCCCTCACTTCACTGTCAGAGGGGAAGGGAGGAGTTTCCCTCCCCCACCTCCCCCGCGAAATGTTGTGTTATTTTGTACTCTGCACTGAATATAATATAAAAAGAAGACAAACTAGCACAAAACTTCCAGCGATCGCGACCAAGCCGTCGCGTCGCGCTTACTATAAGTGCACACGACGGCGGCAATGCACTTGTTTTGACGCGACATGGCATCGCTGTTGCCGGCACTATGAGCGCAGCCTTAGACTTGCGTTCAGCCTCCCTAGTCCTCCCTAGCCTTCAGGACTAGGCATGGGCTGACATCCACTGGCGGCCTATGCATGCCTCGGTACCGCTCGGTACAGAATCCCCCCCACAGTGATGCCAGCAGCTGCACTCACGAACCAGCATCGGGCCTGCTCATCATCCATCTTTGGGTTTAGTGCCAGACAGACATCACCCTCCCCTGGGATGACTGACTGCACACCGCAGCAGCTAGCTGCTGTGTGGCTAGACTCCTGTCAGGAAGTCTGTGGCTATTGGGAGTTGGGCAAACCAGGGTTAGTAAACCTTCTTCTCCCAGACATCCACCACCATCCACTGTTTTGAGACACTCTGCACTGAGTGCCCTCTCCCCAAAACCCAATTTCGTAAGTTATCCACCTGAAAAGCCTCTTGGCAGCCTAAGGTATGTGGATTTTCCCCCTCCCAAACTGTTTTCCAACCTGAAGTACTTCCAATTAGCCCCCTGTACCACTCTCCCGCCATCTGCCATCTTGAGGTACCACCAGCAAGCCTCCATCTTGGGAATCTCCATCATCAGCCTGAAGTACCCCTTTCCCCCAGCTATCATCAGCCTGATGTGCCCTCACCCCCAGCTGTACATAACCTGCCTAACGTACTCCCCTAAGCCATTCACCAGCCTGATGTACCACCCTGCCATCTAGTGGGTTCTGGTTTTTAGGGTAGTGGTAGCGTTAGGGGTTAAGATTAGGGGGTCTTTAAGGTAAGGATTAAGGTTATGGGCTTACCTTGGCGAAGTGGCCGGCAAAGAGATGTACTGGTGCGAAGAGCGTGGCGACTAAAAGCTGGTGCCAATTTGGTCACGGCAAACCGTCTGTGTCCTATTTCACCTCCCAGCGCCATTCCATTTCTGTAAGGCTGTACAACTGCTCATTTCATACTAAAATGTTCATGTTATTTGAACAAGCGTTTAAAGTACTTTCTAAGTGGGGATATATTTTTTGTTTTTATTTAATATTTTGCTTCAAGTTGTGATTGGGACATTAGTTAAGAGGTTCCTGCATGGAGTCAAAAGCTCTGTGGCTGGACAAGGTGGGAGGCTCCTTAAAATTAGGGTTTGTTTTTTTAGAACTCATGTTTTTCTTAGGTTTGCAACTTTCTAAGAGATTGTACAGGAAATAAAAATAACTTTTAACATGGACATCTACAGTACTGTATAAGCTTATGCCTCCTGTATTACACTGTTTCTGTTTAATCCTTTTGGGTGTCATCAGCGTGAAGTTGGTTGCATAGCCAGCAATGTGAACTATAACCAGACATTAAAAAAGTTATGGTGGGTAAAACAAAGTGACGAGAAACCCTCCACCTTACAGTAAATAGAATTACTACTTGCGGTGCATTTGCATGTCTCAGACAGGTCTGCAACCCTGCCTTTCCCCATTATCGCTTAGCATACATCAGTTCCACTGCAGCCAGGGATTCTGGGTAATGAACGGCAAATTAGCACAGTGTGTCACTCTTTACTTCTCATCCATTTTAACATGGACCCCTATAAGCTTATGCTTATGCGAGTCTGTAATAATGTTATGCTACGATCTGGTCTTCTAAATGCTTTTTTTATGGAGGTACTATTAAACCATGTGTTGCATAGTGCATGATTAAACAAAAGGTTTATAAGCAAACTGGAAAGCTGCTTTAATGTAGTTACTGTAATCGCTAATGTTTTTGGAACAGATAGAAATCACTTATGTCAACATCAAATATCCTCATCTTACACATGCACAATATATTTCAGTGTTGTTAGGACTTTTTATTATTTGTTTAATAGTTCCATTGATTTTTTCTTGTGTGTTTAGTGAACAAGCTATCATTCCAAGTGTTAATTAGAGATACAATGGAGCATATAGTGACAACTGAAATCAATTAAGAGTGTATGTACTTAATGTATAGTAAAACATTTGTCACAATTAGTGTTATACTTCATTTCCCTATACACTTATCGTTTAATGCTTTACGTGTAAAATATCTGATTTTTCATTGCTGTGTCCTGAATGGGATTGGTCAAGGTTTCATTCACTATAATGGACCTGTAATTAATAGGAGAATTACTTTTTATGTGTGTAGCCAGGTCCTCCGGTATCACCCCTGCTTACCCTGGTGCTAGTGGGAGCTGCCGGGGCGGCCGCGTCGCCAGGGACCCCCGGAGGTATTCGCTCAGGGCACCGCCATGTTATGCGCGGTTCGCGCATGCGTAGTAGTGCAATAGTTGCGGCGGCTCCTAGAGATGTGTTGCACAGGTGCAAGACAAAGTGTGCAAACGGCTGGCCAATAGAGAAGAGGCTCTGAGCTGGGACGACAATTCCCCTGAGCCTCAGTAGGGTTAGAGGGGGCCCAGCAGCCAATAGTGTGTGAGGATCGCTGACAGGCAGGAAAGGGAAGCGTGCAGCAGAGACCACGCTAGCCAGTGTGTCCTGGGAGAGCAAGGGGAGAGGAGGTGTGTATTGCAGGGGGTCGGTGACCCACTGCATAGGCCAGGAATTCCCCCCTAGGCCCCGGTGCAGGCCCTGAGTCACCACCAGATTGTGGTACTGCAGGGGACAGCATACCCTTTACTGATAGTAGCAGACAGGGACACAGTATCTTCCTGCACTGCCTGGTGATCGGTAGTTTGAGATCAAGCTACTGGACGCAAGTAAAGACTCGTGAGAGATCCCCTGTCAGTGAGGAATCAACTGAGAGAGACAACGCTGGATCGGCGGATCCTTTTCGAAGTACAGTTACCGGGTGCTGGAGCGCCCGGAAGGTATTATTATAAGTGCACCAACACCAGTACCTGCAGGCGCTAATCCCGGCATTGGGGGAGGGTTCTTTGGGGACACTGGGGTTGAGTGACCAAGGGACTGGTTCAGTATATTGGACACGGGGTGGGGCACACGCGGTGGTGGGAGAGGGACACTACTCCAGGGTGGAGCGTGGCCAAAGCCACTGGTATAAGGTTACCTATTGAAGGATAATCATATATGGTGTGTATGTACTATATTATAGTAAGGTATATGCTATGCACTGTTGTATATCTGTTTCATATATATATATATATATATATATATATATATATATATATATATATATATATATATATATATATATATATATATATATATATATATATATATATATATATATATATGCTCTACACTCCTGTAGTAAAAGGTTACAGAGTTGTGGATTGTCATTGTTATTCTTGTCCAGGGGCATCTCACTTATTGGGGATCCTGGGCGAGTGGAGGCGCTGCCAGATTAATTATTGTTGCCCCAGGCTCCCAGTTAGTGGAGGCTCAGATCTCGCTGAGCCAGCAGGTATATACAGCATTAGTAGCCTTTCTATGTTAGCAGGAAAGAGGGCTACATGTGGAAGCAGTCTGATAACAGCCCCAGTCATCAAGTGTTGATATAAGTGAAAATACATTATGGAAATACTCATAAGTTGTAACAAAACACGGTGTGCAGTAGCTTAATTGTATTCCAAAGTAGCATTATTTCTTGTGACCATATAATATACAGATGTAGCAGGACTTATTGTGTCCGGCACCAGAGCATCACTGATGTGGAGGGTCTGATCTTGAAGCATGGACCCCCCAGAACGATGTCGTGGCAGCACTATCTTAGCTTTTGCCAGTCCAGCTACATCTGTATCTCCTTTGCAGTAGTGGTTGTGCATTAAGGGCAAGATCCTCAGAAGTCCATTAAATACTGAACGATGCGTTCATTCAGTTAACGTGTTGTTAAATGCTAACACTTCAAAGCTCAGTAACGATGTGTTAATTGCCGTTTTCAGCGGTAACGATCCCTATGCATTATAATAATGGACGTTCTTGTTAATGATATGCAGAAGAGGTGTTCCCTATAAAATACCACTTATCCACAGAGCTCTGTTATAGTTAACTAAGGGATTTAACGTTTCGTTAGTTAGGTCATAGCTAAACTTGCCGTTTCTCACATCCAGACCCTGAAATAGGTCTTTTACAGGGTCTGGATAAGGGTAAGACCACAATTAGGTATGATTTGACTATTGTATTGTTAGGTATGATTTGACTATTGTATTGTTTACCAGGTCTTTTCCTCTCCTTCTTGGAGATGAGGAGGAGCGCAGGTAGGTGTAGCAAAATATGCAAAAAAGAATAAAATATATAGTGCAGATGGTAAACACTGTGCAGATAGATGTAATCTATAGAATAGAACTCACATAGATCGCAGAAAATATCACGTGTCAGAGATCCTTCTCTCTCTGACTGGAGCCCTTTAAATGGTAGCAGGGAAATCCCTCAAGGCACGGATATGTATGGATAAGAAGAAAAGCCACAATAGTGCATACTATTCCAATACTGTATTAATCATACAAATAAC
The DNA here is from genome assembly GCF_040206685.1 of Ascaphus truei. Lineage (NCBI taxonomy): Eukaryota > Metazoa > Chordata > Amphibia > Anura > Ascaphidae > Ascaphus > Ascaphus truei. Next base: position 46,904,867 of record NC_134486.1, on the reverse strand, counting down.
ACGAGTATATTACACTCACATTCGCCATGTAAAAATCAGGTGGGGGAGAGAACCGCAGCTCGTTATGTGGTGGTGTAGGTGTAGGCAGCTTCACAGCATTCAGGATTCTCTTCCGCGTATGTCACAGCCGTCGCGTCACTTCCGCTATCGCGTCACGGCTGAGGGCGGAAGTTCTCAATGGAAGAGACCTTAGACCGAATTCTGCCAGTCCTTCAGAGCTTGTTCCCTCTCTTCAAACTCTACGCGTTTCGCCAGATGCTTCGTCAGGAGTTATAATTAGATGGGGGATGTCTCCATAATATAATGTGATGAGATGTCACATTATATTATATTATATTATGGAGACATCCCCCATCTAATTATAACTCCTGACGAAGCATCTGGCGAAACGCGTAGAGTTTGAAGAGAGGGAACAAGCTCTGAAGGACTGGCAGAATTCTGTCTAAGGTCTCTTCCATTGAGAACTTCCGCCCTCAGCCGTGACGCGATAGCGGAAGTGACGCGACGGCTGTGACATACGCGGAAGAGAATCCTGAATGCTGTGAAGCTGCCTACACCTACACCACCACATAACGAGCTGCGGTTCTCTCCCCCACCTGATTTTTACATGGCGAATGTGAGTGTAATATACTCGTGTTATTTGTATGATTAATACAGTATTGGAATAGTATGCACTATTGTGGCTTTTCTTCTTATCCATACATATCCGTGCCTTGAGGGATTTCCCTGCTACCATTTAAAGGGCTCCAGTCAGAGAGAGAAGGATCTCTGACACGTGATATTTTCTGCGATCTATGTGAGTTCTATTCTATAGATTACATCTATCTGCACAGTGTTTACCATCTGCACTATATATGTTATTCTTTTTTGCATATTTTGCTACACCTACCTGCGCTCCTCCTCATCTCCAAGAAACAATCTACCCTTCTGGGACCTGGAACTGTCCCATCAGAGGAAGTTGAGCTGCTTTTTACACATATTTATTTTTCACTATTTCACTATTGGTGTTATATTGTGTGTTATCAGTTGTATTCCCAACAACATTATTGGTTCACCAGGGAGCGCCCAATCCACTTCCTCACCCCACTCCTTCACCTTCCCTCACATCCCTTTGTTTTGCATTCTTTTCCTCTCCTGTCTTCTCTTTTTTTGTTAATTAGACAGCCATTCAGAGACCTGATAGAAGTAACGCAACCTTTGGGTAAGACAGACTTAACGCCATGTTATTTGAAGCTAACGCAAGGCAGTGCTACGTTTACATGGCGTTAAGATTAGTCTAATACAATAACTAACAACCGTTGTGTTTACATTTTAGCTTTGAAGATACCCGTTAAACCCAGAGAAACTATCAGACATTAGATATTTAGGTAACATCACGTTAGTAGCCCAGATTTAACGGACGTCTGAGGATCTAGCCCTTAGGGCAGGGGGTTGCAAACTGGGGGACGCGAGACCTTCTGGGGGGGGGGGGGCACGGTGGTTACGTAGGACCCACACTGTTCCCCAAAGCATTTAAATTAAATACCGGGGAAGCATGCGCGAGGCCTGTGTAACTCTCACTTACAGCAGCGGCAGCTCTTATTCGAGCAAAAGCCGCTGGCTGTATGTGGCTGGGAAGCGGGTAGCCGCGGCGCGTGGCGGCGCACTGTGACGTCACAGTCACATGCGTGCCCGTCTTCCCCGTCTTCCCCGGCTTCCCCAGGCTTCCCCGACACCCCTGGAGATGAAATTAAGGTAAGCGGGGGTTCGGGGAAGCAGAGTGGCAGAGCAGAAGGGGTACAGGGGTCCGGAAGGGTGTGTAAATTGCGCGCGATGGAGGAGGGGGGGTTAGTGGGGGAACGCGGCGGCGCGCGTGCATTACTGGCGGCAGCTGGGGCAGATCCCGGCATGCCGCCGGTATTTAGTGCAATAAGATATGTCGCTACTGTACCTGGTCTCAGACGGCTTCTGGCGACGTATTGCCACGTGTTACCTGTGTATCACCATTACCTGTATGCATAATTCTGGGATTCTGAATTATGACATTATAGGGATCCAAGATAGGACCCTGTCCAGTACATAACGTCAATTAGGTTTTAAACTTAGTATATTTCATGTCTGTTGTCTCTCCCTTTGATTAACAAGATATCATTAAACTTTATATTATTATTTATCTTAGTAGAGGTTGAGTGCACATATTAGGGATTCTTTTCTCCTGTATACAGTATGCTCATAGTGCACATTCCCCAGAACACCCCTCTAGTACGTCTTCATAGAGCACATTATTAGTAGAGCGGAGGCCTTCCTCTGTGTTCTAAATGTTGTATCAACATTGGCAGCGCGGCGGCAAATTACATTGTGACGTCAGTAGATGCCGGAGAACAGGTAAGGGGGTGGGAAGTGCAAGTAGGGGGGGAAGAGCAGACAGGGGGGCGCAGACTGAAAAGTTTACACACCCCTGCCTTAGAAGGTTATTTATTAAGCTGTGACAGTGCTGATTGGGCAGATATCACATGAATCTCCCATTGAGTCAGATAGGAGTTTCCGTGCGATAGGCCCCAAGTCGGCACTATCGAATTTTAATGCAATGCACCATGTGAAATAGCACCTCCCGCCATATTTGGATACTGTATGTATCGTAGAGGTTTGCATTTATTTTTCAGCTATTTAAAGCCCATCAATGTCTTTAGTTGTAACTTAAATTCTGATTTTCACTCGAAACAGGACTTAAAATATTGCTCTTACTACTGTACGTGGAAAAATATAGCAATGTAATATAATAAATAACAGGAGAAAAATATATCATTTTAGATAACAGAAGGATTAAACAGACAACACTATACTAGTTCATAATATGGCTATTGCAATCAGTGGCTTCAGACAAAATTGAAACACAAATATACTGTAGTTACTGTAGCTTAATAATAGGATTTAGCTCTTATAAAAGGACATTCATTATGATTTTGGCTGCTCTGCAACTTACTGTAATGACAGATGTAGTGGGTTGGCATTAGCACCCTGGGAATGAACCGTAACATAGTAAGTACTGATTGCAGGTACTTTATGGATATTTTGTAACCTAAAGAAAATGAAGCAATGCAGTATCTTTCCTCTGGCATTTTACTGTTGCTATTAATAATATTTTTCTATAGTTTGGATGTCACTTTTAAAGCTGAAAATCGGATTCAATTGTGTAGTAAAGCATGACTTAATTATAGAGCTTTGTAGTGAAGTGTAACATTTGAGCCAGTGAGTGACATAAATTCAATTAAATAAACCTTCAAAAAAAATGTTGGATTGTATTTTCTTTTTTTCTGTATAGATTATTACATTTGTGTTATACAGAGAAGTCCCAGTGCAAACAATAGTTAAACAGAAGAGTAAATTAACACGTTTCTTCAAATATTTTTAAGACACACGTTATGGATAATTTGAGAGGAATGTCTCAATATAAATAGAATTTGGAATTTTATAAATGAAAAATAAATTACTCCATTTAAACCCCGGCTAACATGATGATAAAGGGGGGAGGAACAGACACAATGTTGCAGAAGTGTACGTGGAATTTTGCATAAAATTTCTGTCAGTAACTATATGCTTTAATTGTATTATTGTATACTGTATCATTCAATAGCTGAGTGCTATTTTCCATTTAACAAGCTTAAATCTAATTGCATCTTTATAGTATTACTAATGGGTGACATTGTATAGTTGCTGTCTTTTCAGGGTGCTTTCCTACTTTGCCAAATCTCCATGTTAAAACAGAAATATAGTCAGTCAGTGTAAAGTAAAAGGAATTGTTATCACTTTAATAAGCAGACAGTGCGACAAGCCGTTTTATATCGTTTTTAAACAAGGATCAAAGGATAGAAGGGCTCATTGGATGAGAAGGACATACCAAATAAGGACAATCAAGTGCAAACAGATACAGAAGGTTATGAGAGTCCTGCATGGGAGAGCTCACAATGCAGAGGGAATAAGGGGCAATGTTGAAACAAAAGGTAAAGTGGCTGCTCGTTGTGGGATAGAGTATGCCTCATGGTGGAGTATGGACCAGCCGCATAGCTGATCCCATTTAGGTTTGTGGGTGTGGGTGTTAGGGTTTTTTAGAATAGAGTTTTGTCCAGCCGCACAGCAGGTCGCAATAGGTTTAGAGGGGGGATTAGATGTTAAGAGTATGTTAGATAGGCTTCCTTGAAAAGGTGAGTTTTTAGGGAGTTTTTAAATGCCTCAATATTGTGTGAAAGTCTGAAGTTGCATGGTAGGGAATTCCAGAGAGAGGGGACAGCAGAGGAGAGGACTTGCAGGTTGAAGTGAGAGGAGGTAATAAGACAGGAGGAGAGGTGGATGTCATGGACAGAATGTTGGGGACATTAAAGGATATATTTGGGGATGAAGGCTTAGATTTAAGGGGGAGCAGCGTTGTTTAGAGCTTTGTAAGTCAGAACTAGGGTTTTACGATATGGGAAGCCAGAGTAGGGATTTTAATCTACCTCACTCACCGCTCCACTTCTGGCACAGCAGAAGTGGAGCGGTGAGTGTGGTAGATGAGTCTGGTAGCTGCGTTTTGGATAGATTGGAGTTGGGACAGGCGGATAAGGGGAATGCCATCTTGGAGAAGGTTGCAGCAGTTAAGGCGGGACAAGATGAGTGAGTGAATTACGATTTTAGTTACGTCATGAGTGAGAAAAGGGCGTATCCTCACAATATTTGGGAGTTGGAGATGGCAGGGCATAGTGAGGGAGTGAATATGACGAATGTGGGAGAGTGAACAATTCAATATGACCCCTAGGAAGCAGGCTTAGAATGTTGATATGATTGTCAATAATACCACAGAGAGGGAGAGTTTTGAGTGCAGGTGTGGCAGTGGAAGGGGGGAAGAGTATTAGTTCTGGTTTGGACATGTTAAGCTTCAGATAACAGTGAGACATCCAGGAGATTGCAGAGAGACAGTAGGTGGATAGATAAGAGAGTGGGAGAGGTCAGTGGAGGAGAATTTGGGTAGAGATATTACTGAAAGCCAAAAGATTGTATTAGCTCACCAAGAGAAGAATTGTACAGTGAGAATAGCAGAGGGCCAATTACAGAGCTTTGCAGAACCCCAACAGGAAGTGAAGAGGTGACACCAGAGAGGGAAATACTGAAAGAGTGGTTGGCTGTGTAGGACATGAACCAGGGGAGTGCTGCATCACGTACTCCTATGGAGTGGAGAGTGTGCAGGAGAAGGGGGTGATCAACAGTGTCGAATGCAGCAGAGAGATCCAGGAGAATTAGTAGGGAGAAGTGACCCTTAGACTTAGCTGTGAGTAGGTCATTTGTCACTTTTGCTAGTGCTGTCTCGGTGGAGTGTAGAGGACAGAAACCAGATTGCAAGAGTCAAGCAGGGAGTTGGAGGAGAGAAAGTGAGCCAGGCAGTTGTATACAAGTCACTGAAGTAGCTTGGAGGCAATGGGGAGAAGTGAGATAAGGGGTTAGTTAGAAGGGGAGAATGGGTCAAGAGAGGGTTTCTTTAGAATTGGCGTGATGAGTCCATGTTAAAGCAAGATGGGAATGTGCCGGAGATGAGAGCATAAAAGGTTAAAAATTATAAAGGGTAAACTATAACAATACAAATATTATAGTTGTCAATATTGATGTTGTTAAAACAATACAATAAAGAATTTCAGAAACCTCAAGAAGGTATGGGTATGCCACAAATAAAACAAAATACCCAATGTATTTCATGATTTCCATCCACTTTGTCTCATGAACTCAGTTATTTACCATATAAAATCAGTATTCAACATGCAGGCTCTTTGTTAATATTTGTATAATTTCAATGAATGTCTACATTTATATATTAGATGCCTTTAACTCCCCTGCTTTGCCCGATTCACTAAGCAGAGTTAAAGCAGTGAAAATTACCCCATGTTAACCAAATCAGGAACGGGCATTATTTTCCCTATGTTAAGTTTTGCATCACTAAGCTAATTGTGTTCAATTTATTAGGTGATGGGGAAGGGAAAGAATATGGTTAATGGGAGTAATTTTTAAATAGCATGTACTATATGTATGCTAATTGTAGCAAGCATACTGTATCTGTGTAAGAAACCACTGTGATATGAACTGAGAACTGTTTCAGAAAGGCTTTGGCTTCAATGTTTTCCTCACTTCCTGCCTGTCTACAGATATTCTTGAGATGTATGCTAATGTAATACTTATTATATGGAGAAGCTACAATTAGGGCGTGGTGGTTTCTTTATGTCGTGTGTTAAGCGGTTTCCGAGTAATGTGTAAATATAGTGCTTTTAGTGATTGTGACATTTTGTAATTTTCTGATATTGCATAAAATCGTTTTGGGTGAATTCAGAATTTTGTGAATCCAGGAGTGGTCTTACAATTTACAACAAATCTCTGAGCAATGCACCTGCTCCACACTCTTTCATTCACTAGCCTAACTGGATCTCTCTGGATAATCTGAAACCCTCTGATTGCTGGCTTTTCTACAGTATATTCAACCAAAAAGAGAAATAAGCAGGATTTGGAGTTGGTTTAATACATAATTTGAATATATTACTGTTAAATTCATATTTACAGCTTTACTACACAATCACTTCTTAATGCATGGCCATTTCATTTGGAAAATGATTGGACACTGAATTGAATTTATGATGTCAGATAAAATATTGCTGACAATTCAGCGGGAGGGGGTGAGAGAGGCTTCCGGATCAGAACTATTGCCCGGAGGGGGGGCGGCAGGGGTCCCGAATGGTTCACCGGGTGTGGTGGGTGTCCGGGTGCCCTAACTATTCACTTGGGGACGGAAGTCAGGAGCCCTAATTGTTGAGTAGGGAGTGGGGGTTCCTGGGATAAATGCCCGTCCAGGGTAGTTGTGACCCCTTCACCGTCTGGCCGAGGACAGTTGTCCCGTTGCTCACCCCATGAGTAACCTTGTGAATGAGGCATGGTAATGAAACTACATATGAAGAGAGAGTGGTTAGAGAGGCTATGTGACATACACAGCATTCTCCTGTGACTGTGTATCCCCAGTGTTATGAATGGCAAATTGTTCATAGTCATTGTAAATAGACCATGGAAATGTGACTGCAGTCATCTGTGTTAACAGAACAGATATGTACAGTATGTTTTCCTGTTGCATTTCTTCTATAAGTACAGTATGGGAAGAGATATAAAGAACACGAGCCCACACATACTATATGCACATGCTAACTAAAGCTTTGGAAATTTTCTGTTAGCCTATTATTGATATCGAGAGCAAAAAAATCTTACTTTCTCTAACAAATCTGTGTATTTTGTGTTTAAATTGAGAAGGAGAAGCTTATGTTCATGTGCAGTATGCGTGCCTAGCCCTATTGTGTGTTTTTACATTTTATTGGATCAAATACAAAATAAACCCAGACCGTATGTCTTCTTATGTGCAGGAAATCATTTGAGACTATAAAAGGTATCTTGCTCAGATGGGATAATTGGCCGAGATGTGAACGCTCTGGTCAAGGAAGCTCGGAAGGGAACAATGGGGATCATGTCTATATATTAAATTGCAATCAACTGGGATAAAGTAACGCTTACCATGTTGAATTGAGATTAAAAAAATATATACATTTCAGCTAAATATTAGGAGTCTTCGTCATAAATAAAGAAAAGTTGGCAAGTGTACTGACGTCTGCGAGATACTTTGATTCTCTCCACACTGCAATGTCCCACTGATTTTATATCATTTTTGTGGCTTTGAGAAATACTTTATATATATATTCCTACAGATTTGCACAGCATGTTAGTGGAAACCCTGCTGATAATGATACACTGTATACACAGCATATCAATCAAACGTAATAATATTTGGATACCAATTAAAAAAAAATTCCATTTCTTATAAAGTACAGTATGTTTCTGTAGGATCAATACACTTTGATTTTCATTGTTATCTTTCCAGAATCTCCCTCTGAGCAATGATGCTATAATCTGTCATGTAAAAATACAATACAAGAAATGATACATTTTGAGAATAAACAGGAGACGTTTTCAGTAGAGCCAGCAGGGGTGAATTCAAACATGTTTCATTGTTTTGAAAGCTTAAAGGTGCAGTCCAGCCCCAAATCAATGTTGAGCTTAAAAACATAATTGAACAGAGTACACAACTACTACCCCAACATTTTAACAAACAAATCTCAAAACCAATCATTGTAATTTTAAAAGTGCAATGCTATGTTGCACATTCCTGCAAAGTCCTGCTAAATCTTCTTGAACCGGTATGGGATAAAGTCCCTCTGAAAATCACTGCTGTCTGGGTAGATACCACATGGCAGATCACGGCAGAATCAGATGGAACTGAAACTCCACTCGGACGTCACGGCCCACTTTGGGAAGTTAGAGGATGAGACAAGAAGGTCACTCTGTGAGTGACGACAGCAACAACAGAACCCCCTCATATAATGGCTGTACTTATATTAAAATGGTTAATAAGGCTATTGATTGAAAAAACTTTAAGAACATTAATGAAAGAAAACAAAAGGCCTCTCCTCTCTCCACAACTAGTCACCTCCATTTACATAGTGGTAATGGTAAGGGCTCTGGAAAGATCAACATATCCAGTAGGTATCCAAACATTGAGAGAAAAATGGGAGTCCCAAGCTCCCTAGCAGCGTCACTTCAAAAGAGTCCAGCAAACATATAAGTGTAAATAATTTCACTTTTGTACTTCTCAGAGACTGTCCCATATGTGGAATTTAACCCCTTGTTTCTCACACATAGATAACACCGTGGTAGAGTATCCCCAATAGCCTCTGTCCCGAGGAATAACTTATATGGGGTATACTCATGTAATGAAACAAACTCACTGTTTGAGTGTGTAAGGGCTCCTGGACGTCAGCGTGCTCCAACCGGGATGAATGTAGATTGCAGGTAGAGAGAGAAATTCTGGCGGTGCATCTGCTCCTGAGAGGAAAAACTGCAGATCGGGACTTCTTACTGGTCAAAAAGCTTTATTTGGCACATAGCAGCCAAAGAAACACTCATACGCGTTTCGCGCGTCACTCCGCGCTTTATCAAAGAGAATACAACATGATACACGGAGCACCTTAAAATACCCACACTTCCCCGCAGTGTAGCCAATAAGGGCAACGTATGCATTAAATATATTCCGCCTACTCAGAGTTGAAACTCCTCCCCCCCAAAGGTGGGGGCCGAGGAGGTATAAGCTTCACATGCAGGGAAGAATGGACAAGCAAACATATAAACAAAACGACTATCATTCTCTTTGATAAAGCGCGGAGTGACGCGCGAAATGCGTAAGAGTGTTTCTTTGGCTGCTATGTGCCAAATAAAGCTTTTTGACCAGTATGAAGTCCCGGTCTGCAGTTTTTCCTCTCAGGAGCAGATGCACCGCCAGAATTTCTTTCTCTACCTGCAATCTATATCCAGTAAGTAGCAAACATGGGGGACTTGTGTGCAATATTTACTTTGCAAATTTCATGTCTTACCAGCTCTCCAATCCAGAGATGAGATGAGAAGTAGCACACAGCCAGGAAACAAAAGAGAGGTGTCCAAATGCAAAATAGGATTTATTGTGAAGACAATAATAGAGGAAAGACCTCCTACACATTTCGTACCTTAGTACTTTATCAAGGAGCTGGATCGTGATTTATTTGACTAATTTAAGAGATTATCTGTCATTCCTAATATTTCATGGACATATAACACTACATTGTTCTATATGGTTATGGTCTCACACACTGTTCTATTATTCCTGGATTTATCCATCAGCATTGGCCCTGTATTAGAGCGCCCTTACTACTTTCTATATCCACATCTCTCCAATCCAATGAGGTTTTCAATTTAGTCACTTTGGAATCCTTTCATTTTATAATGTAGCAGTTTGTTGTATTGTGCGTTTGGGAAGGGGGACTTTTATGATTCTTGTTTTGTTTGATTTATTGGACTACAAATGCTTACATGTACAATTTTGCACTGGTCACGTACTATGTATCTTAGTTAGGTAGAACATCCTGTCCTCTCAAATATATTCCAATTGTGAGTTGTATTTCTCCCCACTTTAAAACAAAAATAAATAATTAGTTAAATTAACAAAATGTATGCCATTAAGTGTTTTTTGTTCGAGAGGTCAAGATGTATTTTGAACAGCATGTATAGACACTAGTAATTGTTATATTAGGTTTAATTCTGGAATTATGCATCACACAAATGGTTTTCAAAGCATGGTCTTTGTACATGAATTACAACTGCGATCTGTTAAACATGTTCATGTTTTTTTCTCTTGCTATTAGTTGTGGAAACATGGTGATGTTGTAAAGTTTTTCATAATTGGCACTGGAAGTGAAATATGGTAATTGTAATGCAAGTGCACTTGATCTAGAATATTTGGAAGTAAAAAGGACTTGCTATGAATTATCCATATTAATTGAAAAAAACCCACAAAAATAGGGACGCATGGAAAGAAACAAAAGCCCAGGTTAATACACAATGATACTTTATATATTAAAAAGGGGAACAAATGACACTAAATAGGTAAGGATATAATTGATCCTAATGACCAAAACACATTCTGAGGTAAAAGTTCCGTAGCCAGAAACTAAAAGACAGGAGAATTCTCTGTTGTTGTATGAGAAGGGGTCCAGAATCAGTTCATAAAGCTGAAACTTTTTTTGTGACTGGTCATGCCCCGCTGATCACAGGAGATTGGGAGCAGCAGGGAAGAACAACGTTTTATAAGAAATCCAAGGGAAAGAAGAGGGACAGCGCGCACTGTGTACTTTTTTCTGCAACCATATTAATTGGTTACTATCATCCCATGCAAGATAGCAATCACACTTTTTGAATCTACAGTATTACTAATAATAACTTTCATATTGCGCTTTTCTCCCAGTGGGACTCAAAACTGTGAGGATTGCCCGTCAGTCCTGCTCCCGTGACGCACCCCGTGACGGGACGGGTGACGCACACAGCACGTCCTGGGCTTAGGCTCCACCCCCGTGACACGTCCTGTGACTAACGCCCGACGCTCTGCCAGGCTAGGGGACACCGCATGGACTTCACTCAGGCTTCGCCCTCATGACGTCATGGGTGAGGTGCACCGCATGCAAGCTACGTGCAGGCGCCGTGCTACCTTGGGTACACAAGGGGTTAATTGCATCAGCAATTATTCCACACCTGCACTTCTCCTCGCCCCTGTTTACCAGTGGACTGAATATGTCTAGGGGCGTTTCTTGTTCATTAGCCTGCAGCTGTGTGCTGCCCTACCATTGGCTATCTTTCCTTTAAATGCTCAGTCAGCCCTGCTGCAAACTGGCTAAGCATAAACCTCTGTTTGTGTATTAGTGTTTGCCTCAAACACCCTGCTGCCCTGTTGCTGTCTTGTCTTGCTTATCCTGTTCCTGTTTTGACCTCGGCTTGTATCTGGACCTCCACCTCTCTGACCCTTGACCTCAGCGTGCATTTGGACTTCTACCTTCTATACCCCTGGACCCCACACCGCATTATGACTATCCGATCTCTCCAATCCTAGACCACGGCAAGCACCTCAACCATTCTGACTTCTCCTACCCTGACCCAGCTACACGATTACCACTCTACACTCCAGATGTGGCTGCCCAGTTTTAGGTCGGTGGTTACCAACATCCTCACCTCAGCCTTGCAGTCCAGTGTTGTTTGTGGTGAGCACTCGTTACAGTATGCTCAGCACCACAAACATGGACCCCGCTGAGGTGGGTCGAGTCTTGAACTTACACTCTGACATGTTTAAAAAGGTGGAGGAATTTCTTGATCAGCTGGAGCAACTCCAACGGACTGTACAAATTATGACTAATCAGGCACCACGTATCCCTACTGATCCTCTCCCATCAGTGGTGTCTTCCCCCCGCAGCTATGTCTATAAACGTAGCCTCCGAACCCCGACTTCCTACGCCCAACCGCTACGGCGGCGATCCACTTGGCTGTCGCGGGTTCCTGAATCAATGTGCTATCCAGTTTGAATTGATGCCATCTCGCTTTCTTTCCTAGTGGCTAAGGTGGCCTATATCATATCGCTGCTAGTGGACGACACCTTGACCTAGGCTTCACCCATCTGGGAACAAAAGCCGGACCTCACGGCGACGTAGTTTCCTTCATCACGGAATTCCGCAGAGTATTCGACACACCCGGGCGCAAGGTAACAGCTGCTTCATCTTTGTTTCTGCATTCTGGCAAGGTCTCTCAGAGAATCTTAAAGATGAACTCGCTGCACAGGAACATCCCACGAAGCTTGAGGAGCTCATCGGACTATGCATTCGAGTGGACTTAAGGCTACAGGAGAGAAGAGCTCCTACGCAGGGCTCCGCTTCCGGATCCGGAGGAACCCATGCAGCTCGCAGGCCACAAATTGTCATTCGGAGAGAAACTGCGCAGACATGATGCCAGACTCTGCCTGTATTGCGGTAATGCTGGGCACCAGGCACTCGCCTGTCCCTACAAGTCGGGAAACGCCAAATCTCAATTGCAGACCGGGAGGACCTCACTGGGAACTATGTCTGCTTCTTCCCCCCAAAGGCCAACCAGACTTTTGATCCCCATCACCTTAACCGACGACGCCTTCAAGACCACTACTCAGGCCTTTCTGGACTCTGGGTCACTGGGAAATTTCATTGACCATGGATTTGCAGAAAACTTCCTAAAATGTTTAATTTTATACAGACTGCAAGCTCAGCAGTTTCGACCACTAACAACATTTGAAAGGTGCTTACCAGTAAACTCCATTAGAGACATTACTGGGAAAATATACTTGACTTTTATGTTTTTTATCTGCTAGTAACTCAAAGACTTTTTTTTATGAACCACACATGTATCTTATACAGCGCATTGTTGTATGTGTGATATATATTGTAGCCAAGGGCCCCTGGCTAATGCTTTCTACTGGCCTCAACACTATCAGTCCTGATAGGAACAGGCAGTGTTGGGGTTAAACACCTGCACAGGGCCTAGCCTGCAGTTGCCGCCTGGATGGGTAATATGTTGCCTTATCCAGGGGCAGGCCTAATCCGGCAGTTGAAATGTCATACCTGGGGAGGGTACTGACTGGGTCACATGTATATGGTATGATGCCCGTCAGTACCTGAACCTGCCCTGTTATGGGGCGGGGTTACAAGCCCTTCCCCCTGGGTATAAAATTGGCACTCCACCAAAATGAGGTAGTTGATTATGGGAAAGTGTGATACTTTTTTCCCTACCAGAGGGTCAAGGAGATTGGGAGAGGCTCTTGGTGTCTCAAGCCCCTGGGGTCTGCTCCAGGGCTGGAGGACGATCATGCTGTTATACAATAACACTGCCGTTGGACCAACTATGGTGTGTGATTATTGGAAAGAAGTATTGCCTGTGTGGACCAGCCTGCATCCAGCAGGATCCTCATGAGATGGAGGTGCTGCACAGTAAGAGCCAAGTGAGAGCCTGCCCTGTTGCTGCTCCCAAACTTCAACTGCGGAGCCACTCAGACCTCCTGAACCAGCAGGTGAGCTACAGTACCCAGGGGAAACACCCATGTAGTTGCCAGATCTTCCGAGGCAGGGGGGGAACACGTGCTACATATGTAATATATATCTACTATATATTTGTGAAATCACTGTATGTCTGCGTCCCAAGGGTCAATCGCATTGGACCTTGGGCCTGTCACTCCTGCTCAGGCCATGCCCGCCCCCGCACACCTCTCATTGGCCTACGTCCAACACCAATGCCACACTGTCCCACCCCTCACTGACTCTCATTGGCCTGCGTCCAATGCCCGCCCCCGCACACCTCTCATTGGCCTGCGTCCCACCCCTCACTGACTCTCATTGGCCTGCGTCCAATGCCCGCCCCCGCACACCTCTCATTGGCCTGCGTCCAACACCAATGCCCTAATACTTCCACACTGTCCCACCCCTCACTGAGTTTTGGGAACGCTCTGGGGCCACGCTTCACAGCTATCAAAACCTTCACGTCTGCTACCACAGACTGCCGAATCAGGTACAGCAGTGTTTCCCAAACTGTGCGCCGCGGCTTGGCTAGAGGGGCGCCGCGATCAGGGCCGCCAGCAGCGGGAAACAAGGGCTGCTAGCTCATTTAAAAAAAAAAAAAAAAACCTCTGAGGGGAAGCAGAGGAGCGGTCACGTGACCGCTCCCATCCAATGGGGCTGCAGCCTGCCCGGCATTGCAACTGCAGAGCCACCAGACAGCACCAAGGTGTGTGTGTGTGTGTGTGTGTGTGTGTGTGTGTGTGTGTGTGTGTGTGTGTGTGTGTGTGTGTGTGTGTGTGTGTGTGTGTGTGTGTGTGTGTGTGTGTGTGTGTGTGTGTGTGTGTGTGTGTGTGTAAAACGGGCTGCAGGGTGTGTGTGAAAAACGGCCTGCAGGGTGTGTGTGTGTGTGTGTGTGTGAAAAACGGGCTGCAGGGTGTGTGTGAAAAACGGGCTGCAGGGTGTGTGTGTTGTGTGTGTGTGTGTGTGTGTGTGTGAAAAACGGGCTGCAGGGTGTGTGTGTGTGTTGTGTGTGTGTGTGTGTGTGTGTGTGTGACAAACGGGCTGCAGGGTGTGTGTGTGTGTGTGTGTGTGTGTGTGTGTGTGTGTGTGTGTGTGTGTGTGTGTGTAAAACGGGCTGCAGGGTGTGTGTGTGTGTGTATATATGTGTGGTGTGTGTGTGTGTGTGTGTGTGTATATATGTATATATGTGTGTGTATGTGTGGTGTGTGTGTATATATATATATATATATATATATATATATATATATGTGTGGTGTGTATAGCTACTATATATTTCTGAAATGTCTGTATGTTTGTCTGCATGCCCTGTGTCCCTAGGGCCAATCGCATTGCACCTTTGGCCTGTCACTCCACCTCAACACTGTCCCACCCCTCACCACACTGTCCCACCCCTCACTGACTCTCATTGGCCTTCGGCCAACACCACTGCCACACTGTCCCACCCCTCACCCCACTGTCCCACCCCTCACTGACTCTCATTGGCCTTTGGCCAACACCACTGCCACACTGTCCCACCTCTCACCCCACTGTCCCACCCCTCACTGACTCTCATTGGCCTTTGGCCAACACCACTGCCACATTGTCCCACCCCTCAGTGACCTTTGGGAATGCTTCTAAGCACCTAACACTCACCGCACTGCCTCTTACAAACACCCCACTCCACCACCACCCCCCCAACCTCATGCACCCCCCTCCACCACCACCCCCCTCAACCTCATGCACCCCCCTCCACCATCACCCCCCCCCCAACCTCATGCACACTACAAACGCACGCCACAGCTCTCCCGCTACTGCAGCCCATCACCAACCCCCTCACCCAAACATACAACGCACGATGCTCCATCACCCCCCCCCCTCACACCAACAGCAAACGCACGCTGCTGAACATACAACGCACGATGCTCCATCACACCCCCCCCCCCCCCTCACCCGAACATCCCCGGAGCACACCCAAAACTACCCCACCCCCCTCACCCATACATCCACCGCACGATGCTCCTCCGGAGCCCCTCACCCCCCCCCCCCCCCCCACCATCCACCGCACGATGCTGCTCCGGAGCCCCTCACCCCCCCCCCCCCACTCACCCGAACATCCACAGCACGATGCTGCTCCGGAGCCCCTCACCCCCTCCTCACCCTCTGTCCGCCCCCCCCCCTTTCCTGGCCGCTGGCCCGCAACAACGGAACTACCCCCTATCACCACTCCGCGGGACCTCAACATCACCCGCTCTCCCGGAGCACCCTCTCCCCCCGGTGCTCCCCCCCTCCCCCCCCCCCCCAGAGCACCCTCTCTCTCGGTGCTCACCCGCTCCCCCCCCCCCCGCTCCCCCCCTCACACCAACAGCAAACGCACGCTGCTGAACATACAACGCACGATGCTCCATCACACCCCCCCCCCCCCCTCACCCGAACATCCCCGGAGCACTCCCAAAACTACCCCACCCCCCTCACCCATACATCCACCGCACGATGCTCCTCCGGAGCCCCTCACCCCCCCCCCCACCATCCACCGCACGATGCTGCTCCGGAGCCCCTCACCCCCCCCCCCCACTCACCCGAACATCCACAGCACGATGCTGCTCCGGAGCCCCTCACCCCCCTCCTCACCCTCTGTCCACCCCCCCCCCCTTTCCTGGCCGCTGGCCCGCAACAACGGAACTACCCCCTATCACCACTCCGCGGGACCTCAACATCACCCGCTCTCCCGGAGCACCCCTCTCCCCCGGTGCTCCCCCCCTCCCCCCCCCCCCCCCCCAGAGCACCCTCTCTCCCGGTGCTCACCCGCTCCCCCGGTGCTCCCCCCCTCCCCCCCCCGCCCAGAGCACCCTCCCTCCCCCCCCCCCCCAGAGCACCCTCTCTCCCGGTGCTCTCCCGGTGCTCCCCCCCCCAGAGCACACTGTCGCCGCTCTCACCTTCAGACCTAGAGGCCGCGCCCCCAGCTCCCCATCCCCGCGCGCGCTGCTCCGGCTCTCAGGCCTAGCTGTCTCTGTCGGGAGCTGCACGGGCCGCGGCCCACACCCCCCCTCACCTGAGCGTCTCAGCTCCGCATCGCCGGGGGAACCGCCGAGGAACCCGAGGAGGAGCGCGGCCCGGTGCGAGGTAAGTAACCGCACGGGAAGAGATCTTTCACCCCCGGCCCGGCCCTTCACCCCACCCGGCGCTTCACCCCACCCGGCCTGGCGCTTCACCCAGCCCGGCGCTTCACCCGGGCCGGCGCTTCACCCCCCCCCCCGCCCTGGCCCTTCACCCCCCCCCCCGCCCTGGCCCTTCACCCCCCCCCCCTGGCCCTTCACCCGCCCTGGCCCTTCACCCGGCCCTGCCCTTCACCCCCCCCCCTGCCCTTCACACCCCCCCCCTGCCCTTCACCCCCCCCCCCGGCCCTTCACCCCCCCCCCCCCCCGGCCCTTCACCCCCCCCCCCCGGCCCTGCCCTTCACCCCCCCCCCCCCCGGCCCTGCCCTTCACCCCCCCCCCCCGGCCCTGCCCTTCACCCCCCCACCCCCGGCCCTGCCCTTCACCCCCCCCCCCCGGCCCTGTCCTTCACCCCCCCCGGCCCTGCCCCCCCCCGGCCCTGCCCTTCACCCCCCCCCCCGGCCCTGCCCTTCACCCCCCCCCCCCCCGGCCCTGCCCTACACCCCCCCCCGGCCCTGCCCTTCACCCCCCCCTGCCCTTCACACCCCCCTGGCCCTGCCCCCCCCCCCCGGCCCTGCCCTTCACCCTCCCCCCCCCGGCCCTGCCCTTCACCCTCCCCCCCCCGGCCCTGTCCTTCGCCCCCACCCTCCCTGCCCTTCGCCCCCACCCTCCCTGCCCTTCGCCCCCACCCTCCCTGCCCTTCGCCCCCCACCCTCCCTGCCCTACACACATACACACACGTACACACACGTATACACACATACACACACACGTATATACACACACGTAGGCACATGTATACACACACGCATAGACACACACGCGTACACATACACACGTAGACACGCAGGCACACGTAGACACGCAGGCACACGTAGACACGCAGGCACACGTACACACGCAGGCACACGTAGACACGCAGGCACACGTAGACACGCAGGCACACGTAGACACGCAGGCACACGTAGACACGCAGGCACACGTAGACACGCAGGCACACGTAGACACGCAGGCACACGTAGACACGCAGGCACACGTAGACACGCAGGCACACGTAGACACGCAGGCACACGTAGGCACACGTAGACACGCAGGCACACGTAGACACGCAGGCACACGTAGACACGCAGGCACACGTAGACACACGCAGACACGTACACACACGTATACGTAGACACACACGCACGTGTACACACACACACACGTGTACACACACACACACACACACGTGTACACACACACACGTGTACACACACACACACACGTGTACACACACGTGTACACACACACACGTGTACACACACACACACACGTGTACACACACGTGTACACACACACACGTGTACACACACACGTGTACACACACACACGTGTACACACATGTGTACACACACACACGTGTACACACACACACACACGTGTACACACACACACGTGTACACACACACACACACGTGTACACACACACACCCGTGTACACACACACACACACGTGTACACACACACACACACGTGTACACACACACGTGTACACACACACGTGTACACACACACACGTGTACACACACACACGTACACACACCCACACACACACACACACACACACGTGTACACACACACACACACGTGTACACACACACACGTGTACACACACACACGTGTACACACACACACACACGTGTACACACACACACGTGTACACACACACACACACGTGTACACACACACGTGTACACACACACATGTGTACACACACACATGTGTACACACACACATGTGTACACACACACACATGTGTACACACACATGTGTACACACACACACGTGTACACACACACATGTGTACACACACACATGTGTACACACACACATGTGTACACACACACACATGTGTACACACACACGTGTACACACACACACGTGTACACACACACACGTGTACACACACACACACACGTGTACACACACACACGTGTACACACACACACACACGTGTACACACACGTGTACACACACACATGTGTACACACACACATGTGTACACACACACACATGTGTACACACACATGTGTACACACACACACACGTGTACACACACACGTGTACACGTGTACACACACGTGTACACACACACATGTACACACACACACACACGTGTACACACACACACGTGTACACACACAAACGTGTACACACACACACACACACACACACACACACGTGTACACACACGTGTACACACACACATGTGTAGACACACACATGTGTACACACACACACGTGTACACACACACGTGTACACACACACACACGTGTACACACACACACACACGTGTACACACACACACACACGTGTACACACACACACACACGTGTACACACACACACACACGTGTACACACACACACACACACACGTGTACACACACACACACGTGTACACACACACACACGTGTACACACACACACGTGTACACACACACGTGTACACACACAGACACACACGTGTACACACGTGTACACACACACGTGTACACACACACACACACACGTGTACACACACACACACGTGTACACACACACACACACACGTGTACACACACACACGTGTACACACACACACACGTGTACACACACACACACACACACACACGTGTACACACACACACACGTGTACACACACACACACACGTGTACACACACACACGTGTACACACACACGTGTACACACACGTGTACACACACACACACGTGTACACACACACGTGTACACACACACGTGTACACACACACACACACACACGTGTACACACACACATGTGTACACACACACACACACACGTGTACACACACACACACACGTGTACACACACACACGTGTACACACACACACACACGTGTACACACACACACACACACACACGTGTACACACACACACGTGTACACACACACACACACGTGTACACACACACACACACACACACACACGTGTACACACACACACGTGTACACACACACACACACGTGTACACACACACACACACACGTGTACACACACACACACACACACACACACACGTGTACTCACACACACACACGTGTACACACACACGTGTACACACACACACACACACACGTGTACACACACACACACACACTTGTACACACACACACACACGTGTACACACACACACACATGTACACCACACACACACACGTGTACACACACACGTGTACACACACACACGTGTACACACACACACACACACGTGTACACACACACGTGTACACACACACACGTGTACACACACACACGTACACACACACACACACACACACGTGTACACACACACACACACACACGTGTACACACACGTGTACACACACACACACACGTGTACACACACACACGTGTACACACACACACACACGTGTACACACACACGTGTACACACACACATGTGTACACACACACATGTGTACACACACACATGTGTACACACACACATGTGTACACACACATGTGTACACACACACACGTGTACACACACACGTGTACACACACACGTGTACACACACACACACACGTGTACACACACACACATGTACACACACACACACACATGTGTACACACACACATGTACACACACACACACATGTGTACACACACACACGTGTACACACACACGTGTACACACACACACGTGTACACACACACACACACACACGTGTACACACACACGTGTACACACACACGTGTACACACACACACGTGTACACACACACACGTGTACACACACACATGTGTACACACACACGTGTACACACACACACACACGTGTACACACACACACACGTGTACACACACACACACACGTGTACACACACACACACGTGTACACACACACACACACGTGTACACACACACACACACGTGTACACACACACACGTGTACACACACACGTGTAGACACACAGACACACACGTGTACACACACACACACGTGTACACACACACACACACACGTGTTCACACACACACACACGTGTACACACACACACACACACGTGTACACACACACACACGTGTACACACACACACACGTGTACACACACACACACACACACACACACACGTGTACACACACACACGTGTACACACACACACACGTGTACACACACACGTGTACACACACACGTGTACACACACGTGTACACACACACACACGTGTACACACACACGTGTACACACACACACACACAACGTGTACACACACACATGTGTACACACACACACACGTGTACACACACACACACACACGTGTACACACACACACACGTGTACACACACACACACACGTGTACACACACACACACACGTGTACACACACACACACACGTGTACACACACACACACACACACACGTGTACACACACACACGTGTACACACACACACACACGTGTACACACACACACACACACACGTGTACACACACACACGTGTACACACACACACACACACGTGTACACACACACACACACACACACACACACGTGTACACACACACGTGTACACACACACGTGTACACACACACACACACACACGTGTACACACACACACACACACACTTGTACACACACACACACGTGTACACACACACACACACGTGTACACACACACACACACGTGTACACACACACGTGTACACACACACACGTGTACACACACACACACACACGTGTACACACACACGTGTTCACACACACACACACACACGTGTACACACACACACGTGTACACACACACACGTGTACACACACACACACACACGTGTACACACACACACACATGTACACACACGTGTACACACACGTGTACACACACACACGTGTACACACACACACACACACACATGTACACACACACACACACACACGTGTATACACACACACACGTGTATACACACACACACATCTATACACACACACACACGTGTATACACACACACACACGTCTATACACACACACACACACGTGTATACACACACACGTGTATACACACACACACACGTGTATACACACACACACGTGTATACACACACACACACACGTGTATACACACACACACGTGTATACACACACACACACACGTGTATACACACACGTCTATACACACACACACACGTGTATACACACACACACACGTGTATACACACACACGTGTATACACACACACACGTGTACACACACACGTGTATACACACACACACATGTATACACACACACACATGTATACACAAACACACATGTATACACAAACACACGTACACATACACAATGTATACAAACAAACATGTATACACACACACACACAAACATGTATACACACATGTATACACACACGTGTGTATATATACACACACACGTATACACACACATACACTATCCCCAGCACCACCACATCAGCACACCGGTATCCCATGCCCCCCCCCCCCCCCCAGCACACTGGCATTCTCGGCTCCCCACCATTCCCAGCCCCCATCAACACCATCAGCACCCACACATTGGCACCTTCGCACCTCCCCATCGGCACCCCCACATCCGCACCCCCACATCCGCACCCCCACATCAGCAACGAACCCTCCCAAATCAGCACACCGATACAATCACCATCAGTACAGCCACAGCAGCAGTACCACCGCTCACTGCCATGGGCCGCGTGGACCACTCCCACCCAAATGCCACCCCCACACCACAAACATCCCGGGCAACGCTGGGGCTCTCAGCTAGTATATTTATATTATGTGGTCTAACTTTGAAACCATAAAACTTTTATTTTAAGTTGTAGTATCTGCAATGGTGGCAGGTTTTAATAACTTTTACTGTACAAACAAGAGACAATTTTATAAATGAAATTATAGTGTATGGAGCTTTTAAAACCTCACCGGTTTTTACAGGTGCATCTGTAGGCGATGCACGCAGAGGTAATGACAGGAGACCTCCGCTTGTAAAAGTAAATGTAGGCTTTTATTCAGCCATAGTTCAGCAACACACAAAGGTGTGCCTCTGCAGTCTGAAATCTCTCCCCCCCTCCCTCTCCCCCCCTTCCCCTCCCTCCCCCTCCCTCCCTCCCCTCCCTCCCTCCCCTCCCTCCCCTCCCTCCCCATCTCCCTCCCCTCCCTCCCCTCCCTCCCCTCCCTCCCCTCCCCTCCCTCCCCTCCCTCCCCTCCCTCTCCTCCCTCCCCCTCCCCTCCCTCCCCCTCCCCCTCCCCTCCCTCCCCCTCTCCCCACCCCTCCCCACCCCTCCCTCCCCCTCTCCCCACCCCTCCCTCCCCCTCTCCCCACCCCTCCCTCCCCCTCTCCCCACCCCTCCCCACCCCTCCCTCCCCCTCCCTCCCTCCCCCTCTCCCACCCCTCCCCCTCTCCCCACCCCTCCCTCCCCTCCCTCCCCCTCTCCCCCTCCTCCACCCCTTCCTCTCCTCCCCATCCCTCTCCCCCTCCCCATCCCTTATGTTGTGCATTGTGTTGATGTGCTGTTTTACCATGTTATTCAGATAAGGCAATCTCAGTTTCATGGGCTTTAATGTGTCAACAACCTGTCACAGATTAGTCATTTTTTAATGCTTTATAACATTTGAGTTTATTTGTAAGGCTTCTTGTTAGTAAATCTGTCATTTTTAAAGAATAGAAACCTTACATCTTGACGTTTATACCAAGCATTTATTAAAATGTCGTTGTTTAAAACATCTGCAGCTTTGCTGATGCAAGCAATAATAAACTTGAGACTCGGCTTCCATTAGCAATGCAATCATACATTACTATTTGTCTGACAGTAGCCTAACTCATTTGTTAACTTATTGATTTAAAATCTGTAATTAATTGGAAGTTTGTTCTGCCCTTTATTTGAAAAAAATGATGACACCACTTTATAGTTAATCCATTGTGTAGGAATAATGAAGAATACATCTGCATATCCCATTAATCCAAAAACGATTACATTATTTACTAACATCAAATAAATGATACATAATTGTTAGTTTATTAATGTAAAAAGAATTTTGTTATTCCACCTTACGCAGGTGACTTCATTGGTTTTGTGGCTGTGTGCGCCTGTAAGGCCCTGGTTTTTAAACTAGTGAAGTCTGGATCAACAATAACATCAATGTTTTTTGAACAACAAAAAGCCACTAATATTTACTGTATTCATGCCAGAAATATGGAACTACATTCCACGTTGTAATACTCGCCTGAGATACCTGGGAAATCGGATCATATAAATATGTAAAATATATTGAAATGATTTAAATTAGCACATTTTCCAGGAAATGTCCTATTTCAGGGTTTGGATGAGAGTAACGCCCGTTTGGTATGAACTACTGTAAATAACGTATTGTTATTTCCCGCCGTTAACATTAACAGGGTTGTAAGAGATATGTGCAGATGTACAACCAGGGAAACATATTTAGGGGGGGGGGGGGGAATTCATGACTTTTATTCAGCCTGTACCTTTAAGCAATACAGTTTAAGGAAGCACACAAATAAACAAACATCCTTCCCCCAGAGTGTCTTGCAGGCAGCTCAGTCATCCTGTGCTCAAGACAACGGTTTATGTGAGTCTATTCCTGGCAACACAATCCCTCTGTGCTCAAGAGATCTCCTGCAGTTCAAGCAGGAGGCTTTTCTACCTGTCCGGTGTGCCAGGTGGAGACTGGTTAATTGTTTGTAGCTGCAATTAACTAGCTCCCTGCTGGATTCCTCAGACCAATCACAGGCTTTCTATTGAAGCCCTTTTAGACAGGGGTTCTGCCCCATCCCCGGGGTGAATATAATTTAAGCTGCAATGAGGTCCTTTCTATATCATTTAGAGTAAATAACTCCATGCCTTTTACGAGTGTAAAACCAGGTCAACGTCACGTCATTTGCTTTAATGAATACTGTGTTATACTGTAATTAATGAACGGCAAATTAAGTTAATTTCCAGTTAAAAAGGCAAAACACCATAGATTACATTGGTCTAGGACATGTAACCCCTCCTTTAATTACCTCAGACTAATGCCCATGCTGAGGCGGGGGCCTGAGTTCTACTCCCCATTATGACCTGTGCGTTCCCACTAGCTGGGCCCGAGACCACAAGTCTGAATATAGGACACGACACCGGACTGTAAATAACCAAAGAAACATTTATATATTTAACCCCTATAACCATAACTATATACAGTAAGCATAACTGTGATCCCTTGTGTGCGGATCATACACATAGAATTACAGTAATTATAATGCGCTGCACGGTTGTATGTGTTAGGGCAGGGGTGCACATTGCGCTGCACCCCCCCTATCTGATCCCATCCGGTGCTCGCGTGTCCCCCCCCCCCAACGTTTCTTTCCAGCGTGCTGAAGTCATGTGACGTCACTTCACATGGTCCAGCGGCGTCATTTGATGCCGCGTTGCCATGGCGACGCGTCACACAGCCGGCTGAATCAAGGTAAGCGGAGTGTTGCAGAGGCATCACACGATCCCCCGGCATTAAATGAAATGCTTTGGGGAAGAGTGAGCGGCCTCTGCAACCACCCTCGCTCCCCAGAAAAATCTCGCCCCCCAGTTTGCGCACCGCTTTGTTAGGGTCTCAGAGTCCCCATGACCCTGTGTTATAAGGGGCATGTGTGTAGGTGTGTAAGAGGTTGGACTTCTTATATTAAGTGTGGTACCGTAGCAGGCCTGTCTATTCACAAAGACTTCGATACCCTTTTCTGTAGTGAGGATCTCCTCTCCTTCTACTCACAGCTCCCTTAGTCTGGTGGGCTGATGATCCGCTGGTACTCCACTCGGGGAGTCTGCTTTTTCAGCCTACTGCTGTTGCTGCTACTATCTCTCAGACTAGTGCCGTTTTCTGCAGTCTCTCTTGCTAGCTCCTGTCTGCTTGCTGTCCCAGTCGGGGCTGCTGGGCTCTGCTTATTTTCTCTCATCTTGTGGGGCTCCTACAGGTCCCTCTGTGGAGGAGGCTCTGCACACCGCCTCACTGCATCAGCTCCCTGCAGATCTGATCTGTCATGGCTGCCCCCAGCATTTAAGGCTCACTCCCCCTCATAGTCCCTCCTCCTACACCAGCCTCCTTACTGGCTTAGCATAGTCATATCTCCATGGAGAGGTACCTGCTAAGGGGCAGTGTTCTGTTGTTGCTGGGCAGACACAGGGGTCACAGACATTTGTTCGCTGCCATTTCACAATGACCAAATGACCACCGGCACTTCACTATGACTCATGCCACCTCCGGGACTTGTCACTGCCCACCGCTAAGGTAAGTGCCTAAACCCTTTACCCTAAGCCCTTCCTTTAAAACACAGTACCCTAAGACCTTCCCCAACCATTAAAACCCCTTCAATTAACCTCCTACCCTAACCAGTAAAACTAACCTTAGATGTGGCCGACAGCAGGGGTTCCAGCGCAGATTGGCTGCGGAAGAGGGTCCATCTGCGACCGAACACCGGCAGTCATTTGGTAGCAGCGAAATGGCAGCGACCAAATGTCCCATTCCAAGATGAAATAGGTTAATCGATCTTAGTGAATCTGAGACTTCGTTTAATTTCTTCTTGCCAATCCAATTAGAAGTGTAATATTAGAAAACTGGGTTATCTGATGATTGCGCACATCCTTGTTCCAAAGTGCCATGAACGCACAATAACATTAATTAGAACCCTTGTTCCAAGTACTGTATGAACTAGAAAACCCAATCTTTCATTTCTGAGCTCTGTGAGCCCATCACCCCTCACATCCTCATCCTCCTTTTGTAAGGCACCGTTAATTTGGCCATTATCACTGCCATCTGGTAATATACTTCGCTTCGTGTTCGACTGCACTTTGTCACTCTACACACTTCACCTTCATTGCCTTGTTATTCTTGGTCTCTGGTGCTGCCTCCAACAGAGGCAGCCGTCAGCTCTTGGCAGGTGCAGACTTGGCAAGCAACTGAACCAATTTGCAAAATCAGAGCTCGGCAAGTGCTAACCATTGTTCCAGCAGATTGTGCCAACTCAACTATTCTTGTTTATTTGGACACTGTGTGGTCTTTTTTTCTGGTGGATGACTGCCAGTGGATTTCAAGATATAATTTAGGAATTTTAACACTTTTGTCACCTTAATGCGAAAAACAATATATTAATTGCTGCTTTAATATCCAAAATGTCCACAGTTTGACAGTGGTATTTCTTTGTCTATACATTAAGTTTGAATACATTTACAGTGATGGTTTGCTGTATTTTAATACACAAGAAAAGGGCATCATCAATGTTGATGCACTACAGATCTTTGCTAATTTTTGGTGGAAACAAGAAAGAGGGATTCAGTAGTGTTACTTTTGCTATTATTTTGTCCTTCAGCAAAACATTGATTGATAGATCCATCTGTCCCCATTTTCTACTTCTTAGTTAGAAGGGCATTGGCTAGTACAATATTGCCATAATGTTTCCAAGTCTCTGCCGACTTCAATGACCACAAGAGCCTATTTATTGTTTGTCTCTTCAACAAGTTTTCCAAAGGGGCCAGATTCAGGGGAAAAAGTAGTCATAGAAGGGCCACAAGAGTATTCTAATGGGATTTTGGATAC
Organism: Ascaphus truei; assembly: GCF_040206685.1. Classification (NCBI taxonomy): domain Eukaryota; kingdom Metazoa; phylum Chordata; class Amphibia; order Anura; family Ascaphidae; genus Ascaphus; species Ascaphus truei. The sequence continues at coordinate 46,877,653 of NC_134486.1, read as the reverse complement.
GTTTAAAGACTTATATTACCATAGCTTACAAGTGAATTGTAGTATAAAATTTGAAAATAGCAAAAGCAGACACCCCCAAGTGCCACCCCAAAGCCCTTTCGTGGGATGGATTTCGCCAGTCGAGGAGCCCAGGTCTATTATCTAATGTGTAATAACCATGTTTGATCACTGACGTCTATTTGTTATAACCAGTCCTGCCTAATGCACAGTATATAGTATATAGACTCTATGCTATATCACTACTAGAGACCACCTGTGGTTCATAATTTTAATAAGTTTTGAATACTTATGAATTTAGATGGCAACATTTCATATTCACTCAAGCGGAGTAAAGACTTCCCAGCTTTAAGCTTGCTTTTGAGAAGCTGTCAATTGCAAAAATGTAAGATTAGTTTGTAACCTTACTAATTAGTTTGTAGCGGAAAATGAAAGAGCTGCCCGGTCCCAGTGTTCCATCTTTGTCTTGTTTCAGACATTATTATTTGTTATTGTCTGTTTCTGTTTTTCAAGTAAATACTAAAAAATAGATTACGCCGAATAAGTAATTGAAACAATAAATAATCCAACTTCATTTTGATCATAATCTTGTTATTACCAGCATTGACTCATAAGATGGTTTTCAGAAAATCAACGCTTGTACAAAACAGAAAGCTGCTGGAAAATGTCACTGTGACGCAGGTGATCAAGGGGATCTTAAAGGGCACTTAAATAATGTAATGCAATTATGCTTTTCTGGTGGGACTCAAGATGTGGGTTTTAGTATTATTAACGTTTATTTGTAAAGTGCCGACATATTCCGCAGCACGGTACAATGGGGGTCCAGAGTTGTGTATATAAGGCTACACTTATACTGCTTTGATAAAGCGCTTGAACAGCGCGAAACGCATAAGAGGATCATTCCTGTTCAATGCCTGTGCTGCTGACGTATTCCTGAAAAGAATAAATCCTATCTTTTTATCGGCACTTTATCCTGGTTCCTGTTTTTTCATGAGCTGTGCTCTTCTTCGCCTGGCTGCTTATCTGCTTGGGATCTTCATCTACGCTTATACTAAAGGGCGACGGCGATGCGACCCCGTGACGTCAGCCGTCGCGATTCCTGCACTCTGGTGCAGGAGACCAGAGGGCGACCGGGGGGGCGTAGCGGAGGCGTGGCTGTGAGTGGTTCGCCCTCATTGGCTGAACCTCTGACGTCACACGGTGACTCTGCACTCTGACTCGCGCCCACTATGGACACCCGTGATGGACTGCATGTACTTACTACGGCGCTGCGCGACATTGCAGTCGCAGTAGCAAGTACTATAAGCGTAGCCTAACATACACATAATGACATACAAAACAAGGACAAACAAGCGTAAACAGATACAGAAGGTAATGAGGACCCTGCATGGGAGAGCTCACAATGCAGAGGGAATAAGGGGCAATGTTGAAACAAAAGGTAAAGCGGCTACTCATTGTGGGTCGGTAAATTACTGTAGGAGTCCATGGGGGTATTTATTAAGCTGTCCTGACTATAGCACTGTAACAATACTGGGCCAAACAAATTAGAACCAGAGTTATTCAAGAAAAGGAATCTAGTTAAAAGCAATGGGAATTATTCTGCAATTCATTTAGTGCAGCACATTTTTGCATCAGTTTTGCTCATGGAACACATTGATAAATAAACCTGTATGCTCCTAGTCACTCTCCCCAGATCACTCACCTGCGTAAAGGGGGGAAAATAGTAGCTAAATGGTTTGATAGAATGATGCCAAGACACTTATGATAATGCCTTTTATGATCCCATACCATTTGCTGCCAAACCATCTCATTCATGCCTTTACTGAATCCAGCAAAAGACGCACCCGCTAATACTTATGAGGAAGTTTGTCACTCACCATGTCTAGTAACTTCCCATCCATATTCCTTCGTCCATCTCGGTTCTTTGTTTCATTTGTCTATTGTTTACTTGTTTCTAAAACCTGTTGGTGAACCTCTGTCTTTGAAACATCCTTTCAATCATTGTTCACGAACCCATTAACACGTCTTTGCTGAAAAGCTATCATTTATTGAATCATTTTAGGTTTCCCAAAAGACTATAATTAGTATGCATTAGCTCACCATTTCTGCCACATGTGCACATTTGAACCTACTGTTTTTGTAAGATGACCACTCTAAATGCTTAAAGGCTTGCATTCTCTTTCAAAGATCATCTAATGTTTGCTAATCATTTCTCTCTATATTATCTGTATTCGGTTTAGTTTGGGCATCTATGACAGTCTCATTATTCTGCTCTCTAGCAAATGAATGATGTGGATTGCGAGTTGCCCCATGACATGTGATATTATTTCTAAAGACCTTATAGGATTTGTATGATAATACTAATAACTTTATTTATATAGCACTTTTCTCCCAATGGGACTCAGAGCGCTTCACAGTTACAGAAAGTGAAAAAGAATACAACATTCAAGGTTATAAAGGAGACCAAACACAAGGAGAGATACAATACAGGATGGGACGGTACTGTAGCTATTAAAAGGCGGACAGGTTGTGGTTCATTCCTCTCTCACATTCTCCATTCACATTCAAAACGTTTCTAAAACTTGTCGCTTTTTTCTCCGCAATATCACAAAGATATGCCCTTTCCTCTGTTACTTGACTGCTAAAACTCTGACTCAGGCCCTCATTCTCTCCCGTCTTGATTACTGTAACCTCCTGCTGTCCGGCCTTCCTGCCTCTCACCTGTCTACCCTACAATCTATCCTAAACGCTGCTGCCAGAATCACTGTACTCTTTCCTAAATCTGTCTCCGCGTCTCCCCTCCTGAAATCCCTCTCCTGGCTTCCGATCAAATCCCGCATCTCACACTCCATTTTCTCCTCACTTTTAAAGCTTTACACTCTTCTGCCCCTCCTTACATCTCAGCCCTAATTTCTCGCTATGCACCATCCCGACTCTTGCGTTCTTCTCAATGATGTCTTCTTTCTACCCCCTTTGTATCTAAAGCCCTCTCCCGCCTTAAACCTTTCTCACTGACTGCCCCGCACCTCTGGAATGCCCTTCCCCACAATACCCGACTAGCACCCTCTCTATCCACCTTTAAGACCCACCTTAAGACACATTTGCTTAAAGAAGCATATGAATAGCACTGTGGATAATCCTGAACACATAATACATAAAGCTTGTCCCCCTGCAGACGCACTTACTAGAATTCCCTCCTACTGTCTCTATACGTTCCCCTACTACCAATTAGATTGTAAGCTCCTCGGAGCAGGGACTCCTCTTCCTTAATGTTACTTTTATGTCTGAAGCACTTATTCCCATGACCTGTTATTTATATTATTTGTTATTTATACATGTATTACTACTGTGAAGCGCTATGTACATTTATGGCGCTATATAAATAAAGACAAATACAAATGCCTGGGTAAACAGTTTGAGTCCCAAAGGAAGTCAAGGAGAATCTGGGAACTGTTAGGAGTCCTTCATCTGCAGATCAAAGTGAATGAATGGGAGTGTAGGGAACTAAAAGCTCTTTCAGATAGCTGTGGCAGATTTCTACATTCAGTGTGTTGACCTAGCTGCAGTCTTGTTGTCTTCCGATGGTGAGCATCCACCACAAGCAGTTCTGTCTTTTCAGAATTCAACTGAACCAACTGGAATTCATACACTTTAGGAGCTCAGATAAGCATCTATTGATGAGTATTGTATTGTATTGTATGTCTTTATTTATATAGCGCCATTAATGTACATAGCGCTTCACAGTAGTAATACATGTGGTAATCAAATAAATAACAGATAATATAAATAACAGATCATGGGAATAAGTGCTTCAGACATAAAAGTAACATTAAGGAAGAGGAGTCCCTGCTCCGAGGAGCTTACAGTCTAATTGGTAGGTAGGGAGAACGTACAGAGACAGTAGGAGGGAGTTCTGGTAAGTGCGTCTGCAGGGGGCCAAGCTTTATGTATCATGTGTTCAGAATATCCACAGTGCTATTCATATGCTTCTTTAAGCAAGTGTGTCTTAAGGTGGGTTTTAAAGGTGGATAGAGAGGGTGCTAGTTGGATACTGAGGGGAAGGGCATTCCAGAGGTGTGGGGCAGTCAGTGAAAAAGGTTTAAGGCGGGAGAGGGCTTTAGATACAAAGGGGGTAGAAAGAAGACATCCTTGAGAAGAATGTAAGAGTCTGGATGGTGCATAACGAGAAATTAGGGCTGAGATGTAAGGAGGGGCAGAAGAGTGTAAAGCTTTAAAAGTGAGGAGAAGAATGGAGTGTGAGATGCGGGATTTGATCGGAAGCCAGGAGAGGGATTTCATGAGGGGAGATGCTGAGACAGATCTAGGAAAGAGTAGAGTGATTCTGGCAGCAGCGTTTAGGATAGATTGTAGGGGAGACAGGTGAGAGGCAGGAAGGCCGGACAGCAGGAGGTTACAGTAATCAAGACGGGAGAGAATGAGGGCCTGAGTCAGAGTTTTAGCAGTCGAGCAACAGAGGAAAGGGCGTATCTTTGTTATAATGCGGAGGAAAAAGCGACGGGTTTTAGAAATGTTTTGAATGTGAGGGGCAAATGTGAGAGAGGAGTCGAGTGTGACACCTAGGCAGCGTGTTTGGGCTACTGGGTGAATGATCGTAGTTCCAACAGTAATGTGGAAGGAGGTAGTAGGGCCAGGTTTGGGAGGAAGTATGAGGAGCTCTGTTTTAGCCATGTTGAGTTTAAGGCGGCTGAGGTCCATCCAGGATGATATAGCAGAGAGACATTCAGAAACTTTGGTTTGTACAGCAGGTGTAAGGTCAGGTGTTGAAAAGTATATTTGTGTGTCGTCAGCATAGAGGTGATAATTAAATCCAAAAGATGTTATTAGGTCACCTAGAGAGAGTGTATACAGGGAAAAGAGAAGAGGTCCCAGGACAGAGCCCTAGGGTACCCCCACAGAGAGATCAATAGAGGAGGAGGAGGTGTTAGCAGAAGAGACACTGAAAGTACGATGGGAGAGGTAGGATGAGATCCAGGATAGAGCTTTGTTCCGAATACCAAGAGTATGGAGAATGTGAAGGAGAAGAGGATGGTCCACGGTGTCAAATGCTGCAGAGAGGTCGAGTAATATGAGCAGAGTGTAATGACCTCTGTCTTTGGCAGCATGGAGGTCGTCAGTTATTTTAGTGAGGGCTGTTTCCGTGGAGTGAGCAGTGCGGAAGCCATGAGTGATAATGGGTCCTTAGTGCCTGGTGCCAAGGACAGGTAGAGTTGAGTGTCATCTGCATAGATGTGATAATTTAGGCCATGTCATCTGATTATGTCACCTAAGGGCAGCATGTACACTGCGTGCAAGATAGGCTAGACAACTGTGGCACTCCACATGACAGGAGCATTAGTGTAGAAAAGTACGCTCCTGAAGATAGTCTCTGTGACCTGCCAGTGAGAAAAAAATTGAACGAGCTGAGATCTGTCACCCAGTCCGCATAAATCCTTCCAGCGCTCCAATAAGATCCAATATTTGTCATCTTAACTCTACGCCCAGGACATACTTGAAAACGAGAGGTAACTCTCAATGTATTACTTCGTGGTAAACTATTTTATAAATAAATAAATAAATAATAGTCCATCATATCAAATATTGCAGAGAGGTCAATGAGTACTAAGATCGAACAATCACCACTGTCTCTCACCACCAGGAGATAATTTAGCACACAAACCAGAGCTGTTTCAGTACCATGCCAACTTCTGAATCCTGGATAGAATGAGTCATAAATGTCATGGGTTGATAGATAGCTTTCCAGTTGGATTGCCACCACTTTCTCAGCAACCTTCCCTAGTAAAGGAAGGTTTGAAACAGGCCTGTAATTAGCTATGCAATCCGGGTCTAATCAAGGCTTTTTTTTTTTTAAATGTTGGCCAATTAAAAGGTATCACAGCCTACAAAAGTTTCTTCCCATTTCTAAAGAAATATACTTGCCCTGCACACTTGATGATACAATTAGTGATGGACTTTAAGCTACTGTATGGGGCAGTACTGTACAGTATGTCTTCACACACTCTTGACAAAGGGCATTGGTGATAACCTGAAACGTTGAGTCTCTTTCGTAAGATGTCAGCCTGCAATATTTTGTTCTGGTAAGGTAGCACATTTATATTCCACTGTATGTATGTAATATAATTGAAATTATATTTTTTGTTAAAAAATATTTTGTTTTAGATGTTATATTTATGCTATTCTGGCTGTGTGTGATCATATGATACTTTTGCTCTGATCATATTACATTGTAGATTTTGTATTAAATATATGTATTTTTAAACTAAATCTATTGGTGTCTTGTTATCTTTAATTGTGACAAGCTCTATTTACTTTTTTTATTGGAGTACTGTATGTCTTCATGACAAACTGGCACAATCATGAAGCCTAGTGTGCAAAAGGGAAGGCAGACACGCAGATCTGGTGAAAAAATGTCTTGACGATTTAAAATGTATTTATTTATAACAATATTAATATAGCGCCCTTATGCAGGACGCTGTACATTAGTTAATAAACAAAGGCGTGATTACATATAGATTAGATTATAGAGTAATTGTTAAGATGTAATTGTGGTGGGGAGGGGTGGGAACATTACGGTCAGGCTATGGGTTAGGTTCATTGAGAGCTTGCTTGGTTGGTGGGCAGGGGTTGGTGATGGATGGTATTTAAGTGTATAAATGTATCTAATAGACAATCTCCCATCTCATAATGGTGTGAGAAAACCCCTTCATCATGTGAAAAAGGCACCATGTGCTGTTTTTGTCTCTTAAGTACATATGAAATGGTCCAATAAGAACTTTTTCACCAGATGTGTGCATCTGTCGTCCCCTTTGCGCACTAGATTTCATTTATGAGAAGTGGATTTACAGAATGCTGAATTATAGGAGACTAGAGAGCTGCCTAGTATCGACCTGCACTTTTTTTCTCACAAAACTTTAAAGAAAAATACAACATTATGTTTGTGTGAATTAATTAACACCTTTGAATCTAAAATAATGTATTTATTTGCACATTTTCAGTGCTCAAACAGATGTGACAAATCATAAAGATGCCCAATTGGGTGGCATATACGTATTGATCTAAAAACACATCTTTTCCCAGCACTGGACAGCCTTAAGTTGTCAAAGAACAAAGGGCACATTTATGGCACAGTTCAAATGCTTTGTGAGATTGAACATTTCTCATGTTAGGCTGAGAGAAACTTATCACTATAGCACAGACCTTTTTGATATTTAATTTTCCATGCGGTTCAGAATACCTTGTTTTATGCAATTCTTTGAAGATGAAGGCAGCTGAATTGTTTGAGGATCTAAGATGCACTCATGTTTGCAGAAAGAAACTTAAACAAATTTACAGCACTGCTGCACATTTTATATTCACAATAAATACACATCAGTATTGGAAACAAAAAAGGTAAATGGGTATCAGTGCTGGTTCAGTGACAATGATCCAACAGGAAATATTGTGTTTGAAAAGGCTTTGTGCTTCATACATTTTATACTTATTGACAGTGCTTGACAAATCACCCAAAAATCTACTCGCCGAACCAAAAAATCTACTCGCCACCTAGTCCCGCCCCAACCCCGCCTCTAGTCCCGCCCCTAGTCCCGCCCCCAACCCCACCTCTAATCCCGCCCCCAGCCCCGCATTTTAAAAAAACCATAAATGAAATAAATTGAATAAATTCCTAGTAAGAACATTCGTTTTTGACATAAGTTTATTTATTGTATTACATTATACTACAATTAGTCCTTGTTGTGTGTGTGTGTGTGTGTGTATAAATGTTGAATCTAGAAAAAAAAGCCAGATGTGAATGACTAATTTCCTGAACCCCTTAACTAGTGCCTGGATGCCCCCGCTTCACAATATTTAAAGCAGCAATCCGCCTGGGATCTTACCTGATCCGCAGACCCTCAATGTCCAGGTACCTCATTCCCGCAATGTTATACATTGGAAGGGATGTGTTCCCTACCTGTCTTCTGGGTTAGGGGGGATTCCGATGTCTTCCGTGTGAAGCTCGAGAGTTAGATCTGGAAGACAGCAGTATAGGTTATTTCGGTGTAGTATAGGGCAGTTAAGATATACAGGGTAAATAAAATATCCAGATTGTGAGTCAGAGAGAGGGTGAGACAGAGAGAGGGTGAGACAGAGAGAGGGTGACAGAGAGGGTGTGAGTGAGGGTGTGAGAGACAGAGAAAGGGTGAGACAGAGAAAGGGTGAGAGACAGGGTGAGAGAGAGGGTGTGAGAGACAGGGTGAGAGACAGGGTGTGAGAGACAGAGAGAGGACGAGACAGAGAGAGGACGAGACAGAGAGAGGACGAGACAGAGAGAGGACGAGACAGAGAGAGGACGAGACAGAGAGAGGACGAGACAGAGAGAGGACGAGACAGAGAGAGGACGAGACAGAGAGAGGACGAGACAGAGAGAGGACGAGACAGAGAGAGGACGAGACAGAGAGAGGACGAGACAGAGAGAGGACGAGACAGAGAGAGGACGAGACAGAGAGAGGATGAGACAGAGAGAGGACGAGACAGAGGGTGAGAGAGAGGACGAGACAGAGGGAGAGAGAGTGTGGGTGAGAGAGTGTGGGTGAGAGACAGAGAGAGGGTGAGACAGAGAGAGGGTGAGACAGAGAGAGGGTGAGACAGAGAGAGGGTGAGACAGAGAGAGGGTGAGACAGAGAGGGGTGAGACAGATGGTGAGAGGGTGAGAGAGACGGAGAGAGGGTGAGAGACAGAGAGAGAGAGGGTGAGAGACGGAGAGAGGGTGAGAGACGGAGAGAGGGTGAGAGACGGAGAGAGGGTGAGAGACGGAGAGAGGGTGAGAGACGGAGAGAGAGAGGGCGAGAAACGGAGAGAGAGAGGGCGAGAGACGGAGAGAGAGAGGGCGAGAGACGGAGAGAGAGAGGGCGAGAGACGGAGAGAGAGAGGGCGATAGACGGAGGGTGAGAGACGGAGAGAGAGAGAGTGAGAGACGGAGAGAGAGAGGGTGAGAGAGAGGGTGAGAGACGGTGAGAGAGAGGGTGAGAGACGGTGAGACAGAGGGTGAGAGACGGTGAGAGAGAGAGTGTGAGAGTGGGTGAGAGACAGAGAGAGGGTGAGAGACAGAGAGAGGGTGAGAGACAGAGAGAGGGTGAGAGAGACAGAGAGAGGGTGAGAGACAGAGAGGGGGTGAGAGAGAGAGAGGGGGTGAGAGACAGAGAGAGGGTGAGAGACAGAGAGAGGGTGAGAGACAGAGAGAGGGTGAGAGACAGAGAGAGGGTGAGAGACAGAGAGAGGGTGAGACAGAGAGAGGGTGAGACAGAGAGAGGGTGAGACAGAGAGAGGGTGAGACAGAGAGAGGGTGAGACAGAGAGAGGGTGAGACAGAGAGAGGGTGAGACAGAGAGAGGGTGAGACAGAGAGAGGGTGAGACAGAGAGAGGGTGAGAGAGACAGAGAGAGGGTGAGAGAGACAGAGAGAGGGTGAGAAAGACAGAGAGAGGGTGAGAAAGACAGAGAGAGGGTGAGAAAGACAGAGAGAGGGTGAGAGACAGAGAGAGGGTGAGAGACAGAGAGAGGGTGAGAGACAGAGAGAGGATGAGACAGAGAGAGGGTGAGACAGAGAGAGGGTGAGACAGAGAGAGGGTGAGACAGAGAGAGGGTGAGACAGAGAGAGGGTGAGACAGAGAGAGGGTGAGACAGAGAGAGGGTGAGACAGAGAGAGGGTGAGACAGAGAGAGGGTGAGACAGAGAGAGGGTGAGACAGAGAGAGGGTGAGACAGAGAGAGGGTGAGACAGAGAGAGGGTGAGACAGAGAGAGGGTGAGACAGAGAGAGGGTGAGACTGAGAGAGGGTGAGACTGAGAGAGGGTGAGACAGAGAAAGGGTGAGAGAGATGGTGAGAGGGTGAGAGAGACGGAGAGAGGGTGAGAGACAGAGAGAGAGGGTGAGAGACGGAGAGAGAGAGGGTGAGAGACGGAGAGAGAGAGGGTGAGAGACGGAGAGAGAGAGGGTGAGAGAGAGGGTGAGAGACGGAGAGAGAGAGAGAGGGTGAGAGAGAGGGTGAGAGACGGTGAGAGAGAGGTTGAGAGACGGTGAGAGAGAGAGTGTGAGAGTGGGTGAGAGACAGAGAGAGGGTGAGAGACAGAGAGAGGGTGAGAGACAGAGAAAGGGTGAGAGACAGAGAGAGGGTGGGAGACAGAGAGGGTGGGAGACAGAGAGAGGGTGGGAGACAGAGAGAGGGTGACTGTGGGGGGATGGGGTGACTGGCGGTGTGAGGTGACTGGGTGGGGTGATTTGGGGGTTGGGTGACTGACTGGGTGATTGGGGGGGTGGGGTGACTGACTGGGTGATTGGGGGGGTGGGGTGACAGGGTGTCTGACTGGGTGGGGATTACTGACTGTCTGACTGGGTGGGATGACTGGTCAACTGGGCAGGGGGCGGGGGTTGGTATTACTGACTATGACTGACTTTTGACTGACTGGGTGGGGGGGTATGACTGAGTGGGTGGGGGGTATGACTGAGTTGGTGGGGGGGTATGACTGACTGGGTGGGGGGGTATGATGGACTGGGCGGGGGGGTATGACTGACTGGGTGGGGGGGTATGACTGACTGGGTGGAGGGGGGGTATGACTGACTGGGTGGGGGGGTATGACTAAGTGACTGGGTGGGGGGGATGACTGACTGGGTGGGGTGGGGGGTACCTCTGGTGTCCTACACGTTCTCTCTCTCACACACACACACACACACACTCACACACACTCACACACACACACTCACACACACACACACACACAAACACACACACACTCTGTGGGGGGGTGGAGAGGGGGGGAAGCGGAGGGGAACACACCAGCTGGCATCTCCCGCCACACGCGAGCAGCCACGGGCACCGGGGGCAAGCGGGACGGGGGGAGGGGGGGGGACATCTCCTGCCCCGCGCTTGCAGCCACGGGGACAGGAGCGGAGACTGAGGGGAAGCAGGTCCGGGGGGAGGGACATCCCCTGCTGTCATCCCCTGCCCCGCGAGAGCAGCCACGGGGACAGGAGCAGAACCGGAGGTCAACCAGGACGGAGAGGGGTGTGAATCACCCGCTGGTATCTCCTGCCCCGCGCGAGCAGCCACGGGGCAGGAGGGGAAGTGTGGGCAGAAGACAGGGACCGTGCGCATGAGGAGCAGGAGCAGCCATTACTTACCCCTGCAGAGAAGGGCTCCATTCCGCGTCACGACCAATCAGACAGGAGGATATTTGTTTTTGTTATTTTTTTTTTTAATTTGTATTTTTTTTTTTAATTTGTGTGTGTGGGGGGGGGGGGGGGGGGCGGGGGAAGCGGGGACCGGAGGGCAACTGGGATGGGGGGGGGGGGGGAGGGTTGGGACATTGCCCGCTGTCATCTCCTGCCCCGCGCGAGCAGCCACGAGGACAGGAACAGAACCGAAGGGCAAGGAAGGGGGGGGGGGAATTGCCCGCTGGTATCTCCTGCCCTGCGCGAGCAGCCACGGGGACAGGAGCGGAGACTGGAGGGGATGAGGGGGGAAGCGCGGACAGGAGACAGGCACCGCGCGCGAGGAGCAGGAGCAGCCATTACTTACCCCTGCAGAGAAGGGCTCCATTCCGCGTCACGACCAATTGGCCAATCAGCAAGGAGGATATTTATTTGTTTGTTATTTATTTATTTCAAAAAAAAAATTTGCGCAGAGCAGGGAAAAAAAGTAGCTGGCCACCGGCCAATTTCCGTTCGCGCATGGCGAGTGGGCGACCGGGTTTGTCGAGCACTGCTTATTGACAATATTGAACAATAGACCTTTATAAGATGATGGATTTTAGGGGTATCACCAGAGCCGGTGCAACCATTAGGGGACTTAGGCAGTCACCGGGGGCGGCGGTGGAAGAGGGCGGTGAGCTCAGGGCGACAGTAGAGGAAGAGGATGGCGGGAGAGGAGGACGACGGTAGGAGCAGAACAGGGCGATAGGAGGAGCATGGCAGGTGGTGGCGGGAGAAGAGGACAGAAGATCGCGGGAGCGGACCACGGTGGCAGAGGACGGCCGGGGAGGAGCGTGCCCCAGCGGTCTGACCTGGAAGTCTTCACCGACTTCCGGTATCTGCCAATTCTACAGCTATGCTCCTCTCCAGCCTTCCTGCTCTGCTCCTGCAGTCCTCAGTCCTCTTCTCCCGCAGCCGCCCGCCGTCCTCCTCTGCTGCCCTGCTCCACCAAAGCCAGGTAGGTCTTGCTAAGGTGGTGAGAGGAAAAGGTGGAGGAGGGGGTGAGAGAGGAGAAGGAGGGGATTGAGTAAAGATGAGGAGAAGGAAGGGAGTGAGAGAGGAAGAGAAGGAGAGGGGTGACAGAAGAAGAGGAGAAGGAGGTGGTGAGAGAATGGGGTGAGAGACGAAGAGGAGAAGGAGGGGGTGGGAGAGGAGAAGGAAGGGGTTAGGGGAAGAGGAGAAGCAGAGGTTGAGAGAGGAAGAGGAGGAAGGGGAGTGATTGAGGGGAGGATTGAGGAGGAGTGGCAGGTGGATGAGAGGAGGAGTGGAAAGGGGGGGTGAGAGAATGGGGCTATAATAACGTATGTTTTAGAAAAAAAACGGAAAGTTCAGGAGGGGGAATGGGGCGGGGGGCCCGAGCTGAAGATTTGCCTAGTATGCCATATACCCTTGCACCAGCCCAACCCAACTCACCTGACTCCAGATATGTCGCTTTTTCCTCCGCAATATAACAAAGATACGCCCTTTCCTCGGTTGCTCGACAGCTAAAACTCTGACTCAGGCCCTCATTCTCTCCCGTCTTGATTACTGTAACCTCCTGCTGTCCAGCCTTCCTGCCTCTCACCTGTCTCCCCTACAATCTATCCTTAACGCTGATGCAAGAATCACTCTACTCTTTCCTAGATCTGTCTCAGCATCTCCCCTCATGAAATCCCTCTCCTGGCTTCCGATCAAATCCCGCATCTCACACTCCATTCTTCTCCTCACTTTTAAAGCTTTACACTCTTCTGCCCCTCCTTACATCTCAGCCCTAATTTCTCGTTATGCACCATCCAGACTCTTGCGTTCTTCTCAAGGATGTCTTCTTTCTACCCCCTTTGTATCTAAAGCCCTCTCCCGTCTTAAACCTTTTTCATTGACTGCCCCTCACCTCTGGAATGCCCTTCCCCTCAGTACCCGACTAGCACCCTCTCTATCCACCTTTAAGACCCACCTTAAGACACAATTGCTTAAAGAAGCATATGAATAGCACAGTGGCTATTCTGAACACATGATACATAAAGCTTGGCCCCCTGCAGACGCACTTACCAGAACTCCCTCCTACTGTCTCTGCACGTTCTCCCTACCTACCAATTACACTGTAAGCTCCTCTGAGCAGGGACTCCTCTTCCTTAATGTCTGAAGCACTTATTCCCATGATCTGTTATTTATATTATCTGTTATTTATTTGATTACCACATGTATTACTGCTGTGAAGCGCTATGTACATTAATGGCGCTATATAAATAAAGACATACAATACAATACAATATGTTCCTTCTGCTAATATCCATGTATGGATTTCCTCTCCATGAATACCTGTAGATCTACTAATCTTTTAAAGCTGCAGACCAAGCAATATCCTACATATGTGTTTTAAATTTTTTTTTTCGTTCTGTACTATGGGAAAATACTTGTAGTATTTTTTTAAAACAACTTTGAAGGATTTTATTGTATTATAATGTAACAAGCATTATTTGTTTCTATAGCAACCATTTAAAAAGTCTCTTCTGAAACAGGCTCTGGCACAGCCCTTTTTGAGCCCTGTCCCTCCTTTAGCAGTGCATCAACTGCCTGGTCGGTCACATGATCTTCCCCACAGAACTTTGCATCTTTGGTCCTCTTCTGCTGCACTAACAGACATTTAGAGTATCCCCAAGCCGAATCTTCGCGATCGATCACAGGAGAACAGATCGATCGGCAATATCATTGTGTAAATTATATTGGTGCATGTAAGAGGACATGTGCAGAGGTACGCAATGAAGACTGTTTTAAGGTGAAATTAAAATAAGGCTTGATTGTGCCTGTCGCTTTAAACACAGCAAATATGTGAAAATCCGTAAACAAAATCTGCTCCACTTTGGAGTATATTTACACTTGCAGTCCAGACCTCTTTAACTGTGTGGTTAGCCCAGCGATTCACCAGCCCAAATCATAGAGACATTTATATATAGATAACAGTCTTATAAGAAAAGTCTTATCTGTCTCTTGTAGCTGCAGGGGAAGGCTTCTCTGTTCTCCTGGTGTCCGCACCCTTGTGTGCTAAGGTAATGTCAGGATCCAGGTTTAGAAGTATTGTCCCCTGTGTCTTGCTAGCAGCGTGCAGTCTTTCTGCAGCTCAATACATCTGTTTGTTCCACAGGTCAGCCCAGTTGTGGACTAGGGAACTCTCTGTCTTTCTGCTTCCTGGGTCAGTTCAGCTCATGTGTGAGCTCAGGAAGAATCTCCTTTCCTGTCTCAGAGGCAGGCATTTCTGACATCTGTAATCAGCCAGGTGGTGTTGGTTAATTGTCTACCAGCAGTTAACCACCACACTGCTGGATTAGAGGCACGTTTTTGAATAGGGATAAGTCCCCAGTGCACATATTAAAAGGGGGGGGGGGAACGGTAGCTTGGACTGTTGCTTTAAGACTAATAATGCTGTGTGGTGTCACAACCTGCAGTGAAATTGTTCCCAGAGGCTAATTGTGTGCTGACTGACTAATTGATTCCTTTTATTTATTTTATATACAGTATGAAAGATCATCATTGAAGTTTGTGTCCATGGTTCTTGTATTATGTATATTTTTGAATATGCATAATATGTTTTCTCTAAACCATTTAAGATGTTGTACAATTCTATCATGTCTTCCATGAAATCCTTTTGTTTAGGTTAAAGACACTAGTCATACCATAAGACATGTTCCGGGGCTGAAAGACAACTTATAGCCCATTTACCTCCTATTTCTCTAACTGTCCTTCCGTGTTTCTTGTGCTGGTAAATTTGGAGAGAAAAATGCTTGTAAGAACACAAACCTGATGTCATATTCTCTAGCCTGCAGTACCTATACTTGCCCACCGGGAGTGCTGCTGCTAAACTAAGGAACATTCCAGACTCTGATACCTGACACCTCTGGACCTGTGCTCCACCTCCCAGCCTGCCTATATAAACCTCCCTTTCCTGTTCCTCTTTGCCTGTTTATACTGGTTCCTTAGCTTCTGCAAGGTTCCTGTGTGTACTGCTGTGCTAGCTATTGCTATCATCCTGTTCCAGTTTCCTCGTTGCCGACGTCTGCTTGTTTCCTGACTTCGCTACCTGCCGCCTGCCTCGGACCCCTGCTTGTTTCCTGACTTCACTCCCTGCTGTTCCTGCCACTGGGATCCACTTCAGCCGAAGTCCAATCCTTGACAGAATAAACAGGCCCTACCATGGATTCCGCCGGAACAGACCTGGCCCAGGCTCGGACACTGCAGGACTTACAACGTATCATGGTTGGTTTCCAAGAACAACAAGGACACCTTATCAAACGTCTTGGTCACGTGGAAGAACAGCATACCCTCCGGAAAGAACGGGATGCCCGCCAGGTAGAACGTGATGCCCGCTGGGAAGAATGTGCCCTCCGCTCAGAGGAACGAGCTGCCGCCGCAGAAGCTGAAAACCGTGAACTACGTGCAGCTTTAATCACCGCATCTGTTCAAAAGACTCTGACTGTGCAAACCGCGCCCCGTGTAACCCTTCCGGAAAAATTTGGAGGAAAAAGACAATCTTTTCGGGATTTCCTTAATCAATGCAGACATGTGTTCAAGCTTCAGCCTACCATCTATAAGACCAATGAAGCCCAGGTTGGACTGATCATAACCCTGCTCAAGGATGAGGCCCTTGCTTGGGTCTCCCCTATGTTAGAACAGGATAGCCCACTACTAAGGGACCTGGAGGAGTTCATCGATGCCATGAGTCTTATTTTTGATGACCCAAATCGTAGTGCAACCGCTGAGGCAACTCTGAACAATCTTCGTCAAGGAAGACGCTCGGCAGCTGAGTACGCCGCTGAATTCCGCAGATGGGTTAACGATACTGAGTGGAATGAGGCCGCGCAGAAATATCATTTTCGGCAGGGTCTCTCGGAGCAAGTTAAAGACGAACTAGCCCGGGTGGAGACCCCAGAGAGATTTCAGGACTTTGTCCATTTATGCATCCAAATTGATCGCAGGCTTACGGAAAGATGATTGGAGAGACAGGGGTTCATGCCAAGCAACCCCGGGTTTAGAGATGTCAGTTCCCCAAGACGTTCCAGGGAGACTGAGGAGGAGCCGATGCAAGTAAATACACTGCGGGGACCCATCTCAACCGGGGAAAGAAATAGACGCCGAACAGAAGATCTCTGTTTATATTGCGGAAACGATGGGCACTATCTCGCTGATTGCCCAAATAAGTCCAGGCGGTCTTCTTTACAGAGCCCTAGAAGAAATCAGCTGCACGCTATTTCAAAAACTGTTCTCTCTGCTTCTCAAAGGAAAGATAACCCTCCTTCGCTACACCCTCACCTCCTGGTTCCTATTATCATCGAGGAAGGAACACATCGTTTTTCAACCACAGTAATGGTCGACTCAGGGGCGGCAGGGAATTTTATGGACATAGAATTCGCCAAGAACAATTCGGGTACATTTGTAGCCAAGGAATCGCCAGAAAGGATGGAAGTCGTTGACGGTTCTCCCTTGAACTCTGGATCTGTTACCCATGAAACCAGTAACTTAACACTAATCATGGAGCCCAATCACCAGGAGAAGATTTCATTTGGTCTCATTCCATCACCTTTGTTTCCAGTGATTCTGGGAATTCCATGGCTCATGATCCATAACCCACTAATCGACTGGAAGACCAAGACACTCACGTTTCCCTCGGAGCACTGTCAGCTAGCCTGTCTACCTAAAACTCCTATACCAGAGTGTGTAGGAATACATAAGATTTCCTCGTCTCAAGAAAATCTTCTGCCGGCTCCTTACTCTGAGTTTTTAGATGTGTGTGACAAGAAGAACGCGGATACGCTTCCCCCACATCGCTCTTATGACTGTCCCATTGAATTATTACCGGGTGCTGCTATTCCGTTTGGAAGAATTTATTCCCTCTCAGAACCGGAATTGAAGGTCCTCAATGACTACCTACAGGAGAACCTATCAAAGGGTTTTATCCGACCCTCTACTTCTCCAGCAGGCGCTGCGCTCTTCTTTGTGGGAAAGAAAGACGGTTCTCTACGCCCCTGCATTGACTATCGGGAACTAAATAAGATAACGGTGAAGAACAGGTACCCATTACCTCTGATTCCTGAACTATTGGAAAGAATTCGGTCAGCCAAAATCTTTACCAAATTAGATCTCAGAGGAGCGTATAATTTGGTCCGCATTCGACCCGGTGACGAATGGAAAACAGCCTTCCGAACCCGTTATGGGCACTATGAATATCTGGTGATGCCTTTTGGACTCTGTAATGCCCCTGCTACCTTCCAGCATTTAATCAATGATGTCCTCCGAGAGTTATTGGACCAATTCGTAGTGGCATACCTGGATGACATCCTAGTCTTCTCAGATAACATCATGGATCACCAGAGACATGTCCGAATTGTCCTTGAGCGTCTCCGTAAGTACAAATTATACATCAAGTTAGAAAAATGCGAATTCGAAAAAACCAGCATGCAATTTCTTGGTTACATCATCTCTCCCGAGGGTTTGAGTATGGACCCAGGCAAGATTCAAGCCGTGATGGAATGGCCAATCCCTCGGAATGAAAAGGACATTCAGAGATTTGTGGGTTTTGCCAATTTCTATAGACGTTTTATTAAAAATTTCTCTGGCATTATTGCCCCAATGACCCAACTCACACGGAAGGAATTCCCCTTCAAATGGTCTCCTAAAGCGGATGCGGCATTCGAACAATTGAAGTCACTCTTCACATCTGCCCCTATCCTCATCCATCCAAATCCAGAATTACCATTCATCTTGGAAGTGGATGCATCCGACTCCGCTGTTTGTGCCATTCTGTCACAAAGAATTGGACCCAAGATGCTCCTTCATCCATGTGCCTTTTATTCATACCAAATGTGAACAGCTGAACGAAATTATGACATCAGAAACAAAGAACTCTTGGCTATAAAAGCTGCATTCTCTGAGTGGAGACATCTACTGGAGGGGGCCAATCACCCAATTACGGTCTTTACGGATCACAGGAACTTAGAATTCATTCGATCCGCAAAGAGACTGTCTGCGCGACAAGCCAGGTGGGCTCTCTTCTTTGCAAGATTTCAGTTCCACATCTCCTACCGCCCTGGCTCCAAGAATGGAAAAGCCGACGCCTTGTCACGGTCCTTTCCTAATCCTAGTTCAGACAAAGAGCAGGAAGAAACTATTGTTCCAAAAAGAAATTTTTTGGGCGTCACATTCTCTGCCGATCTCCTCACACGAATAAAGGGAGCCTACTCAAATGACACTTTTCTTAAAAACCCTCCTCCGGAAGCAGAACTATTTCTATGTGATGGTCTCTGGAACTGTAAGGGTCGTCTGTTCATCCCTAAGGAGGTAAAATTAGAGGTGCTCCAATTAATGCACGACTCCCGACCCGCTGGTCACCCAGGTGTCCTCAAGACACAGGAACTGTTGTCTCGCTCTTTTTGGTGGCATAAATTAGCACAAGATGTTAAAGACTATGTCCTCTCCTGTGAGACTTGTGCTAGGACCAAGACCCCTCGAGCATCACCTGTGGGTTTACTGCAGCCTCTTCCGGTTCCAACTCGTCCTTGGGGGTCCATATCAATGGATTTTATTGTTGACCTGCCACGATCAAATGGACATAATACCATCCTGGTAGTGGTGGATCGACTTACAAAGATGGCTCACTTCATTGCAGCACAGAATCTTCCTTCTGCAGACCAGACAGCCAAGTTGATTGTGAAAGAGGTGTTTCGGCTTCACGGGGCTCCTGATGAGATCATATCCGATAGAGGGGTACAATTCACTTCAAAATTTTGGAGGACCTTCTGTTCCTCTCTAGGAATTCGTTTAAATTTATCGTCTGGCTATCATCCCCAATCCAATGGCCAGACAGAAAGGACCAATCAGACTTTGGAACAATACTTACGA
The DNA here is from genome assembly GCF_040206685.1 of Ascaphus truei. Taxonomy (NCBI): domain Eukaryota; kingdom Metazoa; phylum Chordata; class Amphibia; order Anura; family Ascaphidae; genus Ascaphus; species Ascaphus truei. The sequence goes on along the minus strand of NC_134486.1, from coordinate 46,858,549 downwards.
TGTTTTGTTTGTCATCTCCAGGATGACTGGATTGATTTCCTACCATTAGCTGAGTTTTCATACAACAACTCACATCATTCATCGACTCAGAAGAGCCCCTTTTTTCATCCAACCTTTATTCCTTGTTTTCCATCTTCGGGCCCCATTCCGGCAGTTACAGAGAAACTGGAGACTCTGTGAGACATCCAGGAGACCCTCAAAGAGACACTTCGTGAGACTCAAGTAAAGTACAAAAGAGCAGCAGACCAACACCGCAGACCCTCCCCAGAATTTCAAGTCGGGGATAAAGTCTGGCTTTCTACAAGAAATCTACGTCTAAAGGTTCCAACCATTAAATTGGGCCAAAAATACATCGGGCCATTTCGCATCTCAGCACTAATAAATCCAGATTCAGATTAGAGCTTCAGATTAGAGCTTCCTGAGACATCAAAATACACCCTGTGTTTCACTCTTCTCTGCTGAAACCTTTCCGTGAGAACCTGTTTCCTGGACGGAGACTTCCTCCCCCTGAACCCGTCCTCGTGGATAACGAAGAGGAATTCATTGTGGAAAGAATTTTGGATTCCAGGTTACACCGAGGGAAACTACAGTACCTGGTTCACTGGGGGGGGCTATGGCCCAGAGGAAAGGTCTTGGGAACCCAAAGATTTTGTACATGCTCCGCGACTAGTCAAAGCCTTTCACCGGAGATATCTAGACAAGCCTAGCAAGGATCGTCCGGAGAACGCTCTTGGGAGAGGGGAGTAATGTCATATTCTCTAGCCTGCTGTTCCCATGCTTGGCCACCGGGACTGCTGCCACTCTCAATGTCTGGTTCTAGCCTGCAGTACCTATACTTGCCCACCGGGAGTGCTGCTGCTAAACTAAGGAACATTCCAGACTCTGATACCTGACACCTCTGCACCTGTGCTCCACCTCCCAGCCTGCCTATATAAACCTCCCTTTCCTGTTCCTCTTTGCCTGTTTATACTGGTTCCTTAGCTTCTGCAAGGTTCCTGTGTTTACTGCTGTGCTAGCTATTGCTATCATCCTGTTCCAGTTTCCTCGTTGCCGACCTCTGCTTGTTTCCTGACTTCGCTACCTGCCGCCTGCCTCGGACCCCTGCTTGTTTCCTGACTTCGCTACCTGCCGCCTGCCTCGGACCCCTGCTTGTTTCCTGACTTCGCTCCCTGCTGTTCCTGCCACTGGGATCCACTTCAGCCGAAGTCCAATCCTTGACACCTGATTATTTCTTTGTTTGGCGCACTCCTTTTGATATGATGGATATACTGTACTAGATAAAACTTCACTTGTATTTGTTAACCTGTTATTAAAAAGGGGAAAAAAAGAATCAAGAAAAACAGGGAATGTGCTTAAGAAAAATTGCTTAAGTGTGCTCTATTTACATGTGATTACATTGTTCAATATATATATTGATCAGCTCCATTACAAAATGCCAGTAAATGTCATTTGTTCCCAGGTGTGGTGATTAATTCTTAGTTGCACAGATACTGTAGTGCTATCTGTAAGCTCTGTAAATACAGAGGGAGATAAGAAATATTTACAATGAGATATATTAGTCAATTTGCTATATGCTGCTTATTGGTGTAAAAGAAATATATACTTTAAAATTTTAAATTGCCACTTTAGTCCTCGTTCTCTTAGTTAATCCCAGCAATTGTATAATTCTTTGCTAAAGCCCTTTAGCGTTTTTACCAAAAACCTGGAGATTATTCATCCTTAGTTTACTCTTCCAGTTCCATATGGTTAATAACTAGTGCGGTGAGGTTGTTATTTTTCCCAGAACTGGGAAATTAGAATTTTTCGTAATTAGAATTTTTCTTACAGTCCCTAATATCATATTTTTTATAACATTTTGATGAAAGACAGATAGGATATTTGGGGATTAGGGAAACGAGTTGAAAGGCAATAATTATGTCTAAATAATAGCGGTAGAACGTGATATAACGTGTGTAACTTATAAATTGGTCTATCTTTACCACTGCACTCACTCTCTTGGTAGATTCACTTAGCTTTGCTTTCTATGAAGGAGCGCAGCGAACCGCTAGATCACTTGATTTAAAACTCAAAATGAGCAGACAACTCAGACATAGTAATTCCGACGAAGCCGAACTGTAGGGGAAACGCGTGGAGTTAAATCAGATGAATACGGTCTATGGCGAAGGAGCTGAGAGTGCTGCCAACTCCGACAGAGTCCCCTTCATCTGGGTACACGGAACCGGAAGTGATGTAGAGATACCATGAGAGACGCTGAGATTGATGCGGGAGGTGGCGACTGCAAGATCGTTTGCTACAGTACAGAGCCTGTATTCGCCTTTTCTCTTCTCCTTGTTTATTAATGTGATTTTGTAATATAGAGTGTGAATTTACACTCTTGTGATATTGCTACATAAATACTTTTTTATACCGTACTGATCTGTACTATTGCTATTTCTTTTTCTCTTTCACCTCGAGATATCTATATCCAGTGGGGATTTTCACTCAAAGATTTCAGTGGCGCGATGGATTTATGCCCGTTGGTTAGTTATACCATGTGAGTGGGCACTATAATGCAGGTTATTGATTATACCATATTTGAGAAGCAATATTGCACCATTTATGTCTTATCAAGTTTCAAGTCTAACTAAGAGAACTACAGTAACTATAATTTAGAGAACTACAGTAACTATAACTAAGAGAACTACAGTAACTATAACTAAGAGAACTACAGTAACTATAACTAAGAGAACTACAGTAACTATAACTTAGAGAACTACAGTAAGTCTAACTAAGAAAACTAGGGTAACTCTAAGAGAACTACAGTAACTATAACTAATTGACAAAAAGATAATCCAGCGCCTAAAACAAATAAAATAATCTGTGACAGAAAATTAAATCTGACCATATACAATGTCTAGTCCTATTATCCTGGGATCCTTCAGGCGTCTCTTGCAAGTTGTCTCACAATACGTGGAAGGAAAAAACAAAACACCAGATCATAGTGTATACCAAATTAAACTGTTGATACAATAATACAAACAAAAAATATTAAAATAATCAAACCTAAAAGACCAACATACACTGACAAACAAATCAGACAATATGAACACAACACTAAACAAACACCTGATGCTAAACTCAATAAGGACTTATTTAATATAAATACATAAATGTTACAGTTGACTCCCACGCACAAGCCGAGAGAGGGGAAGGGACCTGATAGCGAGGTGGGGATGCTGCAGGAGACATGAAAAGGAGTAAGTTGCCGCGCAGCTGGGGAGCGATGCACGTAGTCACGTGAACGCGCCACGCGCAGGAGAATGCGCGCACCCCAGACACTACCGCAGGGTGGTGTGTTTGCCACTAGTGAGGAGCAGGAGAGGATAGAGTCACGAAACAGAAGGATGCAACAGCACTAAATACAAAGTAAGGGTTCTTAGTTTAATCCTTTGGCCAAAGAATTATAAGCCTGCTACCACGTCAAGGTAAACCCTAATCAGCAGGTCTTACACTAACCACACGGTAAACTAACCTCAGTAGTAGAATGAGTAACTGTCCCAGTCTTCCGGAATCCAAAGGAGATGAGTCCAGAGGAAGTTCAGGCAGGAACAGCATAGAGTACTGGGGTAGTACTTAGCAGGACCCTGGGCAGGTAGCCACTGACTGCTTTTAAAAGGCAGCGGCAGCTGTTAGCAATGAGAAAGTCAGTGAGAGGTTTACTTCCTGTCAGGAGGAAGAGGGCAGGATTTGCCAGGAAGGAAGATGGCGTCGCTTGCTTCAGAACACTTGAAGACACAGAGAATCTTGACTCGCAGCTAGAGGGCGGCGCCCGCCACACAGAGAGTGTTGACTCGCAGCCAGAGGGCGGCGCACGCCATACAGAGAGACATCAGAGAATCTTGACTCGCAGCTAGAGGGCGGCGCATGCCATACAGAGAGACATCAGAGAATCTTGACTCGCAGCTAGAGGGCGGCGCACGCCGTGACGTGTACGCGTCGCGCGTAAGAGAATGCGCGACGCGACCGGGGGTGGGCCGGGCTCCGTGGTACGAGTAGAGGAACCGCGGGTGCGTGCATGCTTTGTTAGAAGAGCGGAACTGAGATGTGGCAGGTGCGGAGGGAACACGCCAAAGGGGGCGAGTTCCCGATTCCTTACAATAAAACAAATGGTGAAATACACAGGGGTTTAATGACGTGTGATTACTGCTCCGGTTGGGAAAAATCAGAAACCTACTTACAGCAGGCGGATGTTAAACAGGCATAGTGGATGGTTCAAATCCTGGCAGGTAGGTCGCAGGGTCTGGCTGTGGATACTTCCTTCCCCGAATGGTTAGGACTGCCATCGCATGTCCCACTGTTCGGGCACCACCTCCGTTTGCCTCCCGCTCAGATAAGCTACCGCCACAATGCTCCGATATAGTCCCAAGAGACAGACAAACACATGTGCCAGACTCCGCACACATACGCGGAAGTATCCCTTCTCCACTCAGTGTCGCACAAGCTGTGTTAGCACTGTAGGCTGCAGATTCGCCAAATAACTTCCGTCACATCAAATCCCCCAGAAACCCTACACGTTTCGTGAATGACTCACTTCCTCAGGGGCTTGTATATAACTAAGAGAACTACAGTAAGTCTAACTAAGAGAACTACAGTAACTCTAACTAAGAGGACTACAGTAACTCTAAAGTGGCAATTTAAAAATGTTAATTATATTTCTTTACATTAATAATCTGAATACAAATAATCAGCATACAGCAAATTACTAATATACCCCATTATAAATATTTCCTATCTAACTCTGTATTTACAGAGCTTATAGATAGCACAAAAGTATCTGAGCAACCATGGATCATCACACCTGGAAACAAATACTGTAACACTTGCTGGCATTTATTAATGAAACTGATCAATATACATCAGTCTAATCACATGTAAATAGAGCACAGAAGCAATTTTTCTTGATGAAGTATTTTTTCTGTTTTGTTTTGTTTTTTGCCAAAAGGTTAACTATTAAAAGTGATGTTTTATCTAGTATATCCAGCATATCACGAGGAGGGCACCCAAAATAATAATACTTTCGTTTGTGCTCTCACAACATTCCCTTATTGCAAAAATGACAAAAAAATAAATGAATAGCAAACAGGGTTTTCAGCGAGGTTTTTTGTAATATTTTCTTTGGCCGTTACCTCTTTTTTTAACTCTCACTTTATGTTAGAGTCCCATGGGGCTCTGTACTACAACCTCAGTTCTTTTCCCTATATATCATTTCGTGAACTAATCCATTCATTCAGTTTCCATTATCGTCTTTATGTTGATGATACCCAATGTATTCTCTCCAGATCTCCCTCCATCCTGACTATTGTTGCAAACAGTCTCTCTTATAATGTATCTCATAACTAAATTCACCATCGTCCCAATACCACCAAGCCAGTTAACTAGAAGTCCTTTATCCCACACATACAGTCCCTCATCAACTCCTACCACGTCCACCTTCATGATATTGCCAGAATCCACTACTTTCTCAGCCCCATGGTAATTCAAAACTTTTGCAAACTCTCTCATAATTCCCTGCTTTACAATCTCCTCCTCATCTGTCTCCCTTTTCAATCCATTTTACTGTACATGCAGCTGTTAAACTCTTTATTTTTTTCTTGCCCAACACTCCTCCACCACCCCTCTATGGAGGTCCCTACACTGGCTACCAATACCATCTAAAATACAAAGCTCTCCACAATGCGCCCCTCCATAAATCTCAAAACGCGTCGCCAAATACTATTCGATACACCGTTTTCTCATAACCTCCTTACAGTACATTTCCACTTCCACAACTTCTACCAAGCTATGCCACACCTACAGTATGAAATGTCCTTCCTTGTAACATCAGGGTCTCCCCTACCTTTCACATGTAATGGTGACCCGCAAACTCATTTCCTCCAGTATTCACCTCTACTATAATACCTATAGCCTGATACAATGAAAAGAGAATCCAAGCTTTGTAGAATCACACCAACCTCCTTCCCCCCTGTCCCTTATATTTACACTCACCCTTCATTTTATATTGTAAGATGACTAGCCTGGGTTCTCCTTTGGTGTTATTGTCTTCACACTCCACTGTATTCGGCTGCAAAATATGATGGCCCATTATATATAAATGATGATGTTAATAATTGAATCATTATACTAGGAGCTATGTATCAGGATTATGACATTAAATGAATGGTTGGCGTCTTTAGGTTTATGTTTTATTTTTAGTTTAACAATATTGTATACCCTGCATATGCTGGTGATCGGTTGGAAAGTGCATGAGGCATTAGGGAGTAGTTCATTGAAGAACATATTTTTTTTATAACCTGTATCAAATTCTGGATTTACTGTCATCCTTTCCCCCCCACCCCCCCCCCCCCAGCCTATCTAAGAAACATGTATAAATGGAATAAGCATAATTAACAAATATTTCTTAATGGTTTTTTTTAAATAATTTTTTCAGGATTTTATAATATACCATAAAATAAAAAAATATATTAAAACGTTCTTGATATACACAGTATACTAGCTGTAAAAATGGCATACATTGTGTGATGAGTGACAATTACCTTGTAAAACCAGATGATTGGGTATAAAAAAAAATCCATTTACCATTAATCCTGCATTGTTGACCCACACCCTTATGAATATAAAATCAAAGTCATGTTCAGGCGAGCTTAGTTTGCAAATCTTGATGTAGCGTGTTTGTGTGAAGTGGTAAAACGTATTTCTTCGTCCCTTTAGTTACAATATTATTTTTTTAACATTTGATGTAGAAATACATTTACAATGGCATGCTACATTGCTTCAATAAGTTCAGCTTGATGCATAGAACCCCAGGATTGGTGGCTGATAGAGTCCAATACATTGCATACAGGACCTTGAGATCTTCTATCTATCTATCTATCGATCGATCGATATATATATATATACAGTGGTCAACAAATCACCAAAAAATCTACTCGCTGAACAAAAAAATCTACTCACCACCTAGTACCAAATGTGTGCTGCTTGGGCCAATAGGAGCTCGCCACGATGTTAAATCCACTCGCCCGGGGCGTGCAAATGTATAGGTTTGTCAAACACTGGATATAGATATATATAGCAAATAAAAAGAACACTTGTGAGCACATTCACATGTCTTGGGCAGGTCTGCAACCCTGCATTTCACCATTATCCCCAGCATACTGTACAGTGCTTCCACTGCAGTAAGAGATCCATTGCTGCAGTGGAAGCACTGTATGCTGGAGATAATGGTGAAAGGCAGGGTTGCAGACCTCCCCAAGACATGTGAATGTGCTCACAAGTGATCTTTTTATTTGCTATATGCAATACTGTGGAGGTTTCTTGTTGCCTTTTTCACCCACCATAACTTAAAACATGTATGTATACATATATATATATATATATATATATATATATATATATATATATATATATATATATATATATATATATATATATATATATATATATATATATATATATATATACAGTGCTTGACAAATCACCCAAAAATCTACTCGCCGCACCAAAAAATCTACTCGCCACCTAGTCCCACCCCCAACCCCCGCCCCCGCTTAAAAAAAATACATAAATAAAATAAATTGAATAAATTCCTAGTAAGAACATTAGTTTTTGACATAAGTTTATTTACTATATTACATTATACTACAATTAGTCTTTGTTACGTGTGTGTGTGTGTGTGTGTGTGTGTGTGTGTGTGTGTGTGTGTGTGTGTGTGTGTGTGTGTGTGTGTGTGTGTGTGTGTGTGTGTGTGTGTGTGTGTGTGTAAATGTCGGATCTAGAAAAAAAAGCCAGATGTGAATGACTAGTTTCCTGCACCCCTTAACCAGTGTCTGGATGCCCCCGCTTCACAATATTTAAAGCAGCAATCCCGCATGGGATCTTACCTGATCCGCAGTTCTTCAATGTCCAGGTACCCTCATTCCCGCAATGTTATACCTGTCTTCTGGGTTAGGGGGGATTCCGTGTGAAGCTTGAGTCAGATCTGGAAGAAAGCAGTATAGGTTATTTCGGTGTAGTATAGGGCAGTTAATATATACAGGGTAAATAAGATATCCAGATCGAGAGTGTGAGGCAGAGAGTGAGAGAGAGACAGAGAGTGGAGAGAGAGACAGAGAGGGGAGAGAGAGACAGAGAGGGGAGAGAGAGACAGAGAGGGGAGAGAGACAGAGAGGGGAGAGAGGGAAGAGCGAAGAGACAGAGAGGGAAGAGCGAAGACACAGAGAGGGGAGAGCGAAGAGACAGAGAGGGAAGAGCGAAGAGACAGAGAGGGGAGAGCGAAGAGACAGAGAAGGGAGAGCGAAGAGACAGAGAAGGGAGAGCGAAGAGACAGAGAAGGGAGAGCGAAGAGACAGAGAAGGGAGAGTGAAGAGACAGAGAAGGGAGAGAGAGCGAGAGAGAGAGAGAGACAGAGAGGGGAGAGACAGAGAGGGGAGAGACAGAGAGGCGAGAGACAGAGAGGCGAGAGACAGAGAGGCGAGAGACAGAGAGGCGAGAGACAGAGAGGCGAGAGACAGAGAGGCGAGAGACAGAGAGGGGAGAGACAGAGAGGGGAGAGACAGAGAGGGGGGAGACAGAGAGGGGGGAGACAGAGAGACAGAGAGGGGAGAGACAGAGAGGCGAGAGACAGAGAGGCGAGAGACAGAGAGGCGAGAGACAGAGAGGCGAGAGACAGAGAGGCGAGAGACAGAGAGGCGAGAGACAGAGAGGCGAGAGACCGAGAGGGGAGAGACCGAGAGGGGAGAGACAGAGAGGGGAGAGACCGAGAGACCGAGAGACCGAGAGACAGAGAGGCGAGAGACCGAGAGACAGAGAGGGGAGAGACAGAGAGACAGAGAGGGGAGAGACAGAGGGTTGAGACAGAGAGAGGAGAGACAGAGAGACAGAGAGGGGAGAGACAGAGAGGGGAGAGACAGAGAGGGGAGAGACAGAGAGGGGAGAGACAGAGAGGGGGGAGACAGAGAGGGGGGAGACAGAGAGACAGAGAGGGGAGAGACAGAGAGACAGAGAGGGGAGAGACGGAGAGACAGAGAGGGGAGAGACAGAGAGGGGAGAGACAGAGAGGGGAGAGACAGAGAGGCGAGAGACAGAGAGGCGAGAGACAGAGAGGCGAGAGACAGAGAGGCGAGAGACAGAGAGTCGAGAGACAGAGAGGCGAGAGACAGAGAGGGGAGAGACTGAGAGGGGAGAGACAGAGAGGGGAGAGACCGAGAGACCGAGAGACCGAGAGACAGAGAGGCGAGAGACCGAGAGACAGAGAGGGGAGAGACAGAGAGGGGAGAGACAGAGGGTTGAGACAGAGAGAGGAGAGACAGAGAGACAGAGAGGGGAGAGACAGAGAGGGGAGAGACAGAGAGGGGAGAGACAGAGAGAGAGGGGGTGGAGAGACAGAGAGGTGGGGAGAGACAGAGAGGTGGGGGGAGAGACAGAGAGGTGGGGAGAGACAGAGAGGTGGGGGGAGAGACAGAGAGGTGGGGGGAGAGACAGAGAGGTGGGGGGAGAGACAGAGAGGTGGGGGGAGAGATAGAGAGGTGGGGGGAGAGATAGAGAGGTGGGGGGAGAGACAGAGAGGGGAGAGACAGAGAGAGAGAGGGGGTGGAGAGACAGAGAGGTGGGGAGAGACAGAGAGGTGCGGGGAGAGACAGAGAGGTGGGGGGAGAGACAGAGAGGTTGGGGGGAGAGACAGAGAGGTGGGGGGAGAGATAGAGAGGTGGGGGGAGAGACAGAGAGGGGGGTGAGATAGAGAGGGGGGAGAGACAGAGAGGGAGGAAAACTGACTGACGGGGGGGAAACTGACTGACGGGGGGGGAACTGACTGACGGGGGATAACTGATTGGGGGGGGTAACTAACTGGGGGGGGTAACTGACTGACTGGGGGGTGGGATGACTGGGGGGGGGGTGACTGACTGGGTGGGGGGGGGTGGTGACTGACTGGGTGGGGGGGGTGATTGACTGGGTGGGGGGGTGACTGACTGGGTGGGGGGGGGTGACTGACTGGGTGGGGGGGGTGACTGACTGGGTGGGGGGGGGTGACTGACTGGGGGGTTACCTCTGTGTCCTACACACACACACACACACACACACACACACACACACACACACACACACACACAATCACACACACACACAATCACACACACACATACACACACACACACACACACACACACACACACACACACGAAGGGACATGCGCCGGAGGGGAGAGGGGGGGGGTAGAGAGAAACACCCCGCTACTTCCTCCCGCCCCGCGCCAGCAGCGGGAGCACCGAGGGGAGAGAAACACCGGCAACTGCAATATCTTCAATAAATATAAAATATCTTCAGACCCGCGCGGGCAGCGGGAACACCGGAGGGGAGGGGGGGAGAGAAACAGCCCGCTACGTCAGTATGTGACCCGCGCGAGCAGGGGGAACACCGGAGGCGAGGGGGGGGGGAGAAACAGCCCGCTACCTCAGTATGTGACCCGCGCAAGCAGCGGGAACACCGGAGGGGAGGGGAGGGGGGGAGAAACAGCCCGCTACCTCAGTATGTGACCCGCGCGAGCAGCGGGAACACCGGAGGGGAGGGGGGGGGAGAAACAGCCCGCTACCTCAGTATGTGACCCGCGCGGGCAGCGGGAACACTGGAAGGAGGGGGGGGAGAGAAACACCCCGGCTACTACAGTATGTGACCCGCGCGGGCACCGGACGGTGGGGGAGGGAAACACCCCGGCGTTTGCAGTATGTTCTGACCCGCGCGGGCAGCGGGAACACCGGAGGGGGGGATGCATCAGTGTATACTGTATATAAATATTTAATGTGTATTATATTCCCCCCACCTGAAGCATCTGTCCAAACTCCTCCATGACCGGATCCTTAAATTGTAAATTATAGGAGCTGACACAATTATACAGGAGGATATGAGGAGGAGGAGGAAGGGGAGGAGCAGCAGACGCGCATGCACGCACTCACTGCCCCCCCCCCCCAATTACTTACCCGTGCACAAAGGGCGGTTTGAAGTCCTGGCAACTCCATCCCGCGTCACAGCCAATCAGCTACGATTTTTTTTTTTTTCAATTTTTTTTTTCTCGAGCAGGGGATTTTTTTTTTGCAGAGCAGGGGAAAGGTTACTGGCCAAGAGCCAATATCCGATCGCAGCTGGCGAGCTGGCGACCGGGTTTGTCGAGCACTGTATATATATATAGTTCTTCAGTATTAGGTGATACATTTTTTATTTGGACTAACAATTTATGTCATAAGACAAGCTTTCAAGAGTTTTCCTCTTTTCCTCAGGTCAAGCAATACTGATATACAAAGGTTTCTGTGGGGATCCGAAAAACAAAAGGAAAAATAAAGAACAGAGAGGCACTGGAGGGATGTTAAAACAGAGATAAGGAATGTGAGAATTAGGGATGGGGGGGGGGGCTGTACATCCACAGCAGCACAGTGGGGGAAGAGGATGCTGGGGGGAAGGTATAGGATGGCATAATAGCAGGGAGGACTATTACAACAAATTGTGATAGTGTGTGAGAAACCCCATGTCTTGAACATTCCATTGAGGATTTTGATTTTTAAATAATTTATGGAATGATCTGGTTGTGAGAAATGATGTCCCACTGGTGAGCAGTATCTTCCTTCTTCGTGATGTAGTATGGAGTGTCTGTGCATATTCATTCTGCCTTGTAGTTTTTGGCTGGCTTCCCCAATGTAGCATCCTTGGTCACATTTGTTGCACTGAATCATATACAGGCATACCCGCTTTAACATACGCAATGGGACCGGAGCATGTATGTAAAGTGAAAATGTACTTAAAGTGAAGCACTACCTTTTTCCACTTTACAATGCATGTACTGTACTGCAAACATCATATATGTGCATAACTGATGTAAATAACGCATTTGTAACCAAAATAAATACAGTAGCTTTATTCAAATAAAATGAATGGGAGCAAGCAAGGAGGTGAGAGGCGAGCACGCGGGTCAGTGCTGTATAGCAGCTCTCTCCTTCTCGCAGTCTCTCCTTCCTTCTCGCAGTCTCTCTCTCACTCAGTCAGTCTCTCTCTCTCACTCAGTCTCTCTCTCTCACTCAGTCTCTCTCTCTCTCTCTCACTCAGTCAGTCTCTCTCACTCACTCAGTCAGTCTCTCTCACTCAGTCAGTCAGTCTCTCTCTCTCACTCAGTCAGTCACGCACTCAGTCTCACACACACGCATTCAGTCACACACACGCACTCAGTCACACACACAGTCACACTGTCACTCAGTCACACACTGTCACTCAGTCACACACTGTCACTCAGTCACACACTGTCACTCAGTCACACACAGTCACTCAGTCACACACAGTCACACATTGTCACTCAGACACACACACACACACACACACACACACACACACACACACACACACACACACACACACACACACACACACACACACACACACACACACACACACACAGTCACTCACTCAGTGTCACACACACACACACACAGACCCACAGACACACACACACACACACACACACACACACACACACACACACACACACACACACACACACACAGTCACTCACTCAGTGTCACACACACACACAGACACACACACACACACACACACACACACACACACACACACACACACACACACACACACACACACACACACACACACACACACAGTCACTCACTCAGTGTCACACACACACACACACACACACACACACACACACACACACACACACACACACACACACACACACACACACACACACACACACACACACACACAGTCACACACACACACACACACACAGTCACACACACACACACACACACAGTCACACACACACACACACACACACACACACACACACACACACACACACACACACACACACACACACACACACACACAGTCACTCAGTCACCCACACACACAGTCACCCACATACACAGTCACACAGTCACACACACACACACACACACACACACAAGCAAAGATTGCAGCAGAAGATCTTCTCCTTCCCCTCACTGTTGCTCCGTAGTTCACATCACATGCAAAACTTTGCAGAGCTCTGAGGAGGGAGAAGGAGGAGGGGGGAGAAGGAGGAGAGCGGAGGAAGCAGAGTCACGGGCGGAATCACTGGTTTAGCTGCTGCTTTATGGAGCGTGAGTGCAGGGGGAACGGAGACAGATGGGAGGGGGAACGGAGACAGATGGGAGGGGGAACGGAGACAGATGGGAGGGCAGAGGGAACAGGGAGATCGAGTGCACCATAATAAAGACAAGCATGAAGGTGGTTGCGGGAGTGTTGAGGTGCGCACGCCGCCCCCTGGTGTCCGTACTCGCGAAGCACGCGTACGTACACATGGGTATGGTGCAACTAAAAATAAATGTACGTACTTGTGAGTGTATGTAAAGCGGGTGTACGTAAAACGGGGTATGCCTGTACACTACATTTCTGTATGTGCAGCTGTATGATCATTTAACATTGAATGTTCCATTGTTGTGACTGGCTGTGGGATCTTGGCATATATGTTTGCAGAGTTTGCAACGTGTGTTGTTGCACGGTTTTGTGCCATTACTGATAATGTAGGAATGGAGGAAAACTCTTGAAAGCTTGTCCTATGACATAAATTGTTAGTCCAAATAAAAAAGGTATCACCTAATACTGAAGAACTCATTTATTCTGCACTATTGCAGCTGGACTAACACGGCTATTTCCGTTAAGTGTATATATATATATATATCAGTCCAGCTTTAGGGCTCACTCCACGTAGTATTTTGTCCAAACCATCCAAGGTGCTTTTTCACCCAGCGTCTCACTCGGCTCTGCAGTATGGTGATCTCAGTCGTCTCGGGAAGATCTGTATGGCGGACCAACCGACTTCCAGGTTCCCTTGCCTCCTGGTCCAGACACGGGTCCAGGGGCCCCTGTAGGCACAGAGAACACCATTAGGGCCAATCGTGTAAGAAAGCGTGGCGCCTCAGTTGGATCTTTAATAAATATCTGGGCCCCATCCTTCATGACTATGATCCGGAAGGGAAACCCCATTTATATTCAACCCCCGCACCACAGAGTACCTCTGGTACTGCTCTCACGTTGTGACGTTTCATCAGTGTTATGAGAAAGAGGTCAGAGACGAACTGTAGCTTGATGCTTTTATATTCTAAAGAGCCCATGTTCCTCATTGCTTCTATAATGTACTCTTTACTTTTCAAGTAATGTAAGTGTAGTATAACATCACGCAGTCGTTCCAAAATGGCTGATCTCGGGCCTAGGGCTCTATGGGCCCAATCTAGCATCAGTTTGTTTTCGGTCATGTCAGGGCGAATTGACAAAAACAAGCGTGCCAAATAGTCTTTCAGATCAGCGACCGACTTGGGGATACCCCTCATCCAGATGTTGTTCCTCTGAGAGAAAATGTCCTGATCTTCTTGTCCATCTGCTAGTTAAGATACCTTACACAGAAGGGATCAGATCTCCTCCTCCTGGGATTTTTGGTGCTCTATAATGTCAGTGACTTCCGTGTCTACCTTGGTCACTCATCCCTCGAGGTGGCCTATATCACCCCTCAGACCCTTTACTGCTTGTTGCATCCCCGCATCAAAGGCTGCCTTAAGGTTTTGGTAGTTCTTCTATGTCTTTGTTGGTTCTGGCTTGTGGCAGTTGAGGCTCCTCCTGCTCAGATTTGGAGTCGACTTGTGTCAAGCCGCCTTATCTGCCGCTAGCCTCCACCAAAAGAAGTCTGCAGCATCTTTTTGTGGGATTTTTTTATGTTCTTGCAGGCGTTATCTTCTATGGGCTGGTGGTTAAGATGATGAGTGTGTTTTTGTCTCGATTTTTGTACTTCTTATATCGATTTTCTAACATTATGTGCCTCTTGGTCCAGAGTTCATCTAGAACATGTCCATGCAGGCAAATGGCTGGCTATGCCCCCTTCCCCCACTTTCTTTTTTTGTATCTAGTATAGAATCATATCACGAGTAGTGCGCCAAAAAAATGAGTACTTCGGTTTGTGTTCTCACAAACATTTTTCTCTCCAAATTTCTCATACTTTTATTCCTAGGAGGCACCCTTATTGCTATAATACCTATAGACTGATACAATTGGAAAGTACAAGAGGCATTAGTGAGTAGTTAATTGAAGAACATATTTTGCATTTACTGCTATCTTTGTTTCCAGCCTATCTAAGAAACTTGTATAAAATGGTATAAGCATAATAAACAAATATTTCTTACGTTTTTTTTCTTCAGGATTTTATAATATAACATAAAATGAAAACATAATATTAAAATAAATAAGCTAGTAAAATGAGTGAAACATTCCTGATATACACACTATACTACTGTAACTGTAAACATGGCAGACAATCTGTGATGAGTGACAATTGCCTTGTAAAACCAGATGATTAGGTTTTAAAAAAAAACAATTTCCCATGAATCCAGCATTGTTGACCCTTATGAATATAAAATCAAAGCCATGTATATATATTCAGGCGAGCTTCAGTTTGCTGTGAATGCCATTTACAAGTCTAGATGCAGCTTGCTTGTGTAAAGTGGCCCCTTTAGTTATAATATTATTTTTTAGATTTGATGTAGAAATACATTTACAATGGCATGCTACATCACTTCAATAAATTCAGCTTGATACATAGATCCCCAGGATCGGTGGCTGACAGAGTCCAATACATTGCATACAGGACCTTGAGATCTTGTGAGCTACTGTATAGCCAGGGACAAAGCATCAACCAAGCAGGCAGAAGATAGTCCAACTTCAGTTATAGTTTGACGTCACATTACTGGTGAATCATGTTGTAAACATCATCGCAAACTTTGCAAGCTACTGTATGCATCTTTACGTATCATAATCAGACTAATAAATTCAAATATTTGCAGGTACCCATTGAGAAGGCTGGATAGCCCCACTGACGCTCAATCGGTTCTTTGTAACATGTGTACATGTAACAAAAGAAACACATTTAAAGGTTACTGTAACAGGGGATTTATCCCTGTTCAGGAAATGTGCCTCTAATCCAGCAGTGTGGTGGTTAACTGCTGGTAGTCAATTAACCAACACCACCTGGCTGATTAGGTTTGTTAGAAAAGCCTGCCTTTGAGACAGGAAGTGAGATTTTTCCTGATTCTCACAAATTGTGGGACTGACCATAGGAACAGATGTCTTGAGCCTGCCAGAAGAAACTGCACGCTGCCTGCAAGACACAGGGGAAAGCACCTCTAAACCTGAATGCTGATATAGCCTGAGGAAAAGGCAGCAACCCAGGAACAGAGAAGACTTCCCCTCCAACTACAAGAAACAGATAAGACTTTCCTTTATACGACTTTTTGTATATCTGCACATACTGTATCAAGATATATAAAAAACACAAAAAAACAAAATGGGGGAAATAAAGTAGCGCCTAAGTGATTGTACTTACAAATTATAAATAAAATATTAATATCAAGGGATAAACCAAACATAAATAACAACGTGTAAGTGTCTAATATATATATAAATAAAAAATGGAGCTAATGAATAAGCCCTACAAGTGCTAAAACAATTGTGTATAACTGTGAATAGAAAAGGAAGAAATATAGAACAAGTCCTTTGAAAATGTCCAATAAATGATGGAAATAAGATGCTGGTGTGGGGGTCTCCGGCTGCTCTCAAAGGGGATGAACCACATCCGATGGGAATCTACAGGAAAAAGAGAGGAGAGAGCGCACGCCCCATAGTGTAAAACCGTACATTTAATGTTGGGAAGGGGGGGGGGGGGGGGGAAAGGGGAAGAAAATCACTCACAAGGGTAAATGAATAAAAGGCAATTTGTGAATTATCACCACCATCCTGTGTCCGTAACAGGATCCGCAGTCCAACAGCCTCAAGGATGTAGAGGGGCAGTGATCCGTCAGGAATCCAAAGGTGCCTCAAATATTTCACAAATAACATCCTAGGAGTCCCAGAGAATGTCTCCTATGCTGGATGGCCGCTTTGCTGTTCCGCGCTCGATACGGCCTGTTCTCGCGCATGCGTAATGACGTAATGTTTGTGCGTGATGCGTAATGACGCTTCCTGATGTGTTTCGTCGCATACGGGCGACTTTTTCAAAGGGTGATGAAGGGGGGATGCAAGGCTGTGTATATATACCCTCATGGTAGCCTGGCAACCCATATAACCAGCTGTATGTGAATTTACTAATAGGTAACATACTCGATGCACTAATTGCATGATCGTGAATATCAGAAACTGTAAATAAACAAAAGGCTAATACTATGCACATACGGATATACAACTGTTAAAATACTATTAAATAAAATACATACAAAATAGGACCATATAAATTATATATATACATATATATATATATATATGCAATTAGTGCATCGAGTTTGTTACCTATTAGTAAATTCACATACAGCTGGTTATATGGGTTGCCAGGCTACCATGAGGGTATATATACACAGCCTTGCATCCCTCCTTCATCACCATTAGAAAAAGTCGCCCGTGTGCGACGAAACACGTCAGGGAGCGTCATTACGCATCACGCACGGACATTACATCATTACGCATGCGCGAGAACAGGGCGGATCGAGCGCGGAACAGCAAAGCGGCCATCCAGCATAGGAGACATTCTCTGGGACTCCTAGGATGTTATTTGTGTAATATCCGAGGCACCTTTGGATTCCTGACGGATCACTGCAACTCTAGATCCTTGAGGCTGTTGGACTGCGGATCCTGTTACGGACACCGGATGGTGGTGATAATTCACAAATTGCCTTTTATTAATTTACCCTTGTGAGTGATTTTCTTTCCCTTCCCCCCCCCCTTCCCAACATTAAATGTACGGTTTTACACTATGGGACGTGAGCTCTCTCCTCTCTTTTTCCTGTAGATATCAAGATATATGTTTGGGGCTGGGAGGCATGCTAATCTAAAGGGAGTTGTGGACTGCATAGGTTTCACTAGAAATACTCCCAAGTGGAACAGAAGCTTTGTTTGACCCCTTATTTGCATACGTTTGGATGATTTTCTTGTGTTAAAGAAACAGGCGCAATAAAAGCCTTATTTAATTTCACCTTAAAAAGTCTCCATTGCATACCTCTGCGCATGTCCTCTTACAGTTACAAAGAACTGATTGAGTTGAATTGAAGGAGTTGGCATTGAGGAAGAAGTAAGTGGGATTGTGGGAAATAGACATCTGAAATATTTTACCCTAGACCAATAACATAGCAGCTGTAACACCAGCGAGTGGCAGCAAGCGACTGACACCCTTTGGCGGTCACCTTTGTTGCAACTTTGCATACGTTTCTACGTTTTCTGTTGACTAACTTCTGTCTAAGGTTTGGCAGTGGCCAGAATCCAGGAATGGGAGTTTTGGAGAACATATTTTTTTTTAGTATGTCATCCTCTGTCATTTTAGGTATCTGATCTTTGATAATTTTTCACATTTCCTGTAGAGCAGGGTTGTATGTGGCCATACATGTATTGGAACAGGTGCTCTTGGGGCTTTCAGTGCAGATGTGATGGTTTTGGTAATAGCCTTTGACTTGTATTCCTTCTGTCTGAATGTTTCAGTTAAAGTTGTAAGTTCTCTATGTTCTGGTCTTAAGTGTCAAAGCTTATGCACTGATATCTGATAGTCTGGCTATGTACAGTATGATGGCTTGTTTTGAATGGATGGGATTGAAGCTGGAGTTGTGGAGGTAACTAAATCTGTCAAATACAAATAAAATATATGAACATTTATAAAAAGAGAAGTTCAGAGTAGTGTAAGGACTATATACACTATACTATGCTGCTAATGGAGTAAAATGTTGGCCATTTACAAAGTTTGTGTTGGGCACAGCATATAGTATACTCTTCCACACAATAGTTATCCCTTAAATCAGGAGTGCTCAACGCCAGTCCTCAAGCCCTACCAACAGGTCAGGTTTTCAGGATATCCCAGCTTCAGCACAGGTGGCTCAATCAGAGCCTCAGTCTTTGACTGAGCTTCTGATTGAACCACCTGTGCTGAAGCTGGGGTATCCGGAAAACTTGATCTGTTGGGGGTGGGCTTGAGGACTGGCGTTGAGCTCCCCTGCCTTAAGTCACAATGGTGTAATACAGTAAACATATTCAGCCATCCACTCCACTCAGACTCTTTTTAGTGTCATAAATTGCAGCTGTCGAATGATTTAAATGAAGTGTGGTGTTGAAGAGTTTTATGGGTAAATTTGCTGCCATTCTAAAGCATTCTTTATGATTCTGCTTTCCACTGTCTTGAGGCAGTCAAATAATATTGTGGCTGAAATATTAGTTACTGTTGATCAATGACACATTAGAAATACATATATTATACAGATCAGAAGTTTAATCATCCTTTCATAGCACTTGGGGGAACCATTTATTTAAAATATATATATATATATTTCCTGATAAGACAATTTGATCTGTAAGAATGCACAGCTATGATCTCTTCATGCATTGGCAGGAGAAGACATATGCTGCCAATTCCACAGTGATAAATGTTACATTTTATATAAACAATTAGTGAATAAAGTGTAAAATAATGAAGTGTATGTGAATGTGATTGTGTTGGCTCCATAATGTCCTTTTTAAAATGTTGCTCAGTATTTAAGATGGGCAGTACACACACAATAAATGCATACAACAGTATCATGATATATTATTGCCACATATCACAATTAGATTATCCACCAACTTGCTGTAACTGATGCAGAATTAAGGCTAATTAGCGTATAGTTCATTTCGTTAAAGAGTTAACGTTTAATCATCTGGCATACATTTTTAATCATCTGGCATAAGATATACTATTGTAAGTGGGTGGCCAGCAGCGTCAGATTTCCCATTTGGGGGCGGCAAAAGTTTCCGCCCCCATATGTTTTTGCCGCGCGATCGGACCTAATGGGAAAGCTCCTGCTAGTTTGGAATCCAAGCGTCAAATGACGCCGCACGACGTCACCAGCGTAGCGTCACGCGCCGTCTCGTTGCCACGGCAACGTGACGTTGCGATGTCATACTACTGTCATTTGACAAGCAGGAGGGCGACAGCAAAGAGGCGGCCGACACAGGCAAGTGCCGAGAGGTGGCGGCTTTTGAAATCCGCCGCTGGTGGCCACCAATAGTAATAAGTGTTAATGGCACTTTTAGGTAACTCTCTAAATCACCTTGTCTTGTTTTTTTTTACATCATGATCACGAATGTCTTAGTCACGCTGCTACTGTACATGTTCCCTGCTTCTGATACAATTAGATTCCTTTATATAGTTGACTTCACTATATATTTAGCTACCATGTAATTCCTAATAAGCTGAACTTCTAATTTATTCTTTCATTACTTTAAATGGGTTTATTTTACATTTAACTGTTACGTTCAATGAGATGTGTTCCATTTTTAAAGATCCCTACAATGTTTAACAGCGTCTCCATTCAAACATACAAAGCATCAGGGTATCGGTAGCGGTAAAATCGGTGCATTTTGGAATTTAATACTTCCCAGTACTGAACAAAATAAACTCCCAAGTGAAAATAAAACATAGAAAATCTTTGTAACAAACACTTGCTTTGATTTTTCTCATTATGGCCAGGACTCATTAAGCCATTTTATGGGATATCGCACCCCGATCCGGTCAAGGGCAGACGTTGTTTCATTACAACTAAAGTGTTTCTCCGCCACGTAAAATCTTCCAGCTAATAGCATTCACCTCTTCTTGTTCATCAACGTAGCAGAAATAATGTTGTGCGTGAACTTGAGTTGTCTGTTTACTAGTTAATCTGACCAATTTCTGTACCACGTCATCTTTCCCTTAAGTAGCAGAAACACAGAGGTTTTGTGCAGGACAATCTGCTTCGTGGCACTGATTAAAGAATAAATGTTTCATTAAGAGCATGCAAATCGGCTCTGTGCTCTCCATTTAACATTTTGTATATGTTGTTTTTGAGGGAAAACTAATTAAACTCATTAAAGTTATTTCTTCTAGTTTGGCACACATTTAAATCCCCTTGAATGGCTCACCAGAGTTATTAATATCACAAAGGGAATTAACGAGCTGTTTTTCTGACATGGGTCTGAGTCTGCTTTTATTTACTGTTAAGCATATTGTACAGGATTGGCAGATGAATAACACTGTTTCGTAGGCTGCATCTTGAAATGTAGGCTTTTATGAGTATCTTAGGAAGCGGATCTTCTGTTTACGTTTTTCTCTAATGTTTATTTTTCAGACTGCAAACCCATTATGTGATAGCTGAAGGGATTAAATGCCTGGTTTCATACAGTCATTGTGCTACTTATTTGCATGTGCTTGGAAGTTAAAATCATGTTTATTGAGAATTGTCTGCCGCAGATAAATAAAAAAAAAGGGGGGTAGCAGAAGCTTTCGAGCATCTCACCGTTTTGTTAGCTTCTTTGAACTTGGCAACAAATTAGATAATTATACTTTGGAACATGTTATGAAAAAGGTGAAGGCAGCATAGATTTGAAATTCCAGCTCTCATAATGTATTCCAGAAAAAGTGGAAATTCATGCAGGATTTATTGTGGGAAAAGGGTACATTTATTTTAGTTTAAGCAATAGTGTGTAAAGCAGCCAAACATTAAAAACAAAACCCGGGAGTTTCCGGAGCGGAGCCGGGTTCATTTCAGCTCCAGGAACACTCTGCATTCTGAGATACATACCACCATAGGTGCTCCATGGAGATGTAAATCTCCCGCGTCACGCTGGCCAATGGGGAGCAGTGATGGATGATGTTGCGCTTCCTATTGGCTCCCGACCCGGGGGAGATTTAAGACTCCATGTTGTTCACCCAGCTAGGCATGTTGCCATCAGCACCTACGGAGGTAAGTATCTAGATCAGCGTTTCCCAAACTTTTTTTTCCGTGACCCGGCTATTTTTGAACTTCTCCTTCGTGACCCACTAAAAATGTTATCGCCTATAGGTAAAATAAAACAGTTATGAATGTCCATACAGATTTCATATATTCTCCCAATCCCCTCTATTCTCTCTCCCCCCCCCATTCTCTCTCTGACCTGCACAGACGCACACAGTCACTGACCTACAGACACACACACAGACAGACCAACACAGTCACTGACCTACAGACGCTCACACTGCCAGACCAACACACACACAGCCACTGCTGGCCTGCACAGACACACACACAGCCACTGATACACACAGTGGCTGTGGCTGATACACACACACACACACACACACAGATACACACGCACACACAGATACACACACACACACATACATACATACACACACACACATACACACACTCTCTCCCCCATACACACACACAGATACATACACACACACAGATACATACACACACAGATACACACAGATACACATACACACACACACACAGATACATACATACATACACACACACAAAGATACATACACACACTCTCCCCCATACACACACACAGCCACTGATACACACACACACTCCCCTACACACACACACACACACACACACACACACACACTGATACACAGATACACACACACACACACACACAGATACACACACACTCTCTCTCTCCCCGCTACACACACGCACACACACACACACAGCCACTGATACACACACACACTGCCCTATACACACACTTACACACACACTCTCTCCCCTATACACACACTCCCCTATACACACACCCACTGATACACACACACAGATATACACAGATACACACACAGATACACACACACACACACACACAGATACAGATACACACACACACTGATACACACACTCTCTCTCCCCTACACACACACTCTCTCCCCTACACACACACTCTCTCCCCTATACACACACACACACACACTCCCCTACACACACACACACACACACACACACACACACACACACACACACACACACACACACACACACACACTCCCCTATACACACACCCACTGATACACACGCACACACACACAGATACACACACACACTCTCTCTCTCCCCTCTACACACACACACACACACACACACACACACACACACACACACACACACACACACACACACACACACACACACACACACACACACACACACACACACACACACACACACACACACACACTGATACAAACACACACACACTAATACACACACACACACTGACACACACACACACACTGACACACACACACTCTCTCTCCCCTATACACACACACACACACACACACACACACACACACACACACACACACACACACACACACACACACACTCCCCTATATACACACACACACACACATCCACTGATACACACACACACACACACACACACTGTATTACAGAGGCAGCGACGGATGTGAGTGACTGGAGAGGGGGGGGGCGGGGGAGAGAGGAAAGGCCTGCGATCCGAGCAGGCGGCTCCCCGCCTCCCCCTGCACCCTCTGCCTGCCAGCAACCACGCAGCCACCACTGCCCACCCCTGCGCCTATCTCCCACACCCGCACCAAGGGGACCGAGGGGAAGGGACCAGGGGGAAAGGGACCGAGGGGAAGGGACCAAGGGGAAAGGGACCGAGGGGAAGGGACCGCCAGGAACGGAGGCACAGGTGCGCCCCCGCTACCACTTCCTACCTCCTATCACGCCGGGCATCGTGTCCTGTGGGGGGCGGAACATGTCATGGGCGGCAACATCATGTTGCGGGGCTGCAGCCCGAGTCAGCGAATCACCGTTGACACCCCAGCGATAGCAGCCTGCACCACTTCAGCACTGTCCCGCACCTCACCTCGGGCCGCTTTAAGGAGGGAGGGGGGGCCGCCACAAGGAGGGAGGGGGGGACGCCGCGTGGCCAGCCTCGCTGTGACCCGGCAATTTTGCTTCCGTGACCCGGTGCCGGGTCGCGACCCACCATTTGGGAAACGCTGATCTAGATGAAACTGCTCCTTTAATAGGCCGCTTTATGGCCTTCGTGATTGTTCAGTTGAAGCCTTTTTAAGTTGATACAGTAGTTTTGAAGTACTATAACGGTCTTAAAGACGTGCGTATGATTCTTGCATATACAGTATTTATGCCACATTACATTGTCATTTCAGTTCAAAATGCGTCTCGCACTCGCACTGTATACTGCGTTATATGACTTTCCATGTTGTCTGCACGGAAATAAAATAGTTAATGACTTATCGCAATGTTTTTACTTATTTCTTTATTTTTAATTGATGTTACCTTGTATGTCCAATGAATGTATTTACATTTTGCATATTCATTTTTGACATGGCGCTAGACCTGAATGGACGTGACTTGTTCTGGCATTGTCCTTTGTGGTCTGATCAAGCATAGAAGCGTTGACACCGTTTTTGTTATATAGGCAGTTGTACCTTCTTGTGTAACATCTCCTCTAAGTTTAGTTCCCCTTTATATTGCTGACCACCCTTTTTTTCAATCCTTTCGCCTTATTATAGAACCTCGGAGGTGCCTTTGTTTGAAGTGATCTGAAATGGGGTAGTTATTTGATCAGGCTGTGTGTTTATACTTCTGTAATCTTGATGACAGCCCTGGCTGAGGACCAACACTTGCTTTTTTTGTTTTTATATTTTACTTAGACACAGTACAGCAGGTTTGGCCAACTCCAGCCCTCAAGGGCCACCAACAGGTCAGGTCTTCAGGATATCCCTGCTTCAGCACAGGTGGCTCAATCAGTGTTTCAGTAGAAGAAACACATTCAAACAGTTAAAGGTATAACCAATGTTCATAACTAAGACATTTACCAAAAAACGAAATTATAGTCACAACCACCTGTGCTGAAGCAGGGATATCCTTAAAACCTGAGCTGTTGGTGGCCCTTGAGGACAGGACTTGGCCACCACTGGTCTCTAACATAGCGAAGCAGATATGCTAAATTAAAATGTTTGATATTAGGGAGTTAGATCATCGTCCTCATCAATTTGCAACTTTTCTCAGCTAATGTGATGAAGATTGCAAGCATGAATAAAAAAAAGACACAAAAGCATAGCTACAGTAACTTGCATGGTATCATATCTATGGCGGCAAAACAATCAATTCTTCAGATTCATAAACCTGCTCCAGACGTGGACCTTTTGAAAGAAAAACTTTTATTTTAAACTAGCTTAGATTTCATGTCCACGTGTACTGACCCTGTTGTGACACAGGATGGAGCTGCCAGGACTTCAAACCTGCACAGGTAAGTAATGGGTGGGTGTGTGTTGCTGCTCCTCCTGCTCGCGCAGTGTCCCCCCCCCCCTCCTGCCCCCGGTCCCCGTCGCTGGCTGCCCGCGCAGGGTGGGAGGTGGTAGCGGGGGGGTGTTCCTTCCCCCCCCCAGTCCCTGGCGCTTCCGCTGCCTATGCGGGGTGGAAGGTGGTAGCAGGGGGTGTTCCTTCCCACCCCCTGGTGCCCGTGGCTGGCTGCCGTGTTCCTTCCCCCCGGTCCGCCCGGCAGTTAGCCAATGGGAGAGCGCGAGAGGTTTGGCCAGCGGCCAATGAGAGCGCGTGTTGCCACAAACAAACAATTTTTTACTTTTATATAGATAGATGGACTGGCTGGAAACAATGAAAATTACCAAGACACTGACACAAAGCAGCTTCTAATAAATAACTTTCCATATACATGTTGGTATTCCACAAGAATACTGAGGGACAATGCTCATACAGTATAGAACTGTAATCCCATAAAAACAAATTGTTCTCAGTTGAATGTTTTTACATATCTAACATGTCTAACACATGAGCAATATTGTAAGTCCTATGTATATTATATATCTCCTGACTTTCTAGCTGATCCATTATTTGTCTTGGATTGCCTTTTTTCCCTTCCTTTTTATCGCTTAACTTTTTTAAATTTATTTTTTGCTTCAGTGTTACACTAATACTAATGTTATATACTGTTTGTTTATTTTTTAATAACCTTGCTCACTATCAATAATAAATATTCTATAGAAATAAAAAAGGTTCAGTTAAATCTAGAGAAAGCAACTATAGAGGATAAGTTACAGTAGTTTAGGACAACTGCTGCCTTCCTACCAAGTAGAGAAGGTTGAAGTCCCTTCCAAACTCTGTATTGATCTTATGAATGAATGGGTGGAAATTAAGTTGATAAAATCTGGCCATATTTAATTATATATTAATGTCTGAATACTTTAAAGCACCGGAGAGATTTGATTATATAGATACTGTGGCCCCCATGGTGCTCTTTTTCACGTATGGGGTCCTGGCCAATAATAACCTATTTATAGAAGGAGGTTAAAGGCCTAATATCCAGATTAGATATTGCCTGGGACCAGGAAATCCTGTTTTGGGTACACTGATTCCTGATCTATAAATAAATATATTTTCCAAATAATGTACACTCCTCATTCCTAAAGCTAAGCCTACCCAGACCCACCTTATATCAAGCGTGTAACAAAACCAGAAAATATATTGGTTATGGAAGAGCTACTCAATTAATACATTCTAATGTCTCTTGGAACAATGGATGGTGTTAATTAATTTGTGAGAAGTTTCTAACCTCTAATGCAATTGAACCTAATTATCAAGGTTACTGGCTGCAAAATGAAAGAAAAAACAATAGCACCAGATTTACCAAAGAAAAGAAAAAACATTTTATTTGATAAATATGGGGCTGTTTTTTTGATAAATAGCCCCCTTTGACTCAATAGTTTACTTTCTGGCTGACATGGGAATCACAAGACTTAACAGGTACAAAAATCTGTGGATAGTTGTTCAATCTCAAGGTTATCTTGCATACTACAGTTTGCACATTGTTGAGCATATTGCAAGAGAAAATTGAAGTGCATAGTATTAGATGAAAAAAGGTTATTTTAATTTAATAATTTGAATTTAAGAGAACAATGCTCCATTGGGAGGAGTGGCTCAGTGAGTAAAGACACTGACTGGCACTGAGTTTGAAGCAGGGGAACCTAGTTTAATTCCAGGTGTTGGCTCCTTGTGACTGGGCAAGTCACTTTATCTCCCTGTGCCTCAGGCACCAAAAACATAGATTGTAAGCTCCACGGGGCAGGGACCTGTGCCTGGAAATGTCTCTGTAAAGCACTACGTAAAACTAGCAGCGCTATACAAGAACATGCTAGTATTATTGAAAATTAGGCCATTGGTGATGGGAATGAGTAAGCTTGTCTCACAGTGAGTAAATCGCAGCCATACAAGTTAAATTTCACAGTTGCACTTATCTGGTCTAAAATGTTCTTCTCAGAAAACACAGCCGCGTTATATTTTCCCAGCATAGAGTATTTTTTAAATGTTCAGAATACATAGATCTAGCCTCTGCCAAAATCATTAGTTATTGTGAATGCGAAGACCTATTATTTTCTTGAGTCTAACAGCTTGTTGTACTTTGGTGAATAAGAACATTCTAAGAGGTAATCAGCAGCACGCAAAAGCTACTTTTATTCTTATGAATCCTAAACTCAATCAAATAGAACTTTGAATCCAATAAACACTTTCAAATGACCTACTTTTAAAAATAGAGTTGCATTATATTCAGAATTCAACTTCTATTATCAATAATAGCTGTTATATTGGCAAGAACGGAGAGTTTCTTTCCTTTCTTGAAGACCAGAGGACATTTGTTCCATTCCCACAAAAGAAAATCATCTAAATTGCCTCACAGTTTGGTCAACTAGAGGCAAAAAGATAATTGCTACAGTTCAATGTTAATTAAAAATATATTAAAACATGCAAATGGGACTCAGTCTGATTTTGGCAAGTGTTCAGTCGCTACATACGCAAATTCAAATGTTTCCATTTTGATGTCAAACTAAAATTGTGAGAGTAAAAAGCACAGATCAGGTTTTTCTGTGTTTGTATATGTAACGGTGTTTGTGAACCGGCCTGACCCACCCAATCTCATATTGGCCCCTGTGGTCTAACCGGCCCCCATTACAGTGTGGTAGTGTCTGGTGGTGCACCTGTTGGCAACAGGACTCCTGAGTCTCCCGCATGATGGTGTGTGGGGAGGACCCGTCCAGACAGGCAGCTGAGGTAGTGTGCTGAGTCTCACCTAGTTCCAGTGCAGCGCCTCCACCTCATCAGGGTCCCTGCGTCCGCAAGGGGATGATCCTGTTGAGGAACTCCTCCGTGGTGCTCCTCTCTGTACATTCACTCCACACATGTACACGAGAGGGTTTGTGAATGAGAACATCTTTATTGGGTGATGTGGGCTAGCTGCCCCTCGCAGTATATTCTTAGCCACTCATTCTGCAGTCAGTGCCTCCCTTTAAAAGGTGTATCTCTCCTTAGATAGGGATTCCCTATCCCCGCAGGGATCACTGCCCTGTGCCAGGTCCCTGGACACAGTCTCCTCTATGGTTACTATAACATAACTTTCAGTCTCTTAGGCTAGTACTTGAACTTGGGCTCCTGCCAGAACTCCTCCTCTTGGCAGAGCTGAACGTAGATCTCTGTAGAACTAACTTTA
Source organism: Ascaphus truei (assembly GCF_040206685.1). NCBI lineage: Eukaryota > Metazoa > Chordata > Amphibia > Anura > Ascaphidae > Ascaphus > Ascaphus truei. Next base: position 46,830,112 of record NC_134486.1, on the reverse strand, counting down.
GGCTCAGTGCTGTGCCTTATGTATACTCTGGAAGCTGACACACCTCTGACATCACTAACCATGGAGTCAGAGCATGTGACTACTCCCATCCATACACAGGGCACCCGACCAGGGTGTGAGGGCAAACCTCCATAATTACTGCTGGCATGCCCACAACTTACCAGGCCTTACTGTCAGCAGGAGAGATGACTGTAGCCATTTTACATGTCCGCTACATTCTCCCCCTGGTGAATCCCATCGTCCTCGCTGGGACCTAAATTTGTATACCCCTTTTCCAGGAAGCACTGAAATACAACACATAATTGGTTAACTTTTCATACAAATCTTCATGGTGTATAACAAAAATGACTACAGTACATTCCGCCAAGCCCGCCCCGACCAGCAGCCACGAACCCGCGTAATGTATTAGTACCCCCTAAAAATAGTGATTTGGGTCAGGTTTCTTGACCTCTCTTCCGCCCATGTCTATGACCGTGACGTGATAGTGCCTAGGCAGTCCCCTCTCAGGCCTATATGTCACCCGGTGCTTATAGATGTTTTGGCCAATGCCCCATACCCGCACTAAGTGCTCTATGCGCTCCTCGGCCTTCTTCCCTATCACGGAACTCCCTCTTCCCACTAGGTGCATTTCAATGGCCTCCCTAAGCCACCTATCCCGGTTGTCCTCTATCTCATCCATGAGAGGCTCAGGGACATACGGGTACTCCAACCCGTGGGAAGATTTATACCGAGCCATTATGGTTCTCTCGGCCCTACTAATCCTAGTCAGGTCAGCCTTACCTGCCCTCCCAGGCAACACCAATGATAGGGGCTCATCAGGGTCCACGGGGTCTGATAGGATGCTAGGACCCATGGGTTCTATTTCCCTATTCTCGATCTGCAGCCACCGCTCCTGCAACTCTCTGTCCCTCTGTTCCGGTGTAAATTCTCCCACAGCCCACCAGTAGTCCACTACATCTTCTCGCCGGATGAGGAACCGAGTGCGGTCCATCCAGGCGGAGTACCCTTCGAATAATGGGGCCCACCACCGGTTCTCCCTGAATCTATTTGACCTCCCTGACTCCCTATCATCGTCTATAGAAAATATCCCAGATGACCGTGCCGATCGCGGTAGGGACCACCTGGAAGACCCCGGGGCCTTTATCACTGGCTCGGGTGCTGTCGTGACCACTCTCAATTCTCCCCCTCCCCGAGAATCACCCTCCGTAGCGCCACTGCGCTGTCTTTCCCCAGTCCGTCTCCCTTCTCCCCCTGATGATATGTCCACAGATTCCAAACTAGGCGGGGAACCCGGGGACCGTGTGATTGGGGCAGGGGTTTTAGCTAGGGCGTGGGATTGGGCGTATGGGCAAGAGAATGGACCCCACGGGGTTACGACCCGTTCCTGGCTGTCCGTAGACTGGTCCAATGAGGATATCTCACCCTCCTCAGTCCTTGGATCGCCCATCCAACTCCTGGGCCTTGTAGGTGATCGGGGACCTTCCCCCGATCGCCGAAGCGTCGCTGCATTCTTCCTCGGGGTTCCGCTGTCGCCACCGGAAGTGATGTCCTCCCCGGAACCGGAAACACCGTCATCGCGGGTTGGACCCCCATTCGGGATCTCTTCCTCAATGACGACATCCGGAAGCTCCGCCGTCGTCCTCACCGGAAGTGATGCCGTCTCTCCACGTGCGCCTGCGGCCTGGCATGGCCTCTCCGCTCCTACACCGTCTGCTGGGGCAAGGTAAGTGAAGGGACTCCTCTTACCCGTCCGCAGGGGTGTCGGTGTCTCTCGTCCGTCGCCGCCACGCTCTGAGGCGGAGGGACTCCGTCTCTCGGCTCGCCGATCTGCGGGGGACGTCCTGTCTTTCTGACAGCTGCTGGTACCACGGGGTGTCGTCCTCCCCGGTTCTATCCTGGGCCTCGCTGTCACCTTCGCAAGTTCACGGAGATCCTCGTCCGAGTATTCTCCCTTCTCGGTGCGGTCAGGAGGTGACCCGATTGTCTCGGTTGCGGCCGACCCAGCCGATTTGACCGGCTCCAGTCCCCTTTCTCCGGGACTCGCACGTCCTATCCACAGTGCGCCAGGGGACTCGGCAGTTCGCTTAGCCTGGTCCCCCGGGGGGTCAGCCGATTGTATCGGTATAAATGTCGGCATAGGCCATAAGTACAGTGTCCCGCAATGTGGGCAGCGTGCCGCCGTATTGACCGTGCCTCCGGGCAGCCCGCATTGTAGGCAGAGCCCGACCACCGTCTCGGTGTTAGCCACCCTTACTACTAGTAACCCGCCGGGTACTGAGTAGGGCTGAGTGGAGACCATAGTTCCCACAGCGGAGGGGCAGGCCATTCTTTTTGTAGGGACCACTTTCAGTGTGGGTCTCTCCAGGTCAGTGGTTCCTCGCAACTGACCGGTAGAAGCTTCTGGGCCAGCCACTTCCTGCTTCGGCTCCTCCTTCCGCTGACATAGCTGGAACCCGCCCCCAGGGGTTGCAATTATGGGCGGGTCCCACAGGGGAATATCATGCCCCTTAATTAAGGCCGTGCCTCTCTCAGTCCTGGTGGGCGCGGTCTGCGTTTTCGCGCCAGTTTCCTCCTCAGAGCTGGATTCTTTTCCCGCGGCTAGTTCCCTCCTTCTCCTTGCAGCAGCTTTGCGTGCAAAATATCCCTCTTTCTTGCAAATCATTTCCGCGGCCGGAACTACTTTGTGTAGTGGCGCCGTCTGGATATCAGTCCCTGGGCCCAGTGGGTGCATTCCCACAGGCCATAGTTGAAAGTCACTCCCCCTGGTGGAAATCAGGGGAGGGTCCCATAGACTAAGCGGTTGACTCAGCACAGGGGCCGAGTGAGTCACTGTCCATGAAGGCGCAGCCATAGCTTTCGCGCCATGCCCCCCATCAGGGCGGGGCTCTGCTGTTCGCGCCATTCCCGGCCAGCTCTTTGCAAGTTCTGCATCAGCCATTTCTCCTGTGACTGTCCCATGCGGTTTCCCTAGCAAGCGGGAACCGCCATTTTGGTTGGCTTTTAAGCCCAAAAAGTCATTTTGTTTGCTCTCCTCGCGGGGTTCTCCCCCAATTATTACAATTTCCTCACACTCTTCAAGGGTGGCCCCTCGGTGTCCCAGACAGGATAAAAACGGGGCAGCCACGGCCTTCGCTCCACTCCAGAGCAGATTAGTTAAAGACAGCTCAGCGACTGTTTGCTCTTCAGTTGGGTGCACGCCACGGGTGCCCTCCCCATCAGCCTCTGGTCGCCATTTTGGGTTCTCCGCACCACGCGGATCCTCCATTCTTTGGGTTGTCACACTCTCGTACCAATTATCGTACATGGGGCTCCGCTCTGCGGGGCAGCCTCCACATCAGTACAATAAAGAGTTGCTCAGATGCACCACCACATGTGTACCTGAACTAGGCTGGACTCATGTTGCACTACCTCAGGCTAGGCTCACTCTCTCAGTGTCTGCTGTGACTCCTTCCTCCCAGTCTGTGCTCCCTATGGTAAGTGTCTGGAATGGGCTAGGTACTCTGGCTCTGCCATGCAGTACTTGGGGCGTCTACCTCTCTTGGTCAGCCTAGCGCAGACCCTCTCCAGGATTCCTGGCCAAGTTACAGGCTATCCCTTCTGGCGTCCTACCAACTAGCACTGCCTCAAGGTGACTCGGTCAGCTATAGCCCGGCTCCAGACCCCTCACTCCTTTCAGGCCCCTAGGTTGTCCCTGCGAACTGACAATATCCCGTCAGCCCCCTGACCACCCCTAGGTCCGTCCCTACGCAGCACAGAGTGGCAGTAGACTCTCTCCCTGTTTCCCAGTGTGCCTAGCTAGAGCCTGTCCTGATGACAGATCTGCTCTCAGCAGCGCCTCCAAATGTAACGGTGTTTGTGAACCGGCCTGACCCACCCAATCTCATATTGGCCCCTGTGGTCTAACCGGCCCCCATTACAGTGTGGTAGTGTCTGGTGGTGCACCTGTTGGCAACAGGACTCCTGAGTCTCCCGCATGATGGTGTGTGGGGAGGACCCGTCCAGACAGGCAGCTGAGGTAGTGTGCTGAGTCTCACCTAGTTCCAGTGCAGCGCCTCCACCTCATCAGGGTCCCTGCGTCCGCAAGGGGATGATCCTGTTGAGGAACTCCTCCGTGGTGCTCCTCTCTGTACATTCACTCCACACATGTACACGAGAGGGTTTGTGAATGAGAACATCTTTATTGGGTGATGTGGGCTAGCTGCCCCTCGCAGTATATTCTTAGCCACTCATTCTGCAGTCAGTGCCTCCCTTTAAAAGGTGTATCTCTCCTTAGATAGGGATTCCCTATCCCCGCAGGGATCACTGCCCTGTGCCAGGTCCCTGGACACAGTCTCCTCTATGGTTACTATAACATAACTTTCAGTCTCTTAGGCTAGTACTTGAACTTGGGCTCCTGCCAGAACTCCTCCTCTTGGCAGAGCTGAACGTAGATCTCTGTAGAACTAACTTTAGGCTCAGTGCTGTGCCTTATGTATACTCTGGAAGCTGACACACCTCTGACATCACTAACCATGGAGTCAGAGCATGTGACTACTCCCATCCATACACAGGGCACCCCACCAGGGTGTGAGGGCAAACCTCCATAATTACTGCTGGCATGCCCACAACTTACCAGGCCTTACTGTCAGCAGGAGAGATGACTGTAGCCATTTTACATGTCCGCTACATATATAAGGAATCTATGTATCAATATAGAAATATTGGCACAGATAGAAGATGGCACCGTATTCATCCATAGAGAAGACAAAACAAAAATAAGGTAGAAGTGATACCTTTTAATGGCTAACTAGTCCAAGCTTTTAGATCAAATAAAGGTTCCTTGTTCAAGCAGATATTTACTAAATTGGACTGTATTTGTCCTGAAAGCTTGCACTCGTTTTAATCATTAGTTAGCCATTGTAATAATTAAAAGGATTGGTGAATTAAATGTCGGGAAAAAATTGATAAAAAAACCCTAATATGGTGCATATTTCTTTTACGTTTTTTTTTACTTGTGCTCATTTTCAATTATTCTCTTTGTGAATGTCTGCACTTTGGTTAATCTTGAAATGATTGAGTATTAAAAAATAATTACAAATTTGTGACATTTTTCATTATTTGCTATAAAACTATTGCATTTCACATAAAAGACGACTAATGTGAATGGAAGAGGTAAAGTAAAAATGAAAGAAACTGGATATTATCTTTGAGTTGACCAGTTAAGGCAAAAATAGGAGGTGTTTATCTTAGTTTGTTTTTATATTGGTGTAACATAATAAAGAAAAAGAAAAAAATCATGATTGCAGGTACTGTTGAAGTTCGTGCTTTGATGTCAGTATGAATGCTTTGCATTCAAACGAAGTTTAATCATTGCAGTTCTGTGATGTTCTTATCTAGGCCCTCATATCTAGACCTTTACAAAAGATCTATTTGCACTGGAGTTAATGCCAGCTTAAAATGCTTCTTAAGGGGCATTACCTATTGGTTTTTTTACTCGGTTTGTAGCAGGGGGTCTCCAGAGCTGAACTGCGTTGACTTAAGCTCCGGGAGATATTTTCAGGTACATCTGCCGGTAGCAGCTCCGGATGGGCACGGAAAAAGTCTGTTTACAGGTCCTATGTCCCACCAGAAACTGCGACATCATCCCTTATTGCTTCCTATTTGCTCGCTTACTGCGGGAACTTTAAACAGAAGTCAGATGCTTGCATCACCTTCCGATGTAAGTATCTTGTGGAGCAGAGGGTACCCCAAGCTCAAATGAACGCGGTTCAGCTCTGGAGACGCTCTGCTTCCAACCTAGGGTAAGCTCATTTAAGTTAAATCATGTGACATCAGCTTCGACCATACTGATGCTTCTGAAGTTCTCTGTGATTTTAGCTTCTTCCAAATACATTACCTTAGAATCATCAGCCATTGTATCACTTTATTTCTGAAATTGGGTGTTATCCTATATAAAGATATGTGTCCTGGAACAGGATTTAGTTTTTTCTCTGTCTTCAGGCTGCTCTGGCACTCCTCAGCATAGCTGTTGCAACAATGTTGTGATCCCTTGTGGGTTTCTTGGCTTCAGCCAGTTGCCTTGGCAAACCCCTGTCTTTTACCAGCATGGACTGCTCCCCCTCCCCTTGCCAGGTGGTATTGTCCTAGTTAATTTCCCATCAGCCCAGACCAGCATGCTGTCTTTTAGTACCAGCAGCCATCTTGAGCAATCATCTCTCCTATCCTGGTAAAGTTACTGATTGTATACCTATCCCTATATTTTGCATTTAGCCCACTTCCCTCATAGCTCCCCTCCTCCTCCATTGCTCTCATGTCCCAGTGTTCCCTCAGTACTTTCTGTAACGATGCGCGGAACACACCCCCTGCGGCGTGTTCCTTCCTTTCCTGTTTACTTCTGATCGCCGCCCTCTAGCTGCGAGTCAAGATCCTGTGTCTTTAAGGATTCTGAAGCAAGCAACGCCATCTTGCTTTCTGGCAAACCCTGCCCTCTTCCTCCTGACAGAAAGTAAGCCTCTCTTTGACTTTCTCTCTGCTATTAGTCTTTTGCTGCCTGCCCTGGTGCCTGCTGGTACTCATCGCATACTGTTCCTGCCTGGACCTCCTTGGGACCTTTACTTATCTCCTGTGGATCCCGGAGGACTGGGAAAGTCACTCTTACACTACTGAGGTTAGGTACCTGCTTAGTAGGGTTCACCTTGACGTGGTAGCAGGCTTATAATTCCTTGACCAATGGATTAGACTAAGAACCCTTATGTTATATTTTAGTTTCGCTGCACCTTGCTGTTTCTGTCACTATGCCTTTAAGAAGTCTGGACGTTCTCCAAGAAGCAATCCTTCTCTGGATGTTACCTTGTGCTCTGGACTCCATGCCCATGTTCCTGGTTTCCGTTTCCAGACTACTGTGCTGAAGCGTTGACTTCCCGCAACCCCCGCGTTGGTGCCTGAGAACGTGCGCACTCCCGCTCTGCTGTCAGAGCATGCGCGCACATGCAGCTGGATCACTCGTGTCTCTGAGTAGGCACCGCACCTCCAGACGCGTCGCGCATTCTCATGCGCGCGGCGCGGTCACGTGACTACGTGCGCCGATCCCCAGCTGCGCGGCAACTTACTCCCTTCGTATCCCCTGCGGCCTCCCTACCTCGCTAACGGGTCCTTCCCTTTCTCCCTGCGCTTGTGAGGAGAGCACAAGGGTGACACTTTCCCCCCCTTTCTATTTGTATGTTGTTGCCCCAAATAAACACTTCAGCAAGTAAGAAGGTTCCCTTGCTTGATATTTGGGATTGAGTTAACCTGCCTGTCCCTACTCATCTCTCAGGGTGTGCTTGGGCCAGAACAATACGTATTATAAAAGAATCTTCCAAAGTTAGGATACTTGGGGAAAAAAATAAATCAGGAATGATTGAGCAATTCTTACTGCACAGGCTGTAACAATGAGAGTTTGGTGGGAAGCAGTATATCAATATAAAAAGTATAGAGAATAGGCAGCCATCTAACAAGAAGCAAATCTATGCAATATGACAAAAGTGATGCAACGGGAACAGGAGAGGGATACCAAAACCTCCAAAGTAACTTCACTAAAACTTCAACTGGGTTCCCAGCACTGAAAAGTGAGACCAAGAATGAATATCAATTGCTTATGCCAAAATATTTTTTACTGTGTTATCAAGTCATTTTACTGTCTGTCTCTGTCAGGGCTATAGATCCAAGACCATGAAGCCTTGACACCTGAAACTTTGTCAGCATACAAGGGGACTCTAGGGGTGTGCACCTCAGTGTTCTTTTTTTACGGTTTTTATTTAAACAAATTAATTCTATGAGTGATTAAAAATTCTCTGACAAGCACGTCAGCCAGTGGCTGTTCTACATGATAGGCTATGTATCAAGCTTTGACTCCAGAGTACTGCAACCCATGCAAAGCTGGGCACTTTAGTTACTATTTACGAAGCGATGCATCAAGACACCTTATGGCCCATTCAAATGGATGGCTGCTGAAAGGTGCGTTAGGGAATAGCACAGCGAAGCTAATAGGAGCCTGTATGGGTATAAAACAATTGAACATGGCAAACAAAAGCGGAACGTGTATTTTTCAAAATAGAAAACCCTGTCTTCATAAGGACAGCTCGTCACACTGCTGAGATCATTTTTATAGTTTCCATAAAAAGGAATTGCAAATGTCTAACATCTCATGCACAGACCTCCCAGTCTGGTGTGCATGCACCATCACACCGCTATAACTCAGCTATTTTAGCTTGTTTTCTCTCGTGGGTTTAGCACATATAGAATTAGAGTAAACACATTAGATAAACACCATGCTGTGATCACGTCTGGGAATCGGTGAGGATCAAATTAGTTTGGGTGGCGAATTACATATATATAAGAATAGTTCCCTCAAATAAGGTTTTCTTTTGTTTGTTTTTTTGCTATTTCAAAAGTAGGAGCGATACTTTTCGGGTTAATTAGCAAAATGGAAGACACTGCAAAATACGCCATGATTCTCTTAGCTCTGGAGAGGATAATTGGACCTTGATCTGGTGTTACCTACTAGTCACTTGATAAATAGTCTATCTGCTAATAATTAATTACTACAGTGTAAACATAGCAATAATAATATTAAAATGGGACACAATTACAGGTGCGCCGACGAGTATTCTAAAACTTGCCTGGGTCTATCACCAACAAGACCCAGGTACATGCTGGGTACATGCTGCAACATTTCAGTGACATTTCTGCAGAAAGACTAATGGCCCATCGGATTAACACAGCAGGGGTCCCTGGCAGCCATTCTTTTGTATATCTGCTTATATGTTTAGGATCATTGTCTTGCTGCATGACCCACTTTCGCTTCAGCTCAAGGACAGATGGCATGACATTCTCCTCTAGAATCTTCTGATATATTGTAGAATTCTTGGTTGTGTCAATGATGGCAAACCATCCAGGTCCTGAGGCAGCAAACCAGACCCAAATAATCACACTCCCACCACCATGCTTGACGGTTGGGATGAAGTTCTTCTGTTCAAACGCAGTGTTTGGTTTTTGCCAAACATAACTTTTCTCATTGAAGCCAAAAGGTTCTACATTTGATGCGTCTGTCCAGAGAACATTTTTCCCACTCACATTAGCCAAGGCTAGAGTGGCCTGCAGATCATTGGATGTTACTTTGGGGTTCTTTGTGACTTCCTGGATGATTTGCCGGCTCGTTCTTTGAGAGATTTTGGTAGGGCGACCACTCCTGAGTATAGTGACTGTGGTCTTGAACTTGTTCCATTTGTCTGACAGTGGATAGGTGGAGCCCCAAATTCTTAGAAATTGGGTTGTAACCCTTTCTAGACTGATAAGCATTCATAACTGCTTTTCTGAGGTCCTTAGAGATTTCTTTTGAATGTTGCATGACGTGTTTCCACACACCTGTATGGTGAAGACCAAACTAACATTTTCTGATCTTTATATTGGATCGGACCTCCCAAACTCACACCTGAATATCTACCTAATATTTAAATACCTGATTCTAATTATCCCCTTTAATTTAGCACATACCCAGACTCTTAATTACTCATGATTTGTCTAATTCATACATCATTTTGTGTCAAAAGACATGGAATTGGTTAATATAAACTCTTGGATATTTAAGATAAGACTGGTTTTGATTCAAAAAGGTTATCATAGAAAAACTATGGAATTTCCATAATTATCATTGGGATTAACAAACTTTTTATACGTCCAACCTAAGTTCTAACAAATTGACCAGTTAGCTTTAGTCACACTGAAATACGGACCCTGAAAGGTTCAAAAGCTTGTAACATATCAACTATGTGCTGGTCCAATAAAAAGATGTCATACCACCTACTCCCACTCCCTCCTTTGTTACTACATGGAAGAAAGGACTAACACATCTATCCACCCTTCTTTGCTGACTTAGGCTGCATCCTTGCTGGCGCTGACCGTGCTGTGTGCTCGGCGCTTGCCGCTTTTACTTCCTGTACTCTTTATGTTGACGTCCCTGCTCACGCGGTGCGCACGTTCGTGCGCGGGCACGCATGCTCTCCCAAGCTTGGCGCTTGAGTAGACAAAAATTAGTGAGTTTGAAGCGCGCTCAACATGCCCCCAATGCCCCTCCCACCCCCCGCTCCCGTTTGCAAAATAGACAGGACACCCGGCACTCATGCTTAGAGAGTTGGTGACGTCAGCGCTCTCAAGCATGAGCGCGGTCAGCGCCAGCGGGGACGCCGCCTTAAGGGGTAATTCGATGTACTGCAAAGCTGCCAATCACAAAACGATTGTAGGAAACCCCTAAATATTTTTTGAGGGGGCCCGATCGTGGTGCAATCAGCCGCTTCTGGGTATATACAGTAGAATTACCCCCTTAGAGGTAAACTAATTTGGGCGCCAGATGCTATCTTGTTACAGTAGACTAGGTAGTCTACATGTGAATGATCAGATACTGTTAGTTCATTATTGCCCTATCATAGTGGCTGGATTACATTGCGTTAGATCTATGATTCTATAGTGTTTTGTATGCAGTTTGAGACTTTCATACGTTACAACCTAACCAAAAAATGAAGACAGCGAAGCCTGATTTCTTGCAGTGCGCACTTAGCAGTTAGTATATAGTTACCATTTAACTGAAATGACTTGGCATCTGAAGAAAGGATTAACATTTTTACATTGGTCTGCTTGTTGCAATGTACAGATGTAGCAGACGTTATTCCACTTGCAGGTGTGCTCCCGTGGTTCAACCAGCGTGTTAACCCCACCCCATTTTTTTCACGCGGCTAGTTCAAGACAATGGGCGCTTTTCACACTGCTGCATTGTGTATGTCCCGCAGCAACACGCAAGCGAGTGCAATAATGTCTGCTACATCTTTACCTGCAGCATCTCTACAGTATAACAATACCTAATTGTAGTACGATTTAAAACATTTAATTTATGAATACATCTTTTGAGTAATAACTACACTGAGTAAGCATGTAAAAAAAACTAGCATTCATCACACAATAGCTAATGCAATACATTATTGTGCAAATATCAATATTTAGTGCATTAGTGGGGATTAGCACTTTACGTATAGGTATATTCAATGTTACACAAACAGACATATTACACAAAAAATTAGGTACAAATCATAGCTTAGGGAGGCTACATCAAGAAATGGCTCAGAATTAGCCCCGTGTGAAAAGGGGTGCGGCTATGGCGTTATTGCAGCTGCTGCACCGCGCCAGTAGGAGTAATAACGTCTGTTATTTCTGTATCCATTTTCTACTATTTCCAGCGGGTTTTTTCATTACTTTGGCAAGCATATCCATTTTTAGAAACGTAAAGCTGCATCCGCAGAAAAGCTGTCACTACCAGAAGCAATTCCGTTTAAGATTCAGGATCCATTACCATCATTGTAACCCACGTCAGACAGAGAGACATGCACTTGTACAGCACAGTCCCATGGCTCAGCATTAAGACATTGTATATCTGGTCTCGGGGGGGAAATCCATTCTGATTCCTGGAACCAAGTGTTCATTTTTGTTTAAACTTTTTGCCAATATATTTCCAACATTGCTCCACTATTGATTGTGACTTGGGGCTTTGAATCCTTTTAGTAAGTTGCATAGTTATGGTCTTCTGGATGTTATTTAGGCAGTAGGTCTTTACACTGCCCAAATACATTGTATATGTTTTATCAGCTTATAGTTGGATTGTTTTTAAATGTGAAGTTTTGGGTGAAGGAGGTGATGTTTTGGGTGAAGGGAAGGGTCAAAGGTGGCTCCAAGCTCGCGAACAGAAGGGGAGAGGGTAAATGGGGAGCGGAGGAAAGGAGATGGTGGGGATTGGGGAGGATGGGAGGGAGGAGGAAGCAGGAAAGTAAAGAAAATTATGTGAGTGGGGGAGGAGTGATGAGGTGGAGAAGGTAAGCTAAGGTGGGTCAATAGATTTGAGGTTTCTGCGAAGGATGGGATTGGGTGAGGGTGAGGAGGGAGGAGAAGCAGGGAGGGTGATGCAAAGGATGGTGGAGTGGAGGAGATCTTTGGCAGGTGATACAAAGAGCGTGGTGGGGGACTCGGCATGACATCTTGCTGTGAGGATAAGGTCGGGGGTGCCTCTGTGTATGTGGGTGGGGGGAGATTCAGTGACAGAGTCCAAAGGATGAGATGAGGTGGATGAAAGCCGAGACAGAGGTGGGGTTGTTGAGGTAAAGATTAAAGTCACTGAGGAGGTAAAGATTAAAGTCAAGGGAGTTGGGAGAAGGTCAGAGTGAAGAGAGGAAAATAGTGTGGGTGAGCCAGGGGGATGATAAATTACAAGGATTTTGATGGGTGAGGGGAAAAAGAAAGAGCAGGTATAGAATTCAAAGGAGGAAAAAGGGAGTGAGGGGAAGGAAGGGGGTTTGGGGACAGGTGTCCAGGATGAGGAGGTAAGGAGGCCAACACCTCCTCCAGTGCCGATGTGAAGTGGGATATGGGTGAAGAATGATTGCGTAGATGTGAGGGCAGCGGGGGTGGCAGTGTTTTTGGTGCGGATCCATGTTTTTGTTATTGCGAGAAATACAAGAATGTTTTGTATGAAGTGATTAAGGGTGAATGTGGTCTTATTGCAGATGGATCTTGTGTTCCAATGGGAGAATGGGAGGCTAATTTTGATTGGGGTGGGGATGGGGGGAGGTGAGAGGAGTTTACAAGAAGAGTATATATGAGGTTACTGGGCTTGGCATGGTGAGTGGAGGATGGGGGTGGTGAGGACAGAGATTGAGATTGATGGTGGCATTGGAGGGAGGGATTGGTGGGGCAGAGTCCCATGGGGGAAGGGAGGGTAGGAGGGGGGATGGAATGGAGTGGAAGGAGGATGAGTAGCAAGGAGGGACAGGTGATTGTGCTATGGGATGGATGAAGGATAAGATGGGGAAGAGGCGAGGATAGTTGGTGAGGGATTGATAATGATTTTTGAGGTTGGAGTGAACAGAGGTAGGTCAACAAGGGTTAGGGATAACTGTAGTGGGGATAGTCGATGGAGGTGTCAGTTAGTGATGGGGCAGTCTGTTATAGTTATATCTAATAACAATAAGCAAGAATGTCTTGTAATTGGTTAAAAAAAACAACTGGAAAGAGAGGCAGTCAGTTGGCAGTTGATAAGATTGCAAATTGGCTACTAACAACAGGTGAAGTACAGTATGGAGGAATTAAAGCAGCAGTCCAAATAGATTTGAAGAAGGGGGTCTCTAGAGCTGAACTGTCTTGATTTCAGCTCTGGGGACCCTTGACTTCCTGAGATACTTATCACTGTAGGTGCTGCCGGTATCTCTCTGTAGTTTGAAGCCCACGGTCAAACGGGCCAATAGGAAGACACAAGGTATGACATCATAGCTTCCTATTGACCCGTGTGACGAGGGACATTTAAGCTGCCATTTCAATATCCCCAACTGGCCCAGCTGGGGCTGCTTCCGCCAGCGCCTTCAGAGGCAAGTATCTCGGGAAGCAGGGGGTCCCCAGAGCTGTAATCAACGCGGTTCAGCTCCGGGGGAGCCCCTGCTTCAAACCTATTAAAACATGTCGCTTGGAGTGCTGCTTTAAATGGCATGTATCCAACTTCTGCGTCTTTTTGTGTAATTTTGACTCCCTTTTTTACATCAAAAGAACCCATCATGTCAGTGATGGTGTAAACCTCTTTGGTTAGCAGTGTGCATCATATTGAACTTCTGTAAAAAGCTTCATGCATTTGATCTAAACAAAATGGTGCAGTTCGTCAAAGCAAACTTTCCTTTACCTAGATACTGTACATAGACAAAGTGGTCTGCAGCTACTATAGAACAAAACAATAATGATACAACTTCCAACAGAAATATGATGCTTGCACAGAACGCCCTGAGTTATTGTAGTGCTGCATACTTTCACGAGTGGGATTTTGTTATTGTTATTTATCATTACTTATCATTACAGTACTTCTTTCACCGCTGTCTCTTTGCATTAGTGAAAATACGGAAGTATTGATTTTTTTGTTTTTTTTTGTTTTCAAGAAAAAATTTCAGTAATGATTTTTGCTTTTATATTTCCTATCAAGTAATGTAGTCATACTTTGTATCCCATTATGTGGTTTCCTGCCTTCATCCATATAATGCACATTTTGTCAGCTTTTTCTTCAGAGGTAATACAGTTGGTAATGAACAAAAAAAAAAATGATTTTCAGTATGGATTTTTTGGTATCTGAAATCCATCACGTCTGATAGAAATTCTGCCTGATTTTGGCTCCATTTTACATGAAAGTTTAGCTGTTCAAATTATATCAAAATTGTTGTTTAAGAAAACAAAGTCATAGGAAAATGTTTCCTTCAGATACCAATGGTTTATTACCTACCAACATATATTTCACTTAAAGCAGCAATACAGGTTTCATTCTTTTATTTTTTTATTACAGGATTGATGCAGGAGGTCTCCGGAGCTGAACTGTGTTAATTTCAGCTCTGTGGAATCGCTGCATCCAAAGATACTGGCACACGCTACGGAGGAGATAAGTATTTATTTTTAGTTTAAATGTCTTGGCCACGCGGGCCCATAGGAAGCCGCACCGGATGACAGCACAGCTTCCTATTGGCCGCGAGACATTTAAACGCCTCCATTATGTTAGGCACACAGTTTCTCTGACTGCAGAAATACTGGCACCGCTACAGAGCTAAATATCACTGGAACCAGGGGGTCCTCGGATCTGAAATTAACACCGTTCAGCTCCGAAGACCCCCTGCTTCACTCCTGTAATTATGTATTTATTTGTAAAGTGAAATCCGTATTGCTGCTTTAACACCTTCAATGCTGTGGGGTCCTCCATTACTTGAAGAGGTAAAAAAGCGATCATCCCTAAAAATAGTAGAGTATAAAAGAACTTTTATAAGGAATCATATAATATACATTCAGTCTAAGGACATTATACATATTTATAGCTCAACCCATTATAGCGCGATCCGCTACAACGCGTGGCTCCCGATTTGAGAACATCTCCTACCTTTCCCCCAGCACCACCATGCAACTCCCGCGGTTGAGGACGCGACCCAGCTCCTCGAACACACGTGTGACTGACCCGGATGCGACACCGGACAAATGAAGTCAGCTGTGGCTGGCTTTCTTTTTACATTCAATTTATTCAATGCTTTTTTGCTAACGGAGAGACACGAAGACACACAAACACAGCGATGGCTGACCCATGGTGTTGGATCCCAAGCACCCGCGAAGCTGCTCTGGGTAAGTCCTGCTTAGGAGTCTTGGACAGCTGGGAGAGTTATCCCAGCTCTCTCCCTCCGGCAAACGTGGAACCCCTGATCGCGGCAGCCATTTTTTTCCGCGATTCCTGTTATAACGTGGTTGCATTATGTGAACCCCAAGCACCGCCTTATAACGTGGTTGAGCTGTATATACAACAAAAAAAAACAGAAAAACCCAATACACCATCCAAATGACCAATAGCACTCCTTTTGACACAATATATATGTATGTCATATATAAATATTACTTGCGAGCACATTCACAAGTCTTTGACCTGTAGCTAGATGGACAAAAGCAGCACGCCGTAACACAGGGGACACCCTAAAATAGAAGGGTGAGTGATAAGGGAAACAAGGAGAGTATGTGGGATATGGGGAAAGGTAGCCATGATGTAGAAGAATAAGGTAGAGATGCGGGAACAACAATGCATAAATTAAAAGTCTGATTACAAGATGCAGCTGAGCTTAAGTTTTTTCTTCAATCCCTATGTTGTTTAAAATGCCTACCCGTAGGGAGATATTTGAGATCATCATCCTCGTCTGTGCTTAGTAGAGCCTTTCTGATTGTTGAGCAATGAATGGCTATTCTTTCTTTCAGCATTCTTGGGGTCTTGCCAATTTAGTAGAACCCACAGGGGCATTTAATAAGATATACTACCTACCTCGACTCACAGTTGAGATAATGCTTGATTTTAATCGGGATGCCACTATGAGGATGTGAGAATGTTGGTCCAGTTTGCATAAACTGACAGTTGTTGCACCCGTGGCACCCGTATGCCCCAGGTTTTCTTGCCAACCATGTTTTGGAAGGTGCATATTTGGTCCCCGGGTCTGTTTGTAATAGTTGTGTCCACGTCGGTAGCAGAGGGTGGTTCTTGGAAAAAGTCGTCAATTTTATTATCGTTAGTAAGAATGTGCCAGTTTTTCTGTTTTTTGTTACATTTTTGTTATTGCTCACGGAGGTAATTCTACACAAAAATTACTTCAGATTTGAAAAATATCATTACTGACCAATTTTGCGGGCTTTTGTGATTTTTAAATTTTTTGACTGGTGACGGGATATACTTGGGTGTGGCAAGAGACAGGGGTGCCCAATGCTACATCTCATTGACAAAACATATATGGTAAAAAGTATAAAGTAAAATACTTCAATAATAATATTAAATACTTGGTTATTAAGTTAACCCTTTGGCCAAAGCGTCATAAGCCTGCATACCAACATCAAGGTATAACCAAATTAATGCAGGGCCTACACTACACTGTGAACACTTCCTTTTACCTCTGTAAGAGGGGAAGAACCATCATAGATCCTGTTCCTGCAGCAAATGAAAAGACCTCCCAAGTTAAAAAGGTGAAGGAGGAGGAGTGAGCTCTGGGGGGAGGTGCCACAGCCTCCAAACAACTGCTACCAGTCAGACATTGATTAACACACATTCCCAGCTAGCTCAAACTCCCACACCCACCACATCATGAATATATATTTATGTCAACAAGAGAGCTACTGAGCGTGGCAATTGTAAGTTGGGTGTGGTAATAAATATAAGTCACGGTCACTCGATCGACGCACAACCCTGAGGAAGGTCCCTCTACATGGTCAGAAATGTTGGTTGCGGTGCCCTGTATTCACAATACACACTTTTGGAATACTAACTACTGTGTGCTGTCTCTTCATTACTGGACCTACATCTGGTAATTATATATATATATTTCATAGTATCTTCCTGAAATCACAAATAATCTTATTGCTAGTGTATTTATGTGGTCAACAATTCTGTACACATGTATTTAATTTGATTATACTGTTTCTTTATCTGTCATCTTAATAGATGACAGATAAATCCTACTCTGCCAAAAGCTGCCTATTGGCAAATAATAAAAAATAATTAGGAATCAACAGATTACAACAAAGTTGATAACAAAAGAATTTATCCTGCGTGATAAAAAAATTGATACTAACGTAGATTTTAGTTAATCTTAGATGCACTTTAAATTGACAGTTTGTGTGAACGTTGTATGTTGAATGGGATTTTGACACTGCAAACAATCTGAAGCAAACAACTACATTCTTAACTTTAGGGATATATATATCATATTTATATATATATCATATTTATTTATATATATATATATATATATATATATCAACATTATAGTTACCATCTCTTCGTGTTTGACTCGAAGTCTCAGGGTTTAAGCATGCCATCTCCGGGCTCAGTGTTTCATTATGATCTTTCTGGACTGCCGACAGGGGGTGTTGAACCGCCTGTCTCCCCCCTCTGCCGCCGCAGCCTGTCAGCTTAATGCGGGGCGAGGTCATCATTGTACACAGGCAATTACTCCTCCGCCTCAGTCTGAAGTAGCTCATACACAAGCAGCCCTATCCACCCGCAGGTAAAAGTGTGTGTTGTGAGTGTGTGTCTGTTTGTTGTGTGTGTTTGTTGTGATTGAGCTTGTTTGTACCTCTGATGTAGAGGAATTAATTTTGTAACCTGAAAGAGAGCCAAACTCACAGAGCGCTTCTTGTAGATTGGGAAGAGAAGTCAGGGGGTTGGAAACTGTCAGAATAATATCAGCAAACAAAAATCATTTGAAAATTTTCACTCCGATTCTAATACCCTGTATATATATTTTTTTCCTAATTCTAGTTGTAAGAGGCTCAATAAAGTAAAGGAGATAAAGGGCAGCCCTGCCTAGTACCATTCATAATTTTAATTTGATTTAACTCCCCTCCTAGCATTTTTTTAAAAGCCATTGGCGAGTCATATAGGGCCTGAACGCCTTTCAGAAATGGGCCGGAGAAACCGGACGCTTGCATAGTTCTATCCAGAAAATCCCATTTGATTCTGTTGAACGCTTTTCAGCATCTATACTCAGTAACATCGCTTTGGGTCTAGAAAAATGCATATAATCTATAATATTAATAATCTTACGCGTATTATCCGAGGCTTGACGCTTACTTATAAAACCTACCTGATCATTATGTATTAGGCGGGGAAGAATTGGATTTAATCTATTCGCTAGTATTTTGCTATACATTTTTAAATCTGTATTAAGAAGTGAAATTGGCCTATAACTTGCGCAACTCATTGGATCTTTACCTTCTTTAGGTATCACTAACAAATTTGCTTTAGACATTTGCATAGGAATCTGTGTACCCTTTAAATAAAAACTATTGAACGTATCTAGGAGATGTGGAGCTAGAATTCCAAAATATATTTTATAATATAAATTTGAGAATCCGTCCGGACCAGGAGCTTTTGAAGGTTTCAACCCTTTAATAACCTCTCTTAACTCTATAATATTTATTTTAGCATTGGGACCCTCCAGCTCTTCCGTAGACAACTTTGGAAAGTTACAAACCTGTAAATAGCTATCTATTTGGTCCACAGATGCTCCATTAAAATTAGGAGTGGCTGTTATTTTGATCTATTTTTGTATTACCATAAAAATTAGGGTCTGATGAATCCATATTATACAAATTATTATAGATATTTAGGAAACTCTTCTGCAATTTATAAAGGGTTATATGTAGCTTTCCCATTATCCCGTCTTATTGCTGAAACTTGTGTTTTAGATTTAACCCCTCTTAACTTATTTGCGAGCAACTTTACTGCTTTATTTCCTTTATCATAGTACAGTAGGTCTGACGAGTCCATTTCAGTGCCTTTACAGTGTCCTTCAATCTTTGTCTATGTAGCTCCTCCCTTTCCTGGCGTAGAAGTTTATACATTTTCCTTCATGGGTGTTTTTACGTTCCTGTTCTAACTCAATGATTTTTGCCAATAACTTTCCCTGATTAAGGTTTTTAACTCTTTTCCTATCTGAAGCTATTGAAATAAATTGACTTCTAATAGAGGCTTTGTGGGCTTCCAGAGAGTGGTCGGGCTTTCAACTGAACCTTTATTTAATTTAAAATAATCTACCTAATTCCCTATCTCTTCCTCAATCCCTGTCCGATTCAGAAGCGAATCATTTAGACGCCATTGAAAAACCTTGGGTCTAATAAAAGGGGGGTTTCAGGATCAAATCCCCTATAAAAAAACCTTCAGCATTATAAATCTACCCTCCTTATCTCTTTTTATTCCTTCCAATTGGAATGGGACATCTTGTTTTATCCGAATAGCTACTCCTCTTTTTTTCTTACTAAAAGAACGATAGTATACTAACGGATAGGTACCTTGAAAGTGTTGGGTGGGTCTTGGGTATTATAGCTTCATAATGGTCCCCTTTTTCATTTCTGAGGCTTCCGGTGGTCTTTCGGGTCTCGGGAAATGCTGCAGTTTCGCGGACAGCTGGCCATGAACACCAAGGGCTCCTAGGAATTTCTCTGCCTCTTCTGGGAATCTTATCGAAAATTGCTCCCGTTTTTGTTTACGAACAATTGGAATGGGAAAGCCCAACTATAGCGGATCTCGTTATCTCAGAGGACCGCTGTGACTGGACCAAGACTTCTTCTTCTTGAGATTGTAGATCTGGAAAGATCTTGGAAAATCTGGATCCTAGAGTCTTTAAAGTCCATGTAATCTTGATACCTGCAGCCTCTCATTAGTCTCTCCTTAGTGGTGTAAAAGTGTAGTTTGACTATTACGTCCCTGCATTTCCGAGGGTCTGCGAATCTTGGACCTTAGGCTCGGTGTGCTCTATCCATCTACAGGTCACTTGTTAGAAGAGACGGAACTATTTGGGTAAATAGTTTTGTTAGATAGGGTTGTTACTCACCTGAAGTAACTGCTTCCGAGAAATTTCTTACTCTAAGGTTTTGCCTTCTTTGCCAGTTTTCCAAATCATCTACGGTGTCATTAAGGTTTCTGATTTCATCATTACGTCTGAAAAGCTTGTCTTCTATTGAACGCTGACTATGCACGGATTCTTCGAGCTAATTTTCCAGCTGCAATGTTTGCTCTGTCAGGGAAATCACCTTAAATTCAGCAACAGCCTTATCAAGAGTCGCTTGAAAGACACCCTACATCTTTCTAAATAACTCTTTTAAAGCCTTTGGGGTGATTTGGGAATTTTCTTCTGTGTCTTGATCTTGAGCCTTGTCAATAAAGTTTCCCCCTTGTTGTGGCTGACACTGTTGTTCCTGTACCTGCGTGCCCCATCTTGAATTTCGGGAACCGGAGAGGCTGTTTTTAGGAGGTAACGGGACACTGAGGGGGTCGGTGGCTTTAGATCTTTTTTGGGGGGAGGATACCTGTAGGTTTCGCTGGTGGGGGGAGGTCTTTTGCAAAAATGTAAACAGGTTTGGAGGGCTAAATCATCCGCGATCGTAGCGGAGTCCACGGAGCAGTTTCAGAGTACTCCCATCCTCCTCGACGCTGCGTGCATGCCCCGTATCTTCCATTCTTAATCTTTGTAATTTATCTCTGGCCTGGCGTAAAAGTTTATAAATCTTCCTGCATGGGCGCATTTTAGGCTCCTGTTCTAACTCAATTATTTTTGCCATTAACTTTCCCTGGTTGAGATTTAATTTTTTTCCCTATATGAGGCTATTGAAATAAATTGACCTCTAATAGAGGCTGTGTGGGCTTCCCATAGGATAGTTGGGCTCTCAACTGAACCTTTATCTTAAAATAATCTACCAATGAGTTTCCTATATCCTTCTCGGTCTGATTCAAAAGCGAGTCATTTAAACGCTACTGGAAAACCTTGGGTCTAATAAAGGGGGGTTTCAGGACCATTTCTACGGGGGCGTGGTCCGTCCATGTAATAGGGCCTATATTTTTCTGAGCGACTCGATCCAAAAGATTTGCAGCGACAAATATATAGTTGCGGGGGGTGCCTCCCTCTCTCTCTTTTTTAACTTCCATGTTATAATAAAGAAGATTTTTTCACAGCACAGTCCAGCCTTGTTCACTTGCTGCGCGGCCTTGACCGCTGTCTTTCCTCCCCGGTGAGGTTATTTTGCCGACAAATATATAATCAATTTTTGTATAGCTATGGTGTGGGGGAGAATAAAAAGTATAATCTCTTTGGTTTTTATTCTTAATGTGCCAAGCATCTTCGAGTGTGAATTCTTTTGTGAGTTTCCTAAAACTTTTTGATTTGTTAAGTACATAATGAGCTACTGTAATGCCGACGGTTATTCTAAAACAAATCAGTGGCAATTACCCAAAAGACCCAGGTACATGCTGGGTACATGCTTCAACATTTCAGTGACATTTCTGCAGAGACTAATGGCCCATTGGATTGGGGGGACTGCCAGGGACCCCTGCTGTGTTAATCCAATGGGCCATTAGCCTCTGCAGAAATGTCACTGAAATGTACCCAGCATGTACCTGGCTAGTTTAAGGCAAGTTTAAGGCAAGTTTTAGCATACTCATTGCCTCGTCTGTAACTTTTTATTTAGTGATGAGGACTTGTGTAGATCTGGGTCATATTGAAATCTACACATATTATATCCCCTAAGGGGTCTACGCAATTTTTTCTAGAATTGATAAACAAAATTACATTTGCTGATTGTTAGGAGCATAAATATTCACTAAAGTTACCTTAATTCTCGGCAAGAGACTCCTTACCATTATAAATCTACCCTCCTTATCTCTTTTTATCTCTTCAATTTGAAATGGGACATCTTGTTTTAACAAGATAGCTACCCCTCTTTTCTCCGGTGAAGTATGGAGAATATACTAACGGGTAGGTACCCCAAAAAGTGTTAGGTGGATCTTGGCTATTATAAGGAGTTACATGGAGAAACAAAATATCCGCATGCATCTTCTTACATTCTCTCAGGGTTAGTCTCCTTTTATTATTCGAGTGTAGTACCTTTACATTCAGAGAGACTACTTTTATAGGTAATTGATTGATTAGTCATGGATTACATGTTAAGTTTAACTCTCTACTTATCGTCTTGTGTGAAATAAAGCTTGTCAGTGTCTAATATTTGGGGATATAGATTAGGTCCCTAGCAGGATTAATAAAATCAGTAGAATCTATTTACCCACAGAGATTTAACGAAAATAACTTTGAGTCTATTAGAAAATCGTCCTTTTCTTAGATTCCTGGTTCCCTTCCTAGGCCCTGAGGGACCGCAGAAAACCAGCGAAATTATCAAAGAGGTCGCCAAGAAAGTTTGCCGCAGACCACGAACTCTGATCCACCAACCTCTTCGTCCATCCGACCAGTTTTTAACCGTGAAGACAGGACTCTTTGCTCCCACAGGTCGGGAGGGCAGTTTCGGAATCCTCCGAACGGTCCCCTTTTTGTCCTTCTTGATTCTCCCGTCGATCTTTTGGGCCTCGGGGGTCATTGTGGTTTAGACCTCGGCTGTGCATGTAGGCCCAGGGCTCCTAGGAAAGACTGTGCCTCTTCTGGGAATCTTAGCGAAACTTGCCTCCCGTATATGTTTACAACTAGCCGAAATGGGAAAGCCCATCTATAACAGATAACGTTAACTCTGAGGACTACTGTGACTGGGCGGAGGCTTCTTCTTGAAATTTTGGATCTGGTGCGATCTTGGAAGATCTGAATCTTGGAATTTTCAAAGTCCAGATATTGTTGATTCCTGCAACCCCTTATTATTTTCTCTTTAGTGGTGTAGTAGTGTAATTTTACAATTACATCTCTGCTCTTCCGAGGGACTGCGAATCTTGGACCCAAAGCTCGATGTGCTCTGTCCATATGCAGGTCGCTTATTTGAAGAGACTGAGCTATTTGGGTAAATAGTTTTGTTAGATAAAGTTGCAAATATTCCAGATCAATTGCTTCCGGGATGTTTCTTACCCTAAGGTTTTTCCTTCTTTCCTGATTTTCCAGGTCGTCCACATTATCTTGCAAGGTCTAGATTTCGTCATTAAGTCTAAATAACTCGTCTTCCATTGAGCCCTGGCTCTGCAAGGATTCTTCGAGTTTATTTTCCAGCTGCGTTGTTCAGGGAGGTCAGATCTGCCTTAAATTCACCCACAGCCTTATCCAGGGCTATATGAAAAAAAAACCTGCATCTCTTTAAATAATTATTTCAATGCTTTTGGGTTGATTTGGGTATTTTCTTCATTTTCTTGTTCTTGGTTTGAATCTGTATTTGTTACGTGTGAGCCATTTTTCCTGTGTATGTGTTAAGACTTCAGGAGCAGATAGTACCCGAGTGGCCGGAACAGCAGGAGGCAGGCGAGGAGGCATCAGGTTCATCAGCAGGGGTCCAGAGCAGGTGAAAATCATCATGGTCGGGGTCACAAGCAGGGGTCCAGGGCAGGTGGCAATCATCATGGTCGGTGTCACAAGCAGGGGTCTAGGGCAGGCAGCAAGAATCGTTGTCGGGGTCACAAGCAAGGGTCGACAGCAGGAAATCCACAGTGACAGAGGCAGGGACAGTGCAAGAACAAACGGGGACAAGCCTAGTGCAGGTAAGGGCCTTTATTACGGAACAGATACAGGAACAAGCTCAAGCATATGTCAGGGAACAAAAAAAAAAGAAAATGTCGGCGCCAAATGTGAACATCGATTCAACACACACAATACAGTAAGTAGCCTAACGGGGGGCGCGTATGCAGCATCAAGGCCAATGGGAGCTCTCTAAGTCAGCTACGTGGACTCCGCAACGATCGCCCTCCAAACAGAGTAAAACTACCAGAAAAGTCTTCCTTCGGCCAGTGGAACCTGCAGTGATGCTGCCTAGGAAGGAGAAAAAATTGCAGCCTCCAGAGATGTCCCATTTTTTCCTCAAAAAATAATCTCCTGGTTCCCAAAATCAAAGATGGTGCCGGCATGCACCCACAGATACTGTCAGGGTCTCCTAGACTAGGGTGCTGATGTTTTCTGTCTGCTCTGGGGTTCCTCTGTCTATCTCCTCTTGGAGCTCCTGTCCTCTGTCCTTATAGTTTCCTGTGCTTCCTTGCCTTTGCTTTGTGTTGTGTTCCCTGACATATAAAGCAAAAAAGACGGTGCAAAACAGCGCTAAAATTATACAATACCCCTAATGGGACACACGTGTAAAATATATATATGACAGTAATGGCAGCCAGACAATTACTGACAGTACAGTCAGTAGGATTGCATGGAAGAAAAAAGAAAATGTCGGCGCCAAATGTGACAATAATAAAGTCCAAACCATACAAGTGAAAGTCCAAATGTAGTCCTTAGGTGATCAGTGGATGTGCAGACGGACTGTGAATTCTCTCCAAGGTATGGTGCAATGTGTGAAAATAAAGAAAAATAGATTATAGTGCAGTATGTCAGTCAATGCAGACATAAAAACATATAACACTAACAACACAATACAGACATGACAGACCTGACAAACTAACAACAACACAAGCCAGACTAAAAAATAATAAAAAGCTATTTATTGACAACTATTGTAGGGTTCTGGAATATGGCTAGCAGACATCAATCCGGGGGGGAGGGGGGGTAAAATCGTTGCCCTACTCACACGATACAGGATAATATCAGGCTGTTAGGCTGGAGACACAGACAATTTTCTCAAGATGGCGACCGGAGCCTTCTCACTGGCGTCCCCACGTGAAGAAGATGCTGTGTGGAGCTGTACAGGTCACAGGAGCTGAAGCACCTCCAAACGGATGTGACGACACGCTCTGCCTTCCTCCCGATGCTGTTGTCCTCTCCCGTATCTCGTCCCCCACACCTCAGACCGGATAGTTGGCTATTACTTCCAAGAACCAAAATTTCAACTCTAAAATCAATTCTTCCCGACGCGTTTCATGCGCATGCGCGCACTTCTTCAAGGGATGTCACTACCCCTGGATCTGGATGGTTTAAATACCCATAGTCCATGCTTCTAATTGGCTGATAGCACAAATGGTGATATTTAACCACATACTGCACCGACACACTTTATTCGAGCAAATACCCGGTATATACCTGGCAGATACCTGGAATGCGCCGCTCCTCACCTCTGACAAGCCCCGTTGCATTTGCCTTCCCAGCCTGGGTTCATGCCTGGCTGATGGGCGGCTGATCTGTTAAATGATAATGATTAGGATTTAATAGGCTGCAATGCTTCGCGTGTCTACCAGATGGCATAAATTCATGAATTGTAATGCAGTATATATATATGTACTGTGCAGTATTGCAGCCAGCGGGAATAAAATGCTTCAATCCCTGCCTGGAAAATAACTCAATGCACTCGGGCAGAAAACAGTCACAAACCTCAATACACCCGGGTATACCCGAATTCGTGGGACTAGCCGAGCTCGAATAAAGTGTGTCACCAGTGTAGTTACCAGGGTTAGGGTAGCATACAACAAAGCCTGGCTGACATACATATATACATAAAAATGACAAACCTACACAACGTAAAACATTAAAAACATATAAAAACATTAAAAATGTACTAAAAATATAAATAATGAGTGGAGCTCACAGGAAAGGAACAGTAAATGAATTATAAAAAGGCCTTCAGTTCAAAATCTATATTTAACCCCCTCGGCGAGAGTGTTTTCAATTCATATATCCAGTATGCTTCACGCATACTGGCATGATTGAGTCTACTCCCCCCTCGTGGATTGGCCTGAACCTCCTCAATGGCCTGACACCGTAAACCTGTAGGGTTTTTATTGTGACATAAAAGAAAGTGGTGAAAGACACTGTGTGTGACCAGTCCCTTTTTTATATTGTAGACATGCTCATAGATACGTCTCTGAAAAGTTCTCCCTGTTCTGCCAATATACTGCAAGCCACAAGGGCATTGCAGCAGATAAATTACAAATGTTGAATGGCAGTTTATAAATGTTTTAATTGGGTAGCTCTTAGAGGTAACTATGGATGTGAACTGTCTAGCATTTGTACTAAAGGAACAGGCCACACACTTAGCACAAGTGAAGAAACCCTTTAGACACCCTGTCTGTTTCTGTTTATGCTGTCTGATGGGACAGCTGGGGGCCAATTTAGATTTTAAATTATTGGCCTTGGTAAATATTATATTTGGCTTTTTTGGAAGAATATCCGCCAAAACTTCGTCTTTAAGTAAAATGGGACAATATTTATTCAGAATCTGTTTAATTTTGGGGGCCATCTCATTGTACTGAGTGATAAATGCAACTTGTTTATTACTTCTCTCTACCGTATCTTTTTCCTTGTTTTTATATTTAAGTAAAGTATCCCTTTGTAGATTGGAAAAAAAGGATGGTGTGTTTAGCGCTAAAAATAAAAGTAAAAGTGTATACAAATGCAATGCAAATATTACAACAACGTAGTGAATAATACAATATGGCAAGGCTGCCAGGAAAACTAACCCAAACACAGTTAGTGATAGACAAAGAAAACAATACAGACCGGCGCCTTAAAGTCCAATTTCCGAAGGGTCAGCTGGTGCGTCTTAAACGCAACTGCACTGATGATGAAACCTTTAGGACACAGGCTAAGGATTTAAAAAATAAATTCATTATGAGAAAATACTCAGAGGATCTCATTGATAAGGCATTTGACCAAGTTAACAATCTACAAAGGGATACTTTACTTAAATATAAAAACAAGGAAAAAGATACGGTAGAGAGAAGTAATAAACAAGTTGCATTTATCACTCAGTACAATGAGATGGCCCCCAAAATTAAACAGATTCTGAATAAATATTGGCCCATTTTACTTAAAGACGAAGTTTTGGCGGATATTCTTCCAAAAAAGCCAAATATAATATTTACCAAGGCCAATAATTTAAAATCTAAATTGGCCCCCAGCTGTCCCATCAGACAGCATAAACAGAAACAGGCAGGGAGTCTAAAGGGTTTCTTCACTTGTGCTAAATGTGTGGCCTGTTCCTTTAGTACAAATGCTAGACAGTTCACATCCATAGTTACCTCTAAGAGCTACCCAATTAAAACATTTATAAACTGCCATTCAACATTTGTAATTTATCTGCTGCAATGCCCTTGTGGCTTGCAGTATATTGGCAGAACAGGGAGAACTTTTCAGAGACGTATCTATGAGCATGTCTACAATATAAAAAAGGGACTGGTCACACACAGTGTCTTTCACCACTTTCTTTTATGTCACAATAAAAACCCTACAGGTTTACGGTGTCAGGCCATTGAGGAGGTTCAGGCCAATCCACGAGGGGGGAGTAGACTCAATCATGCCAGTATGCGTGAAGCATACTGGATATATGAATTGAAAACACTCTCGCCGAGGGGGTTAAATATAGATTTTGAACTGAAGGCCTTTGTATAATTCATTTATTGTTCCTTTCCTGTGAGCTCCCCTCATTATTTATATTTTTAGTACATTTTTAATGTTTTTATATGTTTTTAATGTTTTACGTTGTGTAGGTTTGTCATTTTTATGTATATATGTATGTCAGCCAGGCTTTGTTGTATGCTACCCTAACCCTGGTAACTATGTGGTTAAATATCACCATTTGTGCTATCAGCCAATTAGAAGCATGGACTACGGGTATTTAAATCATCCAGATCCAGGGGTAGTGACATCCCTTGAAGAAGTGCGCGCATGCGCATGAAACGCGTCGGGAAGAATTGATTTTAGAGTTGAAATTTTGGTTCTTGGAAGTAATAGCCAACTATCCGGTCTGAGGTGTGAGGGACGAGATACGGGAGAGGACAACAGCATCGGGAGGAAGACAGAGCATGTCGTCACATCCGTTTGGAGGTGCTTCAGCTCCTGTGACCTGTACAGCTCCACACAGCATCTTCTTCACGTGGGGACGCCAGTGAGAAGGCTCTGGTCGACATCTTGAGAAAATTGTCTGTGTCTCCAGCCTAACTGCTTGATATTATCCTGTATCGTGTGAGTAGGGCAACGATTTTACCCCCACACCCCCCCCCCCCCCCCCCCGATTGATGTCTGCTAGCCATATTCCAGAACCCTGCAATAGTTGTCAATAAATAGCTTTTTATTATTTTTTAGTCTGGCTTGTGTTGTTGTTAGTTTGTCAGGTCTGTCATGTCTGTATTGTGTTGTTAGTGTTATATGTTTTTATGTCTGCATTGACTGACATACTGCACTATAATCTATTTTTCTTTATTTTCACATATTGCCCCATACCTTGGAGAGAATTCACAGTCCGTCTGCACATCCACTGATCACCTAAGGACTACATTTGGACTTTCACTTGTATGGTTTGGACTTTATTATTGTCACATTTGGCGCCACCATTTTCTTTTTTCTTCCATGCAATCCTACTGACTGTACTGTCAGTAATTGTCTGGCTGCCATCACTGTCATATATATATTTTACACGTGTGTCCCATTAGGGGTATTGTATAATTTTAGCGCTGTTTTGCACCGTCTTTTTTGCTTTATATGTCAGGGAACACAACACAAAGTAAAGGCAAGGAAGCACAGGAAACTATAAGGACAGGAGCTCCAAGAGGAGATAGACAGAGGAACCCCAGAGCAGACAGAAAACATCAGCACACTAGTCTAGGAGACCCTGACAGTATCTGTGGGTGCATGCCGGCACCATCTTTGATTTTGGGAACCAGGAGATTATTTTTTGAGAAAAAATGGGACATCTCTGGAGGCTGCAATTTTTTCTCCTTCCTAGGCAGCATCACTGCAGGTTCCACTGGCCGAAGGAAGACTTTTCTGGTAGTTTTACTCTGTTTGGAGGGCGATCGTTGCGGAGTCCACGTAGCTGACTTAGAGAGCTTCCATTGGCCTTGATGTTGCGTACGCGCCCCCGTTAGGCTACTTACTGTATTGTGTGTGTTGGATCCATGTACACTTTTTTATGGGTGATTTTTTACATTCAATCTATCTGGGTCCACATCTGTGAAGATTTGAATTTGCCTCTTGTAACAGAGTTCTACTCACGTTTTCTTCTATTTCAATACATGAGCTGTGGGAAGCTCCGACGCCAGCACCAGCACTTGTACCAGGAAGAACGCCTTGAGCCAAGCGGTGAAAATTGCAAAAGTAACAGAAAGTGTATCAAAGTGTGTACCATTGCACAGGAATAAAGCCAAAAATAAGAGACAAAACTACTTAACTGAAAAGATTGTAACCCTAGAGTACAGACATAAAGGGAACCCCTCGAAGAAGGTCTACAAAATCAGTTCACAAACTAGGGAGGAACTAAAGAGATTACAGATCGAAGACAAAGAAAAAGCCCTAAAATGGACTAAACAAATTTGAACCCAGATCATAGCAATAATAAAAATCAGACGCTGGGTGGCGGGGGGACTGGTTTATCTGTCACCAGTGATGTCTAAAGACTCGCCAAGGCGACCTGTAAGCTCCACTTATGTTTTGATTAGGCTGGCTGTTCTCCCCCTAGAAAACGAGCACGTGCCTACTGCTGCGGCCAAGTTTATTCGAGCATTTGCCCGTTCTTGGCCGCAGCAGTAGCCTGGCGCGCGCCCGAGTGTGACGGGCGCGCGCCGAAGCAGCGGAAGAGCGCCCTCCGATCGGGGCGCTCTCCCTACCGCTGCCGGGTCCCCCGGAACCCCCTGCCGCCGTCCCGCAGATCGTGGGACACCAGGGCTCCCTCGGGGAGCCCTGGACGCGCGTGCAGGGGGCGCAGGCTCCCGAAGACGCGTGACCGCGCGTCTATGACGCGCGGCACGCCGAGGGGCGGCCACTAGCAAGCCGGGAAATCTCCCGGCTTGCGGTACCGACCACACTGCAATAAAGTGTGTCGGTACTGTATGACATGCCAGGTACCACATTGGGGCATTGTAAGGCCCTCACTTCCACCCTCCACTTCTCAACAATCCAGCAGCAACTGCTCTCCCCCCAAAAAATCAGGGCCAAGGTCGAAACTGTTGTCCTCTGGCCTGAGGAGCAGTCGGTGGTGTTGGTATCAAGACAAGGATAACTCTATGCATTAGCCATGGGAAAGAGAAAAATTGTATCAGAATATTAAGCTGCTGTTGTCATCAAAATGACAGTAGTATATAGTGTGCAAATAACTTAGCAATGTAACTGGCTTCCTTAGATTCAGTCACTGTTAAAGTAACATTTTTACTTACTAGCTGCCTG
Source organism: Ascaphus truei (assembly GCF_040206685.1). Taxonomy (NCBI): domain Eukaryota; kingdom Metazoa; phylum Chordata; class Amphibia; order Anura; family Ascaphidae; genus Ascaphus; species Ascaphus truei. The sequence continues at coordinate 46,800,011 of NC_134486.1, read as the reverse complement.
TGAAGAGTGCCACACCAAAGTGTCTAATGTCTTTACAGGTAGTGCTCAGCGTCTTTGTTACCTTTTTCGCAGGGTGTTGGCATTCGTGCAGGCTAGTATGGTAAGCAGAGAGTCTGTCAAGCGCTTCAGTGTGAGGCAGGTCAATGCATGAGGACACTGGGGTAAGCGTGGGAGAGCTAAGCAGGGTCACTTAATCAACCGGTGCAGGGGGAAAGGATAACCTCACCTGCTCCTTGGGTTGTGGGACCGCTCTCCTCGCTTCCTCCTGCGTGCCGCCGCCGAGATGCAGGTCAGAAAATGGATAGAAGTGCGGCGCAACTGCGCATGTCCAATGAAAGGCTCCCGGATGACTTGTTCAACATAACTTTATTTGACACACACCAGGGCTACACCAGCATCTCCCCCTCAAACGCGTTGAGGGGGAGATGCTGGTGTAGCCCTGGTGTGTGTCAAATAAAGTTATGTTGAACAAGTCATCCGGGAGCCTTTCATTGGACATGCGCAGTTGCGCCGCACTTCTATCCATTTTCTAGTATGGTAAGCAATCAGAGAGAAACTTTTCTGCAACTTTATTCACATGAACCAATAACAAACTTCTTATTTGGGGTGCTCAGGCAGCATTCCCCAATGAGGCACATTCTTTCCACTTTGTTGTCACTACATTTCTGGCAATCTAATGCCTGGATAATGGCTGTTTCCACCTCCACTGAGATCTATTGGTAGGGTGCCCTCTTGCATGAGGTTTCACACGCTATCACCCTAACAGAGCAAGTCTGAGGCCCTTACTGAGGAGCCTCCTATAGAGTACCCTGCCATCCCCTCTTATGGGGGGAATACGCTTTAGGGTCATATAGAGGGGCCCTATTCTTTAGGTGTGATTCTTTCCCTAAACTGGAAAATAACTGTAACAAAGGTATCCTACTACTAACACACATAGTTACAGACTAATATGACGTACACATACAGCGAGATCCCCATCCTGGACTCCTCCTGGAATCTGATCCTAGAATGTTCCATCCCCTCTATACAGTATAAACCCATTAGTGACATCACTATAACTACTAGGGGAGGGGTATGACATTCTACTTAGTATTCTTACTTAATGACATCACTAGGCACCTTCTAGAAGGTGGGTGTAGCTAGGTTCTGCCTAGTTATCCTATCCAATGTGATGGGTAGAGGCGATAGACTGTAGCTATACCTGCAGCTAACCCTCTAGGGCCCTTAAGTAAATAGTATTCCCACGGGGGTGCTACATAACAAAAGAAACATTATATGAAATATTAATTTACCTGTATATTCAACAGTTTTCTAAGAGTCTTCCGGTGCTGGAAGACACTTTGACTGGTACATAGCTGTCTTCTATCTCCAGAAGTAGTGTTACGGAATAGCACCGCTTAATAAATACAAACCCATTTTCTCGTCTTAAAACATTCCAATGCATTTGCTTACTATGGAGACATCAATTACCATATTTACGGAGTGGTACTAATCCGTAAAGCATTTCATGGCCCACTCAATAGAATTGAAGGCCGGGCCGTTCCAAAATACGTAATAAACTGATTATGCATTTGGCAACAGCCACGAGGTGCGAGATCGCGGCACTGTGGAAACAAGCAGAGATTCCAAATATCCCCCAGATTAGGAATAGAATGTGGTATATTTGCCAGATGGAAAAATTAACGAGTTTGGTTAATGACACTGACGCCAAATTTATAAAAGTCTGGACGCCGTGGTTGGCCCAGACAGACATCCCAGGAGTAGAGAGAACCACAATCTGGCAATGATAGAGATAAATGCGTTCTCTTTTGAAGTATGGGTAAGAATGAGCTATAGGTCACCTTTTAATAAGACTAACCAGAAATTTAAGAAATAATAAGAACGTTGGTCATCTACACAAGAATTGAAGAAAGTTCCCATAGGAGTAATAGTAAAATAACAGAAACAGAGATCTCACACCTGTTATCCCTCTCCTCTCCCCCATTTTTTTTTGTTATTTTTTGTTGTTGTGTCTTTTGTTTTGTTTTTGCTTGTTTACAAACAGATAACATGTTACAATTTTGATAAGAATATTTTTTATTCCACGTTTGAAAGTTCTAAATATGCAATGTTTTATTTGATATGAAAAAATTCAATAAAAATTTGAAGTTGAAAAAGAATTGAAGTCCTTCAAATACAGTCTTAAACATGTTCTCAAATACTTATACGTGTCAGATTTACTAGAAATCTAACCTACAAAACAATGGGCATTAGTTAATTCACTTGCTGTATCTAAGAATTCCCTATCAATAATACCATTGAAACTAAAGCTGCATACTGTATTGTAAACAACCTTTAGGCATTTTTAATTAGTATAGCAAAAGAGCTTGATTCAAGCCCCCATGATCTGAACGTAAAGACTTATTTGATTTTCTATTAACCCCTTTGCTGCCAGGGTTGCCTCAAGACCAATTGCTCTGCATGGATAGTTTTCTGTATTTCTTCTTGTCCTTTGCTCTTTTCCTCTCCCATTTCAAGGTCTGACTGTTAATCACGTTCCAGGAAGATAGCCGGTTGTTCTTCAGACTTACCAGTTGTCATCAAATGAATGGTTAGTTTAGAATTTTTTGAGCAGGACATACAGTATTGTAGAAAGCAGAGTGAAAGCCAGTTCCCACTGAGAAATAGAAGGATGCCAGAGCAGGAACTGTGTAAGTGATATTTACACCAGTGAGTGTATCCATGCACATGCATTCTCCATGTCAGATTTGTCTTTTTTGTTCTTTAATACTCCTTGTAAAATCATCCTATTTTACCAATTGACATTTGTCCTAGTTTCAAATCAAGTCGTCCTTGCTACAGTGGCACAGCTGGAACATTCTGTCACGGCGAAACTGGGAATCCCCTAGCAATTTGAAAAACCCTAGCCATACTTTCTACCTCCGTAATGACTCCCTCCCCCGCACAGTGGGAGATGAAGCTTTCCAATATTCTTGAGACAGAGTAATATGCGCCAGGAGGTGTGTTAATGTTGCAGATCAAACACAAAGGTCAATTGGAAAGTGTAGCGTGTGGGAGTAGCAAAGTCTGCTTCCAGACACACAACACAAGGGATTCAAACTTTTTTTTAAACTACCGTATAACGCAATATTACCTCAGCTGTATTGTACAGCTTATGCTTATGTTTTTTATTATTATTACTATTGCCTATTAAAGAAATTGATTGCATTGAATAATAATATTACTACTAATAATAATACGTATTTACTACATACGTCTACCCCACCCACGAAAAAATCTTAATATATGTGCTGTGTGCTCATTTGCATGTCATTACCCAGAATCCCTGGCTGCAGTGGAAGCATTGTATGCTAAGAGATAATGGGGAAAGGCAGGGTTGCAGAGCTGTCTGAGATGTGAATGTGCTCACAAGAAGCCAGTGCTTATGCTGCCGAACATTTCACCCATAGTAATAACTAGCAGGTGTAAGACTGCATTAGTATTAGGATTCTTAAATGGTGTTTAAAGTAGCAAGCCATCCAAGGACCAAAGTGTACTAATGCCAGGATATGTTTGAGGCGTTAAATCTGGGTGATTGATTACTTCTTTATTTGAAGTGAAACTTCTTTAGTGACGTTCATGTGTTGACTGGAGACGGAAGTCAGTGGTGACGGAAGTGACATCACTCCTGGCAGAAGTGTGTTGCCAGCTTCCACCAGGAGGAGTCAGTGCTTGGCGGACGGGGACACACACACACGCCGCTTTAACTGTACAATGTACAAACACACTGACTTACACACACAGACACACACACACACACAGACACACACAGACACACACAGACACACACAGACACACACAGACACACACAGACACACACAGACACACAGACACAGACACACACACACACACACACACACACACACACACACAGACACACACAGACACACACAGACACACAGACACACACACTGACACAGACACACACACACACACACAGACTTACACACACACACACACACACACACACACACACACACACACACACACACACACACACACACACACACACACACACACACACACACACACACACACTAACTGACATACATACACATTGATTGACACATACACACACTGACTGACAGATACACACACTGACTGACACACACACTCCCGTCATGGGCCAAACAGCGCCCCCCCGAGTGATGCGCCCCCCAGTGAGCCACCGAGCACCCCCCTGTACCCGTACCTCCGCCGGGGGGGGGGGCTGGCTGCAGCAGGACACACACAGCCGTGCCCGCAGCTCCGCCAGGGGGAGACTCGGGCAGAGCCCCCCCCCCCCGTGTCCACAGCTCTGCCGGGGGTGGGGGGAGTCATGAGAGAGGGGGGGGGCAGGACACAGAGAGAGACACACACACTGACTGACACACACTGACTGACTGACACACACAATGACTGAGACGCAAGGAATTCAGTTGTAATAAATATAGAAGTGCAAATAGCTAAAACACGCATTCTAAGTCAAACCTCTTTGTGTTTTGGTACTGAAATTGTGTTTTGATTTTTAATTAAAAACATCACCATCACAATTACAATTTCTGTGACAAAAGACACAGACGTTTCACTTAAAATGCGCGTGCTCGGCACACACACTTTTTTTTTTTTCTTCAACACCTACAGTATAAGTGGAGTTGCCATGTGTCCAGTATTGAACTGGACTGTCCTGTATTTGGAAACACTGTCCAGTAAAAAATAGTAGCTAATACAGGACGTGTATGTGTCCAGTGACCTGACTGGCTTTGGGGGGCCACGGGATTTCCCCCGAGCAGGGAGAGAACAGGGCAGTTGCTGGGAGGCTGGGCAGCTTCCTCCATCCTGATTGGCTGGATTACCAAGCAGCAGCCAAGCAGGAGGAAATGTCAGGAGCCTGGGGGTTGAGACAAGGAGAGGAGGAAACAGCATGGAGCGAAGAGATGTGAGAGAGGTGTGTGTGTGTGTGTGTGTGTGTGTGTGTGTGTGTGTGTGGAGCGCGTCGCACCTTTCACAATTGTGTCCAGTATTTTTGGAGAAGCTACCTGGCAACCCCAAGTATAAGTATTTTTAAATCATTTAAAGTTAGTTTGTAAAATGGTGAGCTAAACCTAGGGAATTGTTTGATTTCCACTGGTTACTTTTTTTTATTGCCTCTCTGATAAGGACTGGGAGGAATACGTGTAGCGAAAACACTTCCCCATATTCAGGCCCAGAGGAAATTTAATTTGTAATTAATTATCCACGAAACAAAAGCAGCCACATATTTGGTTTCAGCATCGATTTGTGTGACGAAGCCATTTAGATTATTACATTCTTTACCAGAGATAATTTGATTTGGCCGGTTGTGTGGTACTGCACTTTAATACTGTGCATATTTTATACTTTATAGGTCATTAGGTAAATACCCTTGGGGCCAGCATGAATAGCTATTGTTGGAAGTCAGTAAAGTTATTTTTGACTGACTAAAGTAGCAATAAGTTATAGAAAAACTACTAGCGCAAAGAACATGTTTGGAGATAATAATGGATTTATAAAATCAATTAAATAAAAAAGCACAAATGTGTGCCATACATAAACTACACTCAACACTATAGAAAGAATTAGACAATTAAGTTTAAAATTAGAACGATACAAAATGACCAGAGGCTTCTTAGAGGTTTCAAAAGTAACCAGTGGAAAAGCAACTTTGTAGCAGTCCACAGTGAGGGGAAGGTAGAGACAATGCTGATAGGGAAAGCACCCGCTTCTCAGCTCATCGGTGTAGGCAGCTCACGTTCCAGAGGTAGGGGATTGAATCAGCTCACTCAGATTCCTGCAGGGAAGTGTCTGCTACACGTCTGGTTCCAATCGATACTGGATAGGGAATGCACCCGCTCCTGGTTTGCCACTTCTAGTTAGTACCAGTTTAGGGGATGCACCTGCTCCCGGTCTGTTGTTTCAGCGGTCACGTGATTTCACTGGAAAAAGTTCATACTCTCACACTGGAGGTGCAGCCATATAATATATAACATCACTCCGCCTCGTCTTCTAAGTGTTTAATGCAAAATAGCACCAAAAACGAGCAACAATGGCAATAAATCACTAAATCTCTAAGTATAGATGATAGAATGAAGAATATATAGATAAAAAGCACACAATCTATTTCCTATCCAACGCGTTTCGTATCTTAAAAGATTCTTCATCAAGGACTGATTGATTATGGAACAGTGTGCTATTTAACCCCAAAAAAGAATTGGGAGTTAAGTTTAGGAACTAATTGAAACAGCTAACATCCTATTGGTAGAGTCATAAAACAATTAAAACATCAGCTGTTATTAATTCAGAGTGGAAAGAAGGTGTACAATAAACCACAGATGTATACAATTACGTAAAATTCTAACTACACATTGCTAAAGTTAGCATAGATTTTATTGATATATCCTTGAATATCTGAAATGACAAAGAACAACATTATTTATTTATTTATAACATATTTTACCAGGAAGTAATACATTGAGTTAGTTACCTCTCGTTTTCAAGTATGTCCTGGGCATAGAGTTAAGACAAATAATACATGGTTACAAATACAGTTACATAAGTGAACAGGGTATTATTTATTTATAAAATATTTTACCAGGAAGTAATACATTGAGAGTTACCGCTCGTTTTCAAGTATGTCCTGGGCACAGAGTAAAACAAATAATACATGGTTACAAGTACAGTTACGTAAATGAACAAGGTATACATTATATACAAGATATTGCATGCACAGTTAAAGATTATATATATTATGAGCGTATGTACAGTAGAGGCAACTCTTATTCGAACAAAAACCAGTGGCAATTCCCCAAAAAACCCAGGAAACACCCAGGTACATTCTGAATACATGCCTTAAACTTTCCTTAAACTAGCCCCAGCATTTCTGCATTGATTAATGGCCTATCAGATTAACAGCGGGGGTCCCTGGCAGTCCCATTCAAACTGAATTGGACTGCCAGGGATCCCTGCTGTGTTAATCCTATGGGTCGTTAGTCAATGCAGAAATGCCTTAAACGTGCCTCAAACTAGCCCAGAACATACCCAGCACATACCCAGCACATACCCAGAATGTAACCCGGCTAGTTTACGGCAAATTTTAGAATAAACGTTGCCTCTACTGTCACAGTTACAGACCAGATTAAAGTGTGAGACAGCCTTAGATTTGAAAGAACTTAAGCTGGTGGTGGATATGAGAGTCTCTGGTAGGTTGTTCCAGTTTTGGGGTGCACGGAAGGAGAAGGAGGAACGTCCGGATACTTTGTTGAGTCTTGGGACCATGAATAGTCTTTTGCAGTCTGATCTCAGGTGATAGGTGCTGCATGTGGTAGGGGTGAGGAGCTTGTTCAGATAGGTGGGTAGCTTGCCCAGAAAGTATTTGAGGGTGAGACAGGAAAGGTGAACTTTGCGCCTAGACTCTAGTGATGACCAATCTAGCATTTCGCAGTGATGTGTGTTGTAGTTGCATTGGAGAACAAAACGACAAATTGAATTGTAGAGGGTATCAAGTTTGCTAGGGTGGGTTTGGGGTGCCGAGCCGTATACTATGTCCCCATTGTCGATAATTGGCATTAGAATCATATAGTAATACTTGGGTATAGTGAAACCATTATAGACAATCCTATTTTGAACCTCAATACACCCACAGGCAATGGTTTGAAACCAAAACCTTTTGGGTTCAAGGGGCCAATGATCACCAGAGGAAAAGAGAGAGATAATAATAGCATGTTCTTGTATAGCACAGCTAGTTTTACGTAGCGCTTTACAGAGACATTTTGCAGGCACAGTCCCTGCCCCGTGGAGCTTATAATCTTTGTTTTTGGTGCCTGAGGCACAGGGAGATAAAGTGACTTGCCCAAGGTCACAAGGAGCCGACACAGGGAATTTTACCAGGTTCCCCTGCTTCAAAGTGTCTTTACCGTGTTTTTAAAAAAAAAATTATTGAAGATTTGTAAATCTAAGTCCAGGGTCCATATGTACGGAGCGGTGCTAGTAGATAAGGTGTCTTGTGGGGTCATAAGGTGTCTCATGAAATAGCACTGCTTATTAAATATGAACTCATGTCTATCTGGAAAAAATTATACAATAGCAAATATCATAGAATATACTGTTCGTTTTGTAAAAGGCTTATTAAGGATGAATACAGCATCAATTCCAAAGTTGAATTTATGAAAACGTTATAAATCCGTTTTAGCCAGTTACAAAGGCTGACATTTTTAAGGGCTTCTATAGAAGATATCTTTACATGCCAACGGGAAAACCAACGCTATCTCCACCCCCAAAAAGTAATCGAGTGGACCAGCTAAGTGGGCCAAATTTACTAAGCAGTGCTAAGCCACGAGGGGAATGGCCTTATTCCTTTGTGCTATTTAGTAAGTAGTCTTTGTCTTATACATTTGGTTTAGCTGAAGTAAAGTAGAAAAGATCCATAAGGAGAGTTTTTAAATCAGGTTTAATGTGCCTCATTCCTGTTACTATGGCAACTGCTAACCCCTCACGTCTCTCAAAACTAATACTTTAAGTACTCCGTTAAGGCCAAACTGCGTGTGTGTTTTAAAAGGGAAGTAGTGTAAATGTAACTGCCTTTTACCTCCATTCACATGAAACGTGCAGTGACCTGGTCAGGAAAACGTGCCCACGTTCTAATCATTTGGAGTTTCATCAATCATTTCATCTTTTATTGTATACTTTCCCTTACATTGGTGGACAAGCCTTTGTTCCTCAGTAATAATACTGTAGCCACACACAACAAATCTGATTTTGTTGTAAGCACTGTGGGGAATATGCAGTAAATTATTTAATTATTCAATTTGTTTCTTTCATTTAGGAGGCCAGCCACCGAGACCTTTTTTTATTTGCAATATTTAAATTTGTTGGGGGTGCAGAAATGAATTGACCTTTTGTTGTTTGCTTGTTATTTAAATCAGAAAACCCTCCGTCAGTTATCAAAGTGGTTCGGCTAAGTGATTTTTCACATATGTCAGGTTTACATTATGCATAATTTCCAACAGTTTACTGGCTTTTCTACCTGTGAAAGGTTTAAAACAGAAATCACCGGGTCTTGGCCGTTTATTCAGTTACAGATAACTCAGGGGTGGGCAACTCGAGAGCCACCCACAGGTCAGGTTTTCAGGATACCCCAGCTTCAGCACAGGGGGCTCTGATTGAGCCACCTGTGCTGAAGAAGGGGCTGATTGAGCCACCTGTGCTGACGCAGGGACTGATTGAGCCACCTGTGCTGAAGCAGGGATATCCGGAAAACCTGACCTGTTGACAGCTCTTGAGGACTGCAGTTGGCCACTCCTGAGATAATTTATACTAAATGTTTTCCAGATCCACAGAGATTGACATTGACCTAATGAGGCATCAATCTAAGTTAAAACCTCGTTAATTGCTAATAGGTATCTTCAAAGCTCACTAACATATTGTTATGGGCTGCTTTCCGCCAAGTATAACGTCCATTTAGTGCTAATGATATGCAAAGGAGGTGTTGTCTCTCACAATCCTAATACACAGAGCAGGGATTTACTGTAACAAGAGGTGAGTCACTAGGCAGGTCACACCTAAAGGTCCCATCACTCCCATCCAGACTTTCAGAGTGAGTAAAATATACGTAACACAAGTCCATGTTATTTCAAGCTGACGTGAGGCTGTGCTAATTTCACGTGGCGTGAAGCCTATGCTAAATGTTGTTATTTTTGCATATAATTAGCATTGCGGATGGGCGTTAACCTCAGGGATTTGTCCAGTACAGGCAGTCCTCGGTTATCCAACAGAATCCGTTCTGGAAGTAGCGTTGGATAGTGAAACCGTTGTAGAGTCCCATGTTAATCAGTGGCGGTGAGTGTTGGATAACGCATTCCGGCGTCGAAAAATGGCCCATAGGGTTGCATTGTAAAGCAATGAATGAATAATGATTTTATACCCTAAAGCTCAGCGCTAAGACCATTAATTATGTGTTTACAATAAGTAAAAAATGTTCTACTTATAATAAGTGAAAGCTGCCATGGGGTCCCTGCCTAACAAATAACTCACAAATTCGTTTACAGACAATATTACAAAAATGCAGTGACCCGGCGCTAACAGTGACAACAATTCCCCAGTCCAATGATTAGTCCATTTAGATAGGGAAAGTTCTCTTAATGTTCCAGTTGAAAACGACGTGATGATTCAATTTCTGGCTGTTACTTCAGAACTCCTCCTGTAGTGTAATAAACAAAGGGAGAAAGACCATTGCGCAGCCACAAGTATCAACAGACGGCTCCAAAAAAGGATTTTTAAGTAATAAACTTACAAAAGTACTGTGTCAATATTCATTTGAGAGAATCTGTGCTTTAACCAACTTCTTTTCCTGGACTTCACGAATCCCCCGTGCTGTCAATCATACGTCAGCTCACTCTTCTGTTAACTCACAGCCTTAACACTCAAGAGTGATCTCAGTGGGTTCCCAGAAAGGAAATGACATGGGAAATGATGGTGCAGATTGCTAAAAATGTAATGACAGTAAAAATAATAAAAACAGCCAAAAGCTTACTCACATAAAGCGTGCTGTAACAGGACAACTGACAACGTGCCGTCCGCAGCTTGATATGGTAAGGGGTAATGATCCCTGGGTTGATCGCGCTCTCACTACTCTCAATACCAGAGATCCTCGCCTGACTTTGCGCAGCTCACTGACGTCGCTCCCCTTTCCTTGTTACCGGATGCTTTTGCAGCTTGGGGTAGTGAGCACCGAGATAGACGTGCTCTCTTTGTTCAATCTACCGGAGACTGCCGCCTGTCTCCGCGCACCTCAATGACGTCACGCGGTGGCGCCCCCTCCAATCTCCCTGCTGCCGGACGCTTCAGTCACAACTCCTCCCTCTCCAAACGCGTTTCGTGACTGAAAGTGGTCACTTCATCAGTGGTGAGGGGAAGTTCCTAACTACTGGTGTATTTATACCCTAGAGGGCGATATACGCCCCCCTGGGGATAATTTGCAATTAGTGCAATTAATTGAAAATACAGATGAAAATAAAATGCACCCAATTTGAACAGCACGACAATTGCCACTAGGGAAACGAGCCCTGGGATTGAGTGGCAGTTAGTCAAGCAGGAATAGGTGATGATATTTATATTCCAATTAGTGAAAGGGTCATAACAATAGGATCTTTAGTTCACAGATTCACAATTAAATGTGTGTTAGTGGATTTTGATGGAAATTGAAAAATGTGACAATAAAATGAACATATTGGGGAAAGAGGACACTTAGTCCGCCAAAAAGGAGGCCAGATCAGAATCTATATTCAGGCCGTGGGGTGACAGGGTCTTTAAGGTATAGATCCAAAAGGTCTCCCTTTTGGATAAATAGTTCAATCTGTCACCACCTCTCCAATTAGCTTTTGGGCACTCTATACCCCTACACTTAAGTCCCTTTGGGTCCTGGTTATGCTTAATTTTGAAGTGGTTAGAGACACTATGTGTCTCTAAACCCCTTTTAATATTGTAAACATGTTCTGCCAGCCTACGTTGTAACACTCTCCCAGTTCTCCCCACGTATTGTAAAGCGTCGGATATGCCATCCGTTGTAAAGTGAAACGTTGGATAGTGAGGACAATCTACAGGTTCTTCGACATTGCTGTAACTTAATGTAGGACTGGGACATGGATGATATCCGTGAAGGAGACGTATGACTTACACAGCGCTGGGATCCTTTATGCCTAGTAGATATTCTCATTTGTGTTGCACGTATGGTACAGAGACGCTCTTTTGCTTTCACCGATTGATAGAACAAAGTCCATGTCCCACCACTTTTTTTGAACTTTGCAACGATATGCTCTCTTGGTCATCTGTTCCTGTTATTTTGTTTCACCCACGTCAGAGGTACTTTCTGCCCCATCTTATCGATTACCATGTTGTTGAGCAGGGGCAGGCTGGCCGGCCAGAGGCGAAGGGGGACATTTGCCCCCTGGGCTGGTCTGACTTCTAAAGTTCAGCAAGGATATTCTCCAGGAGGCAGCAATAACTGCTTCTGGGCGGGGGGGGGGGGAGGGAAGGCACCATTGAGTAGCCTGAATTCACAGTTGCTGCTCAAAATTGCTCAGTTGCTGCTCATAACATCCTATTAACCTGCTGGAGCAGTGATGGTTTGGTGGCCATTTTGCTTCCACTGGAGGGAGATTTACAACTAGAGCGTCACCAGTGCCTCGGGAACCGGAGGGGGCGGGGACCATGACCCCAGAGCTGACAATAGCTCGGTTGAGCTCCGTAGAAACCATCCCTGTACTCCCATTCTGTAAAAAAAAAAAAAAAAAAAGGCGGTGTTATAAAAAAACAAAATAGAAGTAGGGCAGATTGCTGCTTTTAATTCCTACCTAACCCATCCTGTTGACTCACAAGCTGATGTACAAAGGGCCACATTTTTGTAGAGTGCCGTAATATGCTAAGAGAAGCCGGATGAAAATGCATCTCTTACAATTATTAAATGGTCACCTCTTATCAATTTATCACTGGGTGCTCAAGATTAGTTCTCAGGCAGGGTTTTCATGGTAATACATAGCAAAGCAAGTTGCATTAGGGATCATTAATGCTAGGCTTAGTTTGTTTAAATGAGAGAAATGTATGAAAATGTGGCCTGCTGCTGTTAGCCCTTGAGGACTGGTCTTGATTCCCCCGGATTTTTCACCAACTGATTTTATAGACCCCACAACCTTTTATACTTAACAAGCAGCCGGCATTGCTTCATTAATACACATGTTTGCTTCTTATTGTCCTGAGTCTAGTATTACACTAATACCGTTAAAGACCGTTAAGCCCACGCAGAAATGCATTCTCCTAAATTGTTTGCTTAGCACCTATCACTTGTGTCATCTTAATTAAAATTAATAAGGAGGGAAAGTAGATTATTGTAACCCTGTATCTAACTACAGCAAAGTGCACTTTGTTTGATAAAAAAATAAAAAGATATATTTTAAATTGGATTACAGGTGTTATAATGTAAAGCTTATTTTCTTTGTAAATTCTTTCTTTGTTGTGTTACAGCACAACATAGCAATACAGAAACAGTAACATCGGAATCATAGAACACTTATATTTATTTATTTATAAAATGTTTTACAAGAAGTAATACATTGAGAGTTACCTCTTGTTTTCAAGTATGTCCTGGGCACAGAGTCAAGACGACAAATAATACATGGTTACAAATACATAGTTACATAAGTGATCAGGATATACATTATATACAATACATTGCATGTACAGTTAGAGATAATATATATTATGGGCGTATGTAACAATATGTTATATTGACGAACAAGAGACTAAAAACAACTTAAATAGTAAAGTACAGTAAAATAAAATTACCATTACATAACTCATACAGCAGTTGGATTCAACTTCAGATTCTTGATTAAATTGTTCACAGTTGAGGGAATTTTGCAGTCAAAAGTCTGCCTCACTTATACGTTCATTTTGTATCTTCCCACACCCTCCGCTCACATTATAAAGACCTGTTAGGGTGATTTCAAGTGTCCGCCCCCAGTACCCCCTGTGGTGCATCTTGCGCTAAAGTCAGCCCAAGGGAACCACATGAGCTCAAATTGTAACTGTGTATTGTGTATAATATGAGTGAGCCTCTCCATATTATAAGTATCCCATACTGTACCTGTCAATGGCCAGACCTTTTGGGCATGTTAACTTGTTTCCAAAATAAAGGCATAGACCCTCGAGTGGTATAGTACCAGTGACACTTTATATTTATAATTAGGGTTTACATCCCTATTATATGGTGAGAGGGGGGAGGGGGATAAGAAAGGTTGGGAGAGAGGGGAGCGAGAAAGAAGGGGGAAGAGAGGCAGAGGGGAGAGGGGGATATATAGAGGGGTGAGAGAGTGAGGAGGTGTGTAAGAGAAAGGGGGGACTCACAAGTCTGCCGACAAGGGGGCCCCATTTGAAACTCTATTCCTGGGCCTTGGGAAAACTGTCAACAGCCCTGTACACACACACACACACACACACACACACACACACACACACACACACACACACACACTCGCTCACATATACAGTATATACACACATATAATATAATTATTTAAAAATGTAATTAAAAGCTAATTACCCCCTTCCTCCCGTCTGTGGCACGCTCCTCACCCCCCCGCCCCCCTGCGTGAGCATGCAGTGAGCAGGACACCCAATCTCTCCTGCTCGGGCAGACAGTGACATCACGCCTCGTGAGCGTGAGCGCGCGTCTCCTCACCCTGGCCGCAGCTTAAGACATCGGGAAATAATGCAGACCACGGCTTCATGTAAGAATAAGAAATGGGCAGCAGCGTAGTATTCTACATTAGCTTTAGAAATAGAGACATATTCATATAGCAGTGAAGAAATAAGGCGCGCACATCCCGGGTGGCTATTTTAATATCTTTCAACACATTTTTTTTTGCAGTTTTGCAATTTGCGAGACCTAGGAAAACATTTTGTGAAACATTTTAACCCCTGTTATGCCAGAGGAGTCTTTATTGTGTTAAAAAGTTGTCAATGCTACAGTAAATACGGAATAATAGACTGTGTTTGTATTATCCTGTGACCAGTTAAGTAGGTTAAATATAATTAATGCGCCTTCTACAGTATATTTTACTTTTAGTGTTAACTGGTTACAGTTTATGGCAATACAGAGATGCTAAGACATTTCTAAATGCTTCTCATACAGGGTGTCTCATCTCAGCAGTCTTTTTTACAGAGGCAAATCAAAATGTATTCATTTTAGCTACTGTGTCCAATATGTTTTGTTACCTTCATGGGGAAAAAAAATCAATAATAATCAGTAAAGCGTAAAAAAAGATAGCAATGTAAACAATATAAGACAACAGTACTACAACAGGTGCAGAGCGGCAAGTCTTACAAATATGCTTTTGAGTTTGGTTCTCTGGCCAGAAGACGGGTATATTAAATGTTGTGTGCTTTTACCAATATAGGACTTTGTTCTGCAACTTTCTTGCCTCCCATTCTTAGATAAAATACTTCTAAGTCTTTCACAGGTCCCCAAACCTTTTCCGTTCACCTCATTCACCGTGGTGACCGATTCTGCATTGTAATGAGTGTAGTGTTTGCAAACCAGGCACAATCAGCGTAACAAAGTGACTACAAAATCACCTCCACTATGAATAGTATTATAATGTTATTGCATCAGTTTTATTTAGAAATATTAGCCCTTATATTCAGTCACATGTTGAACTGTGAAGAAAGTGTACAAACATTGGTTATTATGCAGTATGTTAATAACAGCTTTATAAATCACTATACAATGATGCAAAAGTGGAGTTGAAAGCCATAAAGTATTATTGCAATAGCCCCTACCGCCCCCACAATAGCCCCTACCTCCAGCCACCCCCACAATAGTCTACCTCATCTTTCCATGAGGATGCTGCGCGGCCATCCGGTGCGCACCAGCATAGGAGCATGCGCGGGAAGAGGAGCAGGTGGAGGCAGCGAGGAGGCGCACAAGTGGTAGAGGAGGCGCATGCCTGCACACACCACCAGAGTGGGGAGGAGGCGCACACACACATCAGTGATGGAGGAGGCACGCGAATGCACAGACCAGCAGTGGGGGGAGGAGGCATGACGCTCAGCAGCGGGGGCGGGGGGAGGAAGAGGAAGAAACGCACGTAAGGTCTGCATCACGGCCGTGAGCGGTGGTGCGGCAGACCAGCGAAAATACAAGAAAATTGGATTTTCACGCTGTTGCCGCGCCATGTGATTCTATGAACCAATCACAGCGTGGCCTAACGCTGTGATGTCATAGCCACACCCCCTAGCCACGAGCGTCACAGCTTGCCCATTACATTCAAAATGCCCACGCAACGCCCGACGCGCGCCAGCATGCGCATCAGCGCCTACTATATAACAAGCCAAAGCGTGGGAGGAGGTGGTGGCGGCCGGCAGCAACTTCCAGCACTCACTGGGCCCCTGCTGTCACTATGCTTGGGGCTCCTATCCCAGCTCTCCTCCCTGTCAGCTCGCGGCCGCGAGTTTGACAGCCCTGGTCTATTCATATTCTTGGAGTATATATTTTTGTCGACTTCAGATCCCAGATGGCTTGTTGCATTGTATTTATGTACAGTATCTTCCTTTACAACAATTTATTGCAGCCCTATAGCATCAATAGCTTTTATTAGATCTGCTCAGCTCTTCTGAGCAGCCTTTAGCTAGGCTGCTGTAATAACATCTAAGGCAGCGGTGTGCAAACTGGGGGGGCACAAGATTGTTTAGGGGGGACGCAGGCGGCGAAACATGCTGTGCGCGGGTGGCCAGGCGGGCTGGCGGCTGTGCGCGGGTGGCCAGGCGGGCTGGCGGCTGTGCGCGGGTGGCCAGGCGGGCTGGCGGCTGTGCGCGGGTGGTTGCGGAGGTACGGCGGCTGCAAGAGAGATGGTTCCGAAGAGGCCAGCACGCAAACGACTGCAGGAGAGGAGCACGCCCCAGTGCTGTGACATCACCGCCCCTCTTTCCAGTGTCTGCCCTGCTCCGGCTCTCCTCCGCTGGCAACCTGATTCCCTGCAATCCGAGCACAGCTGACAAGTGAAAGGGTTGGGCTGGCAGTATATGAACGTACAAAAGTAGTAAAAACACAACAACGTTGAAAACGGAAATAAATAAATAATACATAAGGCTGCGATTATACGGCCGAACTGCAGGGTGCGCGCGCGCATCTGTGACGTCACATTATGACGTCGCAGAGCGACATCTGCACATGCTGCTGCGCGCGCGGCTGCCGGCTGAAATCTACAAAAAGGGGGAAATGGGATGAGCACAGCTAAGTTAGAAGGGCTGGAGGCAAGTGCGTAGAAAAATCATTTATTAGGGCACAACAGCCAAAAAAGTTACAACCACAAAGGGAATCCTCTGACGCGTTTCTCGCCTCTAGGGCGCTTCATCAAAGAGTGATTCCTGTTCGGCAACAAACCCAATAAATAGTCTCCTCCCCTGTGTGCAGGTGCACCACGAGCCGTCCCCAATCAATCCTCACATGTGATGTCTAAGTGCTCCTAATGTGATATGAAGGCAAAAAGCCATGCACCTGCGCACTGGAGACGTGTAACATTACATATAAAAAACAACATACCAACTGTTTCTACATCTACTACTTAACAGGTTGTACCTAATAAAAAACAATCCTAGGTTGCTAGCATGTAATCTGCAAACCAGCTATCCATATATAATGCGACTATTTGAGAAAAACAATCTCAGTATAATGAACACACAGTCACATGAGTTATAATGTATCTGTAGAATATTAAACCTTAACCCAAACTCATTATAGAATTTTTCAAACCCTAGAGATAAATTTAAAACATAATACAAAAGTATATGAAACATTAACATATAAAAAAAAATACAATTATATATATATATTTCTTTTTAAATCCTAAAAAAAAATAATAATAAAAGATAATCCTAAACTTAACATAAAAATACTGTCACAAAACAAAATCCCAAAAAAGAAGAAGGTGTTACAAGTTAGTCCAAAAAAAGAACTATAACTAACAATAAACAAAAAACTATTACGGTAACTAAAAATATATCTTAATATGTGTATGTGTATGTGCATATAACCTACATAAAAACAAAAACTCCTTTGTAGACAAAAACTAATAAAATGTATTATCTAAATATTGTGAAAAAATGATATCTCATATTAGCATTATTTCATTGAAGATAATCTGTGGATATATCTTTGTGGTATTGAGAGTAATATGGGTATAATTCCCCTAGATATTTCATATATTTTTTTATATCATATGTTTATTTGCTTGACTAGGAAAAAATGGAACAATAAACTGAAACAATATATTAAACTGTAACGATAAACTGAAGCAATATATTAAACTGTAACGATAAACTGAAGCAATATATTAAACTGTAACGATAAACTGAAGCAATATATTAAACTGTAACGATAAACTGAAGCAATATATTAAACTGTAACGATAAACTGAAGCAATATATTAAACTGTAACGATAAACTGAAGCAATATATTAGACTTGCGCATGGACCGCCTATAACCTAATGAGATCCATACCCAAAAAAACACAGCTCATGGCTGCGCAAATGTCACACTCTATCCTATAGAGCGGGAAAAAATACAATAAACTCTATCATTATACAGGAGTATATATTTAAGGAAACATAAATCCTCACAGGCCCCGTCCTCCGTATTCAATATTAATGAACTATAGATTCCTTCATTATCGGATAAGGACAATGGGGGAAAATAAACTATATGTGATACATCAGACATGGAATGACCCCCTCTACAAAATATATATGAACTTATATAATAGGATTATCCCAAGTATTCTCTATATAGGAAAGTCCCATCTACAAAAAATGGGTTAACTCCCAGTCTATGTTTATGCCCGATGGGTGTAGACTGTCCATACAAAATATCCATGACATCTTCCGTCTGTTTAATAGGTTGAGCCTGTCCCATACACCCCCTGATTGGGGCCGGGACATGCTCCAACCCAGAGAAAGAGAAGCCACGGATACTACCCAACGGGAGTGACAAAGTGATAGTGTGTACCAAAGGAGCTAAAACTTTAAAGTGAAATCCTTCACTAAATCGTGACTAAATCAAGTTATAATTATAGTGCAATTATTAAGTTAAATAACGTGATAAAATAGGAGAAAGAAAAAAGATAGATGCCACTGCCGTACCAAGAAGCACAGGGACTCACCAGGTAAAAATAAAACTGAAGTTTATTCTGACAGCATTAAAAATGAACACTCAGGACAGACTCAGGACAGACAAAAATAGAACAACCTCCTCCCACGCGTTTTGGGCATGCACTGCCCTTTCTCAAGGAGCAACATTATATGGACAATTGTATTACACAGCAGTATTGCTCTCTTTATCTCTCCCGCTGCATCTCCCTTTTCCACTGCTATTGAAGGCTTGGCAGACGCTATGAGGTGTTACCTTTGAGCTCTTCAGTCGGTTTTTCTCTTTCAACGTGATAAAATAATTAAAGTAATAAAGTTGTAACTCCCTGCTCGAACCCTCTGGTGGGGTTTGTCTTCACTCAGCCCCAAAATGTAGAAAGTTCCATTTTCACAATCCAGGGGGAGCATGTAAGGAAGAAAAACAACAGTGCAAAAATCTAAGTGCAGATGATTAACTTATGTGAATAAATTCAAATCTTGGCTCTTCTGTGTGTCCTACTCACGAAAATGAACTGAAGTTCAGGGCAGCAAAAGTGAACTGGGATGTGTACTTCTATGTTCGGGACTGCTTTTACTTCACACCGCAACTCAGCAGGGAAAGGGGATGCAGAAAAAACAGGAAAGCACCCATAGTGCAAATCAATGTGATAAAAAATAAATATTTATAAATTCAAAGATTGCGCACTTACAATTAAACAAATTAAAAACAGCATTTAGTTTGTGCAAGCCGGAAAGACCACCCGGTGCTGTGGCTCACCACTCCGCCTTCGTTGGGACGTCCACTGTGATGAATTGAGTTGTCCGCTTTGGCTCTCTGCTTCCCGGATTAACTCCGGTAGCTCAGCTCCGTCGCGGTCTCTCAATAGGTACGTCACTTCCGGTTTAGGCTTCCGTGGCGTGCCTCTCCTCAACAGTGTGTCTCCCCGCCTCACATCAAACGTCTGGACGATCCACTCTACGTGTTTCGCCAAATCATCGAACGGCTTCCTCAGGAGTGTAACGCCCCCTCCCTCCTCAATCTTATATATAGCAAGTGCAATTAAAACAAATATTTGATCAATTAATTGATTTTGCGACTTCTATGGGTATGTGGGACCTGGTTTCACCAAATGTTGTATTCACAGCATTACTATAAAAAATAAATACATGTATCTCACTGAATACTATGTATATCTAATTTATAAACACTTTGTGCTAAATAGGAGTGGATTATAATAAATGGATAAGATTTATTTAGCTTTTAATGTGCAGTAATTAGCACAAATATCTGTCCATTGAGGAAACAAAGGAGAAAACTACTAAAAGGGGAAAAAACTCATAAATGGGGAAAAAAATATAAGGAAAAAATATGTAAAATCTAAAAGATGGTGTGAATACAATCTACACATCATGTCATGGGTTAATCTACAAATCACAGCATATTAGTATAACATACAGAAGGATAACTATATACATGATTACATTCTATGCCTCAAAGGGGCTCACAGATAAACAAGGGATGTGGTCAGACTAAAATATGATAATATTGCGGCAGGGATGTTTATGTTCTTCTTTCACCTGTATCATATAAACAGAAGATAAGGAGAAAAAAAGGGTATAAGGCGCAGGATAAACTAAGGCAAAATGCTAACATGATCATTATATTAGAAATGGGGCAATATCTATCTCCATATTGAGTCCTCTAGGAGATGGAGTTCTCAATTTATGGATCCAAAAGGATTCCCTTTTTATCAATTCCAGATCTCTATCCCCCCCTCGCCAGTGTTGGAATACTTGTTCAATGGCCATATAGGTCAAACCTGTGGTGTCTCCTTGGTGGCACTCCAAAAAATGGCTGGGGACACTATGCGTGACAAGTTGTCTCTTGATACTGCTCAAATGTTCCAATATCCTTGTTCTTACGTGTCTCACTGTCTTCCCCACATACTGCAATTTGCAGGGGCACTCTAACAAATACACAACATAATTTGATCTACATGTTATACAGGAGTTAACTTGGAATTTATCCCCAGTAACATTTGAGCAGAATTCTTCAGTATTACTGGATTTAAAGTGACACGCTCTACAGGTTTTACACCCAAAGAATCCTTTTTAATGTTGAAGCCAACTGGTCATATTGATATTTTTTCTTTTTAATGCACTTGGTGCTAGTGTGTTTTTTTTTTTTGATTTCTAGCCTTTCTAAAAATGATGTTAGGTTTGTTAGGAATACTTTTGCCCAAAATAGGGTCCTTTTTAAGGATATCCCAATGTTTAGAAATTACATTTTTAATATTCTTAGCTTCCCTGTTATATCCCGTAATGAAGGCAAAGTCAAATTTGTCATCTCTTTCAGTTTTTTGGGATTTGATCTTTAATAAATCCTCTCCATTTACTTGATTTGCCTTAACTATAGCCTCATCCACAGTTTTTTTATTTTATTTTTTCTCCACAAACCTCTCTCTTATCTTATTTGCCTGAGATACAAAAACATCCCTGTCACTACAATTTCTTCGGATGGGGGGGAACTGCCCAGGTGGAACATGGTCCATCCACCCAACGGCACTTGGTGAAATCTGTTTTTTGATTGGACGCGGCAGTCACAAGCAGGAAACAAATTTTGAAAACGCTTCAACAGTCGCCCGTATTGCAGTAGCAAGCGGCGCGACAGTCGCGGTTGGTGTAAGCGTTTCCAATGTATGCATAGAATTTGTTTTGGTGCGGCACGGCGCACGGATTTCTGTATAATCGCAGCCTATATACCGTAGAGATTCTATACGGTATATAGCCTATCACGGGAGACCAGGCAATTTACACCTTTTTATCTGGATCATACATTGAGCAAAACAAGTTAATGAAACTATATACCGTTTAATAAACGTTTTTTTTTCATGTGATTGATTACATCAGGCAGGGGGGGGGGTCAATATGAGCTTGTAGGTGTCCTGTATGTTTTACAATTCTTGTTCAGCTGGTCATGGCTGATTTGGAGGGTGGCTCCTCCTCCCTAGTTTGAAGCTCACCCCCTCCCACATTTAAATGGTTAAAAGCTCACTCCATTGCATTTCCCACTCTCAGGGGAACTTGCTTACAGTTTGATTGCGACAAATCTAATACAGAGTGCTTTTCCTGGTAATGTACAGGTTAATAAGAGCTTCAATCATACTTAGAACTATGCAACTAATTTTGAGAGATTTATTATAAATCATTCTTCCTGGTAATGTACAGGTTATTACGAATTTATATTAGTGTTAGGTACCCTTGAGATGTGGTCTGCCGTGTAGGGGCTCAAGGGCTTACAACACATTAGCCAAAGAGTTAAACTAAAAGACCATTTTATTCAAGAGATATCTATATATATATATGTTGGCACTGTACCGTGTATAGGTGTCATTGGATGTGCACTGAGCTCTGTCTGTGTTTCATGTTCTGTCTCTGGTTTTAAATTTATTGAATAGCCCCCTTAATATCTGTGTAAATCTCTAACTACTCCAGTACAGTACTAAGTACAGTAGCCTTTTTAGGGAAGGATACTTCATGCATACAGTATACTGTATGTCACTACATAGATCAACTAAACCTTAGAATTGTATTCTATGATGAGACAGAATAATAGGATGAATAATAATTGTGTGCGATGTGATGATTTAATTACTTAAGCACACTTTAACCTTTAATGCACTTGGAGACTTGTTATTCTTTTCACATATACAGCTTTGACAAGAAGTCTCTTTCTCTGGCATATCAATAATTGGCTCATTGCAGTCTTTATCCACGGTATCTTCACGGGCATAACAAAATTAATCTGATGTTATATATTCACAAATAAAAATGGCTTTCGCTAGTGGGTTCTGTTGAAGTTTGTCACTTAATTTATAATTAAATGTTTTCTGGTAGTAATAAACTTAATAACACGTAATAACTTAAATAAAATAAACTTAACATCTACTTCACTGCTAGTAGTAATGTTAGCCTAGCTAATGTTTTAACTTCTGCTGACTGTGAATGTCATCATCTTTTGTGACAGTGTTTGACTAATAAACTCTTTAACTACTACGGGTTGCAGTAAACTACCTACCCAATTCATCAGTATTGGTTAAAGATTGTCAAGCCAACAATTTCACTTACTCTGGTTCTCTATGACTGATACATATTTATTTTTCTGCTGGTAGAAATTATTTAACTCACCCATTCTGTGTTGCTAGCAATAGTGGGTTAGTCACTAATCAATTTTTTGGCTACAGCTTGAAAAAGTAGATACTGAAATGTATTACAGTTCTTATTGCTTGACTCAGAACATGGGATTTGCCACGTACTTTTCCGTTAATGAGTAGTAATAGACTAATTAAGCATTGGTAGTGTACTTTCAGGGAGATGGTTATCATGTAATTTAATCCTTCCAGTGCTGGTATTTTTTAAGTACTATAGGCTAACCAATAGAAAAAATGTCACATAGATAGGCATTGGTTGGCCTATTAATACTGTAATTTCATTTCTAGTGAAAGCACAGGGCTAGACATGTAATTTATTTACTGTACTGGTAATAATAGGAGTATGCTGGCCCATTAACCTTCCATTACTTACTGGAGCACAGTGGACCTTGAATCATGACTACAGCTGAACCCCGTTATAACGCGGTCCTCGGGGGCCACCCGATCAGTCACGCTAAAAAAATTTAAAATGGTCATCGTGCGCCCAATCGGAACAAGGGAGGAGGCAGGAGTGAGGCGCCGGCAGCCCCAGCACATTACCCCAGAAGCCCCAGCACTTCCCCTAACCAGCACTTCCCCCAGCAGTCCCACCACAATCCCCCAGCACTTCTCCCACCACGATCCCCCAGCACCTCTCCCACCACGATCCCCCAGCACCTCTCCCACCACTATCCCCCAGCACATCTCCCACCACGATCCCCCAGCACCTCTCCCACCATGATCCCCCAGCACCTCTCCCACCACGATCCCCCAGCACTTCTCCCACCATGATCCCCCAGCACCTCTCCCACACCATCTCCCACCACCACTCCCACCACCATCCCCCAGCACCTCTCCCACCATGATCCCCCAGCACCTCTCCCACACCATCCCCCAGCACCTCTCCCACCACCATCCCCCAGCACCTCTCCCACCACCATCCCCCAGCACCTCTCCCACCATGATCCCCCAGCACCTCTCCCACCACGATCCCCCAGCACTTCTCCCACCATGATCCCCCAGCACTTCTCCCACCACCATCCCCCAGCACCTCTCCCACCATCATCCCCCAGCACCTCTCCCACCACCATCCCCCAGCAGCCCCAGCACTTACCTCAGCAGCCCCACCATGATCCCCAGGCATAGAGGGAAGAGGCAGGAGTGAGGCGCCGGCAGCCCCCGCACGTTCCCCAGCAGCCCAAGCACCACCAGAAGTAGTGTGTGTGTGTGTGTGTGTGTGTGTGTGTGTGTGTGTGTGTGTGTGTGTGTGTGTGTGTGTGTGTGTGTGTGTGTGTGTGTAAAGTTTGTTAAAAAAAAAATATGTATATATTTTTTTTTAATATTTGGGGTACACTTCGGGGTCCACGCTCACACCGCGTTATATGCGGATCCGCGTTATAGCGGATCGCGCTATAACGGGGTTGAGCTTTATTATAAATAGGGTATATTTACCATTTGGTTGCTGTAGATGAGGCAGACTGACTCGTTAATCTATTTTAAAGGTTTGAGCATGCCCATTATCCCAGGGCTGGCTGGGAATTTCGCAAGCTCGTGCGTGGGGCTTTTGCGGGACCTCTTACCTTGGCTGGTGCAGCATCTCCTCCTCAGCATCATGACGTCACGCTGTCACATTGTCATGGCAACGTGACGCCATGTGTTGTTGTGACGCCATGTGACATCACGTTGTCACTTGACATCGAAGTGCCATGATAATGGGACAAAGTAAGAGACTGAGGCCATGCTCTCTCCCCTAGTAATCATTTTTATTGTTGTAGGGGAGAGTGTGGGGCATCTGTAAGAGCGGGGCTTGGTGCAGTGAAGCAGATGGAACTGCCATCAAGTCGGCCCTGCATTCCTTTATAATAGATAGGCAAGGAAATTGGAATGTGATGGTATATGGAAACTTTCATTGTTAGAATAGGAACTGGTTGGTCGTTCATCCTCTAATTGCTAGAAATAGGAGGCTGCAGATGCAAAAATAAAACCTTCCTCTGGCAGAAGGTCCATAAGCACTTTCATTTATTTGCTACAGTTGGCTCCTAAACCCTTTAGCTGCTAGGCAAAGGCATGACCTACTGTATCATTGAATCTAGGAGAAAGCTTTCCTGTAAACTGGTAGCGTGATAAATATACAGTAGTAGCTGTTTAGACAAATCTTTCAGCATGCTCCTTAGACACTCTCAGCCATCTCAAATTTTAGGAATAACTAATGAATTAGCAAAGGTGAGATTTAACATTGTTTACAAATACAATAAACATTGTTTGTCTGTTCCTTATATATTATTATTAGGGTTATTTTAGGAAACGGTTGGAAACCACTGGTCTAGACCAGTCACATTACTGACATCTATGTGTCATTTACGTTCATTGTTTCATTAGAAGGCCTGGGAAAATTACTGTTGCTAAAAAATAAGTGTATGTATCAAATAACTATTTGATTCCTTGACATTTGATCAAATCATTCTGGCACCAAGAAAGTCTGAATTAAGGATCAGTCCAGGAAGTATTCTACCAGTTTTAAAGTAGTGTTAAACTTAATGTGGCCTGTCATGAACGCCACACGTGTGTATGTGTGGATGTGTGTGGACGTGTGTGTGTAAGGGGTTAAAACATCAAGTTTCCAGCTGACTCATTTAGCTCCTCGCAGGGAACTGAAAAATAGTATTAATTCTCCAAAAACCATCACACTACTCCTTAATTATGCCACCACCACCACAAATAATTTAATGTCTTACACTCAGTAGTTCCTGGTCTCCTGTTTGCTAGAAATACAATGTCATTAACACAAAAACAAAAGCAAAGCAAAATGTGTCCAAAAATGCGGTTCGTCTCTTCAAAAAGGTACTAGGTACAATTAGAACTCAAAGACATTACTTATTAAATCTTAGATGTAATATACAAAAAGAGGTAACAGTGCTTTTTTACAGACAAGGAATGTTACGGACATCCAATATATAAATGCAGACCATTTCATCAAATGAAATGATAAAACAGAAAGTCTATGTTACTAATGAACAATATTAGTTCCCTCCAAAGATGTCTTAAAGTTGGAAATATAACAATTTCTGTGTTATAACACTCCTACTGTATGTTGATTTCTAGTTTAGATACTAATAATAATAATAGCATGTTCTTGTATAGCGCTGCTAGTTTTACGTAGCGCTTTACAGAGACATTTTGCAGGCACAGTTCCCTGCCCTGTGGAGCTTACAAACTATGTTTTTTGGGTCCTGAGGCACAGGGAGATAAAGTGACTTGCCCAAGGTCGCAAGGAGCTGACACCGGAATTTGAAAAACGTTCCCCTGCTTCAAACTCAGTGCCAGTCAGTGTCTTTACTCACTGAGCCACTCCTTCTCCATGCTCAAAATGTTTCTGCGTGACCAGGACAAGCCACATTTTTTGTAGATTTGTCTTATCTCCCACTCAATCTTTTGTGACATTTAACAGTAAGGTTTGGAGAGAGAATTATTTTACACTCAAATGAATCTGAGAGTATAAGATACCCTATAACTGTCTCCTTGTAACCCCTAGAATAATGCTAACTTCACCATTGCATTTATCTGATTTTAATGCACATCTGGACATCTGCCTTGATACGGCTAATTTTAATATTTGAGGGGGAAACAAATATCTGACATGCAACACCGACAGCCTGTCATATTTAGTGTTGTTTGCCCGCCCACAAATCTATATTTCTTTTCTTTGTGAAGTACATCAGATTTTAATTATCATACATTTTTTTTTTAAACTGTAAGGAAATTGTGTGCCCTTTCTGTCGCCTCTTCTCCTAGCCAGGGGGGTCTTCCTACGACAGCCTTTGAGGATACAATGTCGTGCCAGGTCAGATCTCTGATATATCTGGACACGCTCACCAGTCACTAATATAAACATATTGTTTTTCATTGTTTTATTAGCCTATGATTGCAAAGACCAGGTTAACCCCGGGGACCTCACAGGAGACATACAAAAATAGGTATCTTTTAAACTGAAAATTAGCCCCATGGTTGCTGCGTTGTTAGCATAACTGAATAGGTTAAAGACGTTAACGTGACATAGCCATTGACATCTCCCTCATTACAATGTGTACATTTTATGAAAAAGTAAACCCTGTTACACATTTTACTTTATTTGTATGTGGTGATGTAGGAGCTTGGTACTATCTCATAATGGTATGTTAGCCCAAGAATTAGGATTACCACTACATGTATGTTTCTTCATTTTGAATTGGAGATTTTCGCTAAATTTTCAAAATCTGATTCATATGAGCCAGTGGATTATTTCTATACTTTTTTTTGTGGTATGATACTTGTGGGCTATTCGGTGGTATGACGTGCTCATTTATATTACGTTTGTTAATGTTTTACACTCTATTGCTCTTCATTTCCTTATACAGATTTAACTTTTTTATTTAGACCTAATAATCAGTTCATTAGTGCATTAATTGCTAGAGATCTGTAGTTAGTGGATTAAGGTTACAGAAGAAAAGTCTGTTTTCCATGGTATTTAACATCATAGACCACATTTTTTTCTGAAAAGACAAAATCTAGGCATTGCTGTGGCATCCTCTTCTGTAGAAAGATCATGCTTGCTTCCCTCGTTACTGCATCAGGAAGTAGGGAGTGGCCCAGTGGGAATTACACTTTGTTCAAACCAATCAAATCTGTTTTCCCTTTTTTGGGCCATATTTACTTAGCAAACTTGTGCCACAAGATACACAACAAAGAAACAAACAAAAGGCTCCCTCATGAATGCACTCGGATAGACCCAATGGAATTGGTGGAGTATATTAAAATCAATTTATTCAATAGTAAAATTATAATTGTACAGAGAGGCGTGGTAAGAAGGTCCAGGACCACCCCCTAATGACATACCAGAGAAACTTCCACACAAAGTCAATAGGGAAGAGAATAGCTTCTCTTCCCTATTGACTTTGTGTTGAAGTTTCTCTGGTAGTCTTCATGGTCCCAAGGCTCAACAAAGTATCCGGACGTTCCTCCTTCTCCTACCGTGCACCCCAAAACTGGAACAACCTACCAGAGACTCTCACATCCACCACCAGTTTAAGTTCTTTCAAATCTAAGGCTGTCTCACACTTTAATCTGGTCTGTAACTGTTTCATACGCCCATAATTTATATTTTCTTTAACTGTGCACGCAATGTCTTGTATATAATGTATACCCTGTTCATTTATGTAACTGAATTTGTAACCATGTATTATTTGTTTTACTCTGTGCCCAGGACATACTTGAAAACGAGAGGTAACTCTCAATGTATTACTTCCTGGTAAAATATTTTATAAATAAATAAATAGTAAATATGGGCATTAGTGCTTTGCCACTTACTGTATAATATTAAGACCCAGTGCCAGTATTTTGTGACCTTGGGCTAGTAACTTCATCTCGCTCTGCCTCGTATAACTTACTACTATGATTAAAATGATATTGTCATTGTTCCTCTGAAACTGTATGTACAAAACTTGCTGTGTGCTTTCCATTATATAAATAAAAAGATATGCAGTAATAGACTTCTCAAAAAAGGTTTCAATAAAAGAGAGGTCCTAAAGTGTTATTTTGGCACGAGGGCAGTATTGTGTTTCTTAGCTTAAAACCAGGTAATTAAATAGATGCTTTTTTTTACGTTTGAAAAGCATGTTATAACCATTTTTGAAAGCTCATACTAGCAATTATTTGAAACATTGTAATCTGGGTGGGTTTTACATTGAATCTCGGGAGGTTTTACAGCCTTTATTTCTGCCATAGCTCTCAAATGCTGCCTCATTTACTAGTATTACTAGTACTTTTAACTATTTTAGCATTGGGGTGGAACAAGCAAGAATGACGATCACCTTTCATTCAGAGCCCCCACTATAACTGAAAGCAATGCCAATAATGTAACATATTTACAGATGTAGCATCATTTAATGTCGTCGGCACCACAGAGGCAGAGACCTGAGATGATTGTGGGATTGCTGGGAATGCAGTAAGTGACATCCACCTTTATGTTATACCAATAGAAACTCTGTCAAGATATCTTATCAAATGCAGAGGAGAGCCGAATTGATATGCCCTGCTAATCTTCAGCCACCATGTTAGTTTTGAGCAATATCCCGAGTGGTCCAAACAAGTCAACTGTGACGACTCCAGGGGTAAGAAGGCAATTCCCATCAATTTGAAGAAAGCCATTCTAGTTGAATTGAAGAAGCCGTTTAAACTCACTGCTGCACAATTCAAGACCGTCGAAGACACAATCAATGCACTTTTACGACATCAGAGGACTGTGGGCTGGAGTCTTCTGAGTGAAGAAGAAGAATTTATGGATTGAATAAATATAGTTTAAAAAAAAGGGTTTTAATCGAATAAATACAGTTTTAGAATAAATGTTTTTAAGTAAGTACTTTATTGTACTCATTCTTTAATTCTTGTTTTGTAGGTTTGGCGGCCTTATGAGGTTTTTGTCTAGGAAGCACATCCAGCGATACTGTCAGGTAATTTACTTACTGTAATTCATGCATCTACAGTGTTTTCTTCTCTAAATAACATTCTCACAATGATTTAACATTTGAACATGTAAAAGAGACAGCAAGAAGATGATGTCGGTTGAACAAGATTGTATTATTTTAAAAAGTGATATTTTAGTCATTGTTTAATTCTTGTTTTCATCCTTGTTTGGCAGGCTGTTGAGCATCAACTCCGTGTTTGTGCAGGAAACACATCCAGCGATAATGTCAGGTAATGTTATGTAATTCATGCATCTATTGTTTTTGTCAATACTGGTATGCCGCATGCGTTCCATACAGTTCTTATATACTGTACAGTTCACATGCGCAAAAATTCAATGACACACATACCTGTATGCGTTTCAACCAGGTACAATAGAAACACGCATTTGCCTACATGTTTATCGGTAGTACTCGTACCACACAATGTAATTCATGCATCTATTTCTTCTCGATTATTAATATATAATATTCTAGGTGAAAGTGTACAGGAGCCAGCCAGAAGATGATGCTGGTTGAAGAAGCTTGTACATTTGAAAGAATATCAAAGAAAAATGTATTATTGTAAGTCTTTGTGCATTATCTATAAACTTGAATTTACTGTAATCTAATAAACAAATTTCATATTTGAAAAATTGTTCGTAGTCATTTGAGTTTTTAGGGGAATAAGTGGTGGGTTACATTTAAATTAATGGGATATCATATGATATGAAATGAACGGGAATAAGGGATGGGTTACATTGCTTTTACTTTGAAGACTCAATAGCACACTAGCGCCACCTATCATTACTGCAGAATATTGCAACCAACGCTAAAACTCCTGCCGAAATAAATGATGCTACATCTGTATACAGGTGCGATTTTGTTTTAGAATAGCATCAGTTACCAGGGTGAGTTTTAATGATTGTATATGTTTAGCTTTTGTGGCAGGGTAACCGGCCTTCTCTCAGCTGAGACACTGGCTATTTTGTATGTTTTGTAAAGTCAGGGATAGAGATGGGCGAATCCGCCCGAATCCGTTTCCCAGATTTTCTCGCATTTTCCCCCCGAAATCCGGTTTGCGGGGTAAGAACCGAGAGAATTTGGTTGGTTTTAATCCGCATAGATTCATCAAAAACGGTCATTGGATACAACCCGTGGACAGATTTGTAGAATTAAATCCACGGATTCAGCAATCCGTTGGAGGATTCTTAAAAAGCCTGAATCCGGGGATTGGATTATACAAATCTGTACGCGGGTTACACTGAAGTTACACTGGTAACTGCTGAAGTCACACCTGTTCCCACCAGAATCTCAGCTTTGTTTCTACTGCAGCCTCTTATTTTAAATCTTAATAGGTTTTGTGGGCTTCACCAAGTAGGCAGGGTGCTACAATGCCAGCTCACTGAGGGGGGGGGGCAACTTTCCCTGGCAACAGTCTTCTCAAAGGCCAAGAAGTACCTACAGTATATACCTTAACACCATAATTCAGTGTCGTCTTCTGTAGGCACTGACTTGCCCCAATTGGTTGTGGTTCTGCATTACTTGCCGTGACTGTGACTATTTGGGACAGGCGCTGCACCACATCCTTCATAATAGCAATATCCTCTTATTGCACCTCTGTAATGGTCCCAATCAGTGCTGCTAACAAATGGTTTTCCTCCCGCTAGGCTGCACTGCTTTAAGCTGCTCTACGATTAGTTTCCTACTTGCAGCAAGGCTCTTAAAAATGTCTTCTGCTGTATGCTGTTACTGGGTTCACTGCGGTAAATCCCACTTCAAACACCACTTGTGGCAGGATGACCGTAGTCAGTGAGAAATAGACACAGTTTGCAGCAGGAGTGTAATTCACTGTGGTTCATTTTTTCCACAGACTTAAAATAAACAACACTTGAGGGTACACTGTCCTTTTAAGTAACAAATTAAAACCTACTCAACTGAGGAGGCTAACTAAACAAAATAACATCACTAAGTACAATCACTTGCCAGCTAAGCTGTTTCCCAGTCAAACATATAAAGTGTAGCATATGTTCAATGGGGTAGACCTTACCCTTCACAGGTAACGCAAATAGTACAGTCCTTTCAAAGGTAGGTTTGCTGTGTTTTAGGACCCTGGGCTGACAGTCTTCTCTCAGCTTTCAAATCCTTTGGTATTACAATTTTAAATGTGTCAACTGTGGCAAGACGGCCTCGCGGCGGGGTCAGTAAGACGCTAGACACGGTGGGAAACTTTAAACACTAGTGGTTTATTAGCCACAACCAAAATAATTACGGGTGCACGGTCCCTTTAAGAAACTACTTTCTTGAAAATTAAAGCCTAGTCCCGTTAGGGACACTAACTCACTTCTTGAGCCCTTACTAACAAGACAGCCAGCTAATCTGGTCATGCCCAAAACATATGCAACACAAAGTATAACCAATAAGTGTAATAATAAAGTCTTATCTGTTGCATCTCCAAACAGCAAACAGGAACACGGTTCCGGGGAGCAGGCTATGTCCAGCCTCGCAGCGATCTTGATCTTTATCCTGGGTTGGGGTCCCAGCTGGTCCCAGCAGCCTAGCTCCTCGCAGGACTGGGGGACCAGAGCAACAGCAACGGCTTCCTAGCCGGGAGAGTTCTCTCCACCTTCCTGTGGAAAAACAAGCTCTCCTTGTGTGAGCAACTTCCTGTTTTTTAAAGCACTTGTTTCATTCATGAGTTCAGCCCCTGTTTAATCAGTCTTCAGCTGTGCTTTCTCTGTCTGAGGAGATTAACACCCAGTGATCTGGCTGCAGCATCTTCCATTCACTGTCACAGCCTACTGAGTCAGTGACTCTGTCACACAACCTATGCTATATATCAAATGTTTAAAAAAATGGCATAAAATATACAAAGTAAAATGTGTAGTTCAATTTAAGTTTAAGTTTGTGAAAAAAATCATTTATGTTGCGGATCGGGTAGACAGATTGTTGGGGGGGGGGCTGGGATTGACCCGGCGGTCTTGGTACACGTTGGCACCAATGACAAAGTTAGAGAAAGATGGAGGGTCCTAAAAAATGATTACAGGGATCAAGGCCAAAAGCTTAAGGCAAGGACCTCCAAGGTAGTATTTTCTGAAATACTACCAGTGCCATGCGCTACCGCAGGGAGACAGTCAGAGATCAGGGAGGTTAATGCATGGCTAAGAAAGTGGTGCAGGAAGGAGGGTTTTGGGTTTTTAGAGCACTGCGACTCCTTTTCTGAGAGGTGCCATCTATATTCTAGGGACGGATTGCACCTCAATGAAGAGGCATCTTCTGTGCTAGGGAAGAGAATGCTAAAAAGGTTGGAGGAGATTTTAAACTAGGATGGAGGGGGGAGGGGAATGAAACAGATAAGGAACTAAATGGAATAGATGAGGATACAAGGTGGTATGGAGGTAGAATGAGGGCAAGTGCAAGTTTGATAAGCAGTGAGACACCCATAGTAAATACAGATAATACTAGAAAACTTCTAAAGACTAAACCAAGTGGGAGCAGAAAGGAAGGAGCAGATAAGATAATAGTACAGGCTGAAAAAAACTTAAATGCATGCTTGCTAATGCAAGAAGCCTGACAGATAAAATGGGGGAGCTTGAATTAATAGCTGCAAGGGAGCATTATGATATCATAGGCATTACTGAAACATGGTGGGATGAAACTCATGACTGGACAGTTAATTTAGAGGGTTATTCTCTTTTTCGGAAGGATCGAACAAATAGAAGGGGAGGTGGAGTATGTTTATATGTTAAACCATATCTGAAACCTATTATAAGGGATGATGTCTATGAAGGGAATGATGAAAATGTAGAGACTTTGTGGATAGAAATTAGCAGTGGAGGTAAAAGTATAAAGAATATGTTTGTGGGAATATGCTATAAACCACCAAATATCTGTGAGATTGAGGAAGCTAAAATAATTTTGCAAATGGAGAAGGCATCAAAACTGGGTCATGTTTGCATAATGAGGGATTTTAATTATCCAGACATAGACTTGGGCAATGAGGTTAGCGTTACAACAAAAGGATCACATAGAAACAAGGTGGATGTGATGCTCCCAATTGCAACCAGTCCTGTGTTGGATATCCGGTATTATTTAAATCCACAATGGGTTAATCCGTAATACGATAGAGTGCCCCCAATAGAGTTGATTAACAACTGGTGGGACAGACGTGGAATCAGGGAAAAGGGAGACCAAAAAGCGCACCAGCACAAACGGAGCAGGAAGAAACCAGGACAAAAAAATGATTAAAAGGGCACTTTAATGTGGCAAAAGACCCATCCAATGCATTTCGAACGTCGCAGCGTTCTTTTTCATCCTTGAAAAAGAATGCTGCGACGTTCGAAATGCATTGGATGGGTCTTTTGCCACATTAAAGTGCTCTTTTAATCATTTTTTTGTCCTGGTTTCTTCCTGCTCCGTTTGTGCTGGTGCGCTTTTTGGTCTCCCTTTTCCCTGTATTGCATTGAGTAGCTGCACAGCCTGCCTGCCCTACCAGGATGTGAGTATTTGCATATTTTTCAGGGGAACCTGCCAATGAGACTGATGGTGAGTGGGTTGCCCCACACACCACCTGTCTTCAGGAGGATAGTACCCATTATATGACACAATAGGTACTATATCAATTGTTAGTACCCTGGTACAGTGGTCTGGCTTATTATCATTTTGAGATATACCTGCATTTGAGCGCTTCAGCTATTTTCCAGACGTGGAATCAGCCAGACTCTCACTAGATTACAGTAAATCAAACCCAACCAGTGTATAAGAAGTGAGTGGTCAGTGACAATGGTAAGCAGGAATAAATAAAAGGCACTGCGGCTCTTTACCTGTACTACCAAGGGGGCACTCGTGTCGTTGGTGGCGTGCAGTCCATCTGTTGAAGATCCACAAGAATAGAGAGCGTTGATAGCGCACTGCCAGGGAATCCTGTGAAAATCATTCAGGAAAAGGAAACAGCAAGGCCACTCCAAAAATAAAAAAATAATTTTGGATTTATTGCATGCTGAAAATTACACACAAAGAACGGACAGGTAAACGCACCTACGCGTTTCGTACTTAATGTACTTTATCAAGGTGTATTAATGCTGCTAATTTATACTTACCCAAACTGCTTCCAAAGCAATAGCGTGCCGCGTCACCTTCCCGCGTCTCGCAGAGTAAAGGCGGCTAATCCAGTCGCCTGTATCAGCGAAAACTCGCGAGAATGGTGCGCGCGCACCTATAGAGTGGGCAGTATGGGCAGAGGATAAACGGACATAATAGTACTTCACGCTTCAGTCCACCGAGTGACGTCATTGCCGTGCACCATATAGAATGGTCGCGCCAATGTGATGTCATATTCAGTAGATTGACAAAATCTCGAAGAGTATTTTTTATACAACAAAAACTTTATTAAACAGACAATGTAGAATAAACGAATAAAATACAAATAACTAGTTACTATATTAACAGCAACCCTATGTAACTGTAAAATGGAAAAAATAGAGGTAGTATACATTAGGAGATCTATCTGTATAGTAATGATTGATAGAGCATATAAGAATAATAATGTATGCAACACTAAATAGAACATATTTAAGTGAGCATGTCATACTCTATCTAAATCAATGTATAATGTCATGATAATCACAAACATTATATTGTCTAACATACCACAATATTTCTGGAGTATACATACATAATGTTATTTCATAAGATGTACCCACACAGTTAATGTACATAGGGAAAATTAAAACACCTTGTTTATCAGAGGAGAGAACAGTATATGATATGAAGATCATATAAAAAGTATTTATAGTATTCATAACATCATTAAACACTTAATATATAATAAAGTTCATATAATATAAAACTTTGACATCAATACTGTTCATAACAGAGAAACACTTCAATGTAGCAGATTTTTTCCTTCTGTGTACACATATATTACATGTTCAAATTAATCTCGTATAGCATGTTCATAACTATGTAGTCATGAGCACCGAGTGGGAAATCTAGTGTGTTTCAAATATATATTAACATATGTATAAGATATAATAATAATTAATTATTAACATATTAAATAGTGATATAGACAATTTTTATTAATAATGGTCTAATATCTACAAAGAATATATATGTGAAACTATTTATATTTAAGAATATCAAGAAAAATTATATAAAAAGTGATACACTGATATACTAAAAAAATATAACTAAAAAATTATAAATTTATAAAAAGTGACTTAAATCCCAATCGGTGTTCATGCCCAAAGGAGTTCTTGTTCTTAAAGTAAAAATCCAAAAGGATTCCCGTCTATCTAGCTGTTTCATCCTGTCTCCTCCCCTTGTGGGCATGGGAACATGCTCTATGCCCTGAAATGTGAATGAGCCAGCACCGCCGGACGGGCAACTAGAAAAATGTTTTGCGACTGGATGATTCTGGTCTCCATTATTAATAAGTCGTAGATGTTCAAGAATTCTAATTTTTAAACATCTAGTTGTCCGTCCTACGTACTGTAGGCCACATCCACATCTCAGTAAGTAAACGACATAAGAGGAATTACAATTTATAAATGATTTTATAATATAATTCTTTCTTGTATTAGAAGAAGTGAAAGTTTTACTTTTATTCATTTTAGAACAAGCTTTGCAATGAGAACATGGATATGTTCCGTGGGGTATTGTAGATCTATCCTCTCTTACAGGTTCAAAGAGACTAGGGGACAAGAAATTGGACAAGGTTTTAGCACGTTTGAAAACAACATTGGGACCTGTTGCTATATAAATTGTTGATTACAAAACCAAAACAGTTAAGAACCAATACAAGTCCTTCCTTTATTACCCCTTTTAGTAAACAAGCTGGAGCAATAAAAAATATTCTAAAAAAGCATTGGGACGTTCTGTCCCTGGATCCCATCTTAAAACCCTATATAGCAAAAGGTCCCAATGTTGTTTTCAAACGTGCTAAAACCTTGTCCAATTTCTTGTCCCCTAGTCTCTTTGAACCTGTAAGAGAGGATAGATCTACAATACCCCACGGAACATATCCATGTTCTCATTGCAAAGCTTGTTCTAAAATGAATAAAAGTAAAACTTTCACTTCTTCTAATACAAGAAAGAATTATATTATAAAATCATTTATAAATTGTAATTCCTCTTATGTCGTTTACTTACTGAGATGTGGATGTGGCCTACAGTACGTAGGACGGACAACTAGATGTTTAAAAATTAGAATTCTTGAACATCTACGACTTATTAATAATGGAGATCAGAATCATCCAGTCGCAAAACATTTTTCTAGTTGCCCGTCCGGCGGTGCTGGCTCATTCACATTTCAGGGCATAGAGCATGTTCCCATGCCCACAAGGGGAGGAGACAGGATGAAACAGCTAGATAGACGGGAATCCTTTTGGATTTTTATTTTAAGAACAAGAACTCCTTTGGGCATGAACACCGATTGGGATTTAAGTCACTTTTTATAAATTTATAATTTTTTAGTTATATTTTTTTAGTATATCAGTGTATCACTTTTTATATAATTTTTCTTGATATTCTTAAATATAAATAGTTTCACATATATATTCTTTGTAGTTATTAGACCATTATTAATAAAAATTGTCTATATCACTATTTAATATGTTAATAATTAATTATTATTATATCTTATACATATGTTAATATATATTTGAAACACACTAGATTTCCCACTCGGTGCTCATGACTACATAGTTATGAACATGCTATACGAGATGAATTTGAACATGTAATATATGTGTACACAGAAGGAAAAAATCTGCTACATTGAAGTGTTTCTCTGTTATGAACAGTATTGATGTCAAAGTTTTATATTATATGAACTTTATAATATATTAAGTGTTTAATGATGTTATGAATACTATAAATACTTTTTATATGATCTTCATATCATATACTGTTCTCTCCTCTGATAAACAAGGTGTTTTAATTTTCCCTATGTACATTAACTGTGTGGGTACATCTTATGAAATAACATTATGTATGTATACTCCAGAAATATTGTGGTATGTTAGACAATATAATGTTTGTGATTATCACGACATTATACATTGATTTAGATACAGTATGACATGCTCACTTAAATATGTTCTATTTAGTGTTGCATACATTATTATTCTTATATGCTCTATCAATCATTACTATACAGATAGATCTCCTAATGTATACTACCTCTATTTTTTCCATTTTACAGTTACATAGGGTTGCTGCTAATATAGTAACTAGTTATTTGTATTTTATTCGTTTATTCTACATTGTCTGTTTAATAAAGTTTTTGTTGTATAAAAAATACTCTTCGAGATTTTGTCAATCTACTGAATATGACATCACATTGGCGCGACCATTCTATATGGTGCACGGCAATGACGTCACTCGGTGGACTGAAGCGTGAAGTACTATTATGTCCGTTTATCCTCTGCCCATACTGCCCACTCTATAGGTGCGCGCGCACCATTCTCGCGAGTTTTCGCTGATACAGGAGACTGGATTAGCCGCCTTTACTCTGCGAGATGCGGGTAGGTGACGCGGCACGCTATTGGTTTGGAAGCAGTTTGGGTAAGTATAAATTAGCAGCGTTAATACACTGTGGTCACCTTGATAAAGTACATTAAGTACGAAACGCGTAGGTGCGTTTACCTGTCCGTTCTTTGTGTGTAATATTCAGCATGCAATAAATCCAAAATTATTTTTTCATTTTTGGAGTGGCCTGGCTGTTTCCTTTTCCTGAATGATTTTCACAGGATTCCCTGGCTGTGCGCTATCAACGCTCTCTATTCTTACAACAAAAGGAAACAGGTTTTTGGGGGTACTTAAAGACAATTATATGACCCAAATTATTTAGGAACCAACCAGGAGAGGGGCAGTTCTGGATTTGGTCATATCAAACAATGTAGAAGTAATAACAAATATTCAAGTCCTGGAACATTTGGGTAACAGTGATCATAACATGGTCTCATTTGAAATAAATGATCAAAAAACAGATTACTTGGGTTCAACAAAGACTTTAAACTTTAGAAAGGCAGATTTTAAGAAACTGAGGTCTAATCTAGTAGTAATACAATGGGATGATGTTTTTGCAGGGAAAAATGTAGAAGCTAAATGGGCAGTCTTTAAAACATTGTTAGAAAAGCACACTTATCAGTGTATACCCTTGGGTAATAAGTATAAAAGAAATAAGTCAAAACCAATGTGGCTAAATAAACAGGTAGGGGAGGAAATGGACAAGAAGAGGAAGGCGTTTAGATTCTTTAAGTCAGAAGGGACAGAGGTATCATATCAGAATTATAAGGAATGTAACAAAAATTGCAAAAGGGCAATCAAATTAGCAAAAATGGATAATGGAAAAAAGATTGCAATAGAAAGTAAGGTCAACCCTAAAAAGTTCTTTAAGTACCTTAATAACAAAAAAACGAGAAAAGAAAATATAGGACCCTTTCAGTGTGAGATGGGTAGGCAGATTATTGGAGATAAGGAAAAAGCTGAGGTATTAAACAAATTCTTTGCCTCTGTGTTTACCAGGGAAGAATCAAGTCCAATAGTAGTGCCGCAGGAGGAAGCCACAACCTCCATATTAATGAACAATTGGTTAACTGAGGAAGAAGTTCATAAGCGACTTGAAAAAATTAAAGTAAATAAGGCACCTGGCCCCGATGGCATACATCCAAAAGTTCTCAAGGAGTTAAGCTCAGTAATAGCAAAACCATTATATTTAATATTCAAGGACTCCATTTCCACAGGCTCAGTACCACAAGATTGGCGTAAAGCAGATGTGGTGGCTATATTTAAAAAGGGAGCTAGATCACAACCGGGAAATTACAGACCTGTAAGCCTGACTTCAATAGTAGGGAAACTATTTGAAGGTTTAATACGGGATAATATTCAGGTATACCTAATGGAAATCAAAATTATTAGTAATAGTCAGCATGGATTTATGAAGGATAGATCTTGCCAAACTAACCTTATTTGTTTCTTTGAGGAGGTAAGTAGGAATTTAGACCAGGGTAATGCAGTTGATGTGGTCTACTTAGATTTTGCAAAGACTTTTGATACGGTTTCACACAGGAGGTTGGTGTACAAAATAAAGAAAATTGGACTCAGTATTAATATATGCACCTGGATTGAAAACTGGTTAAAGGACAGACAACAGAGGGTTGTCATAAATGGAACTTTTTCAGGTTGGGCTAAAGTCGTGAGCGGAGTGCCTCAGGGATCGGTACTGGGACCCCTGCTTTTTAACTTGTTTATTAATGACCTTGAGGTTGGATCGAGAGCAAAGTCTCCATCTTTGCTGATGATACTAAATTGTGTAAGGTAATAGAATCAGAGCAGGATGTAATTTCTCTTCAGAAGGACTTGGAGAGACTGGAAATGTGGGCAGGTAAATGGCAGATGAGGTTTAATACAGATAAATGTAAGGTTATGCATTTGGGATGCAAGAATAAAAAGGCGACTTACAAATTAAATGGAGATATATTGGGGGAATCCTTGATGGAGAAGGATTTAGGAGTGCTTGTAGACAGCAGGCTTAGCAATAGTGCCCAATGTCATGCAGTAGCTGCAAAGGCAAACAAGATCTTATCTTGCATCAAACGGGCAATGGATGGAAGGGAAGTAAACATAATTATGCCCCTTTACAAGGCATTAGTAAGACCACACAATTGAATATGGAGCACAATTTTGGGCACCAATCCTAAGAAAAGACATTATGGATCTAGAGAGAGTGCAGAGAAGAGCCACCAAATTAATAAAGGGGATGGACATTCTAACTTATGCTAGCTAAATTAGATTTATTTACATTAGAAAAGAGGCGTCTAAGAGGGGATATGATAACTATATACAAATATATTCAGGCACAATAAAAGGAGCTTTCAAAAGAACTATTCATCCCACAGGCAGTACAAAGGACTCGGGGGCATCCGTTAAGGTTGGAGGAAAGGAAATTTCAGCAGCAACAAAGGAAAGGGTTCTTTACAGTAAGGGCAGTTAAAATGTATAATTCCTTACCCA
Organism: Ascaphus truei; assembly: GCF_040206685.1. NCBI lineage: Eukaryota > Metazoa > Chordata > Amphibia > Anura > Ascaphidae > Ascaphus > Ascaphus truei. Next base: position 46,759,617 of record NC_134486.1, on the reverse strand, counting down.
TGGAGACTGTGATGGCAGATACAATAGATTTGTTCAAGAAAAGTTGGACATCTGGGAAAGGTATACAGGGATATACCAAATAAGTATACATGGGAAGGATGTTGATCCAGGGATTAATCCGATTGCCAATTCTTGGAATCAGGAAGGAATTAATTTTTCCCCTTAATGTGGTTTTTTTGTTTGCCTTCCTCTGGATCAATAAGTAAGTATAGATATAGGATAAAGTATCTGTTGTCTAAATTTAGCATAGGTTGAACTTGATGGACCTACGTCTTTTTTCAACCTCATCTACTACTGCACCGACACACTTTATTCGAGCAAATACCCAGTATGTACCTGGCAGATACCTGGAATGCGCCGCTCCTCACCTCTGACAAGCCCCGTTGCGTTTGCCTTCCCAGCCTGGGTTCATGCCTGGCTGACGGGCGGCTGATCTGTTAAATGATAATGATTAGGATTTAATAGGCTGCAATGCTTCGCGTGTCTACCAGATGGCATAAATTCATGAATTGTAATGCAGTATATATATATATACTGTGCAGTATTGCAGCCAGCAGGAATAAAATGCTTCAATCCCTGCCTGGAAAATACCTCAATGCACTCGGGCAGAAAACAGTCACAAACCTCAATACACCCGGGTATACCCGAATTCGTGGGACTAGCCGAGCTCGAATAAAGTGTGTCGCCAGTGTATGTAACTATGTAACTTTGTTCTACTGAAATCAAGAAAAAATAGGTCAAACTTAAGAAAAAACAGCATTTAATGACTCCACTTTTACCCACTGAAACTGATGATGTGAATCTTGTGATCCATAGAAATCTGAGAACCAGAAAACTGAACTGGAATTCCCCTGTCATGTTATGTGCTGTACACCAGTGTCGTATCATTTAACTTCTAATTACTTCCAATTGCCAATTAAGAATTTCCAGTTGTCAACATAACTGAAACTCTTTGTACTGTAATATTGTTTTGATGACCATAACAATGGTTTGATGGGGTAAATAAAGTAACGGGTTCCACACTGATTTTAGCTATTTAGTCAGTCTACTTAGGGACACGTTGACTATGCTTGTTCCATTTCCATAATGCTCAGAGCTGCTGTTTTTAGTTAAATATTTGAAAGTTCACCTATGTTTCAGTTTGCCATTTCAGTGTTTTCCTTTTTACTTATTGAGGATGTGGAATCAATACCATTTCTATATATATTTACTTATAAGTGCAATTGATTTATATGTTGATTTTTTTGTATGCGGGCTGCATAGCTTTCAACTCGTTGCTTACCCCATTGCCCTCTGAGCTTATAACCAAGCCAGCTCCCTGCTAGCATAGAATCCTTTTAACTCTTCACCCTTGTGATTGAGAAATAAGTCTCCAGAATTGTCACCTGCGTACCCTCCCTACATCAGACTCCCCTGACTTGATATTATCTCTACTCTTTTTCCTCTTTTTACTAGTTTTCCTGCAAAACTACTTCAACGGGGAAGGTACCCTGTTACAGACTGGAAGACACACGTGGATCAATTACCACTATTGGCTGGGATGATAGTTTTGGCAGTTTAAGTTAATACTGGTGAATTGGCTAAACCGCTTTTGCCAAACATTAACCAATTGGAATCTTTTATCTTCTCTAATATCAACACAGAGAAATGTGATGTGACTTTTGATATCGCTCATAGAATGGGGAGACATTCATACCAAAATGGAAACCATACTTAAACAGCCTTTTACCAGTGTTATTTAAAGAAGTCATTGCACCCTTCAAATATTCTGAGTGGGTCTATATGGCGCCACTGAGGGGTACCTGGAAGAAACTGAAATTATTATAACACTTCATTTAACTGGGTGATGATGGAGAAAGACCTGTGAGAGAAGTGAAAGTGAGAGGAAATCGAGGATAGATAGTAATTGGAGTGTGTCACCCCCTCCCACTCCCCACCCTCCTTTTTAGTTTGGTGGGAAAGGAGTTGTATTTGGGTTATACTATTTTGGTTACACCATTATGAAAGTAAAAAACTGACAAAAGCAAAATTGCAAGATATGTGAACTAATTTAAACAGATTGCAAGGCAGCAACTCGATCGATTTATACTCTTGAAATGTTCTTTATTTTGCCAACAACTTCATCTTGTTGAAGAGGGAAAATCAAGATTACTGCGCCGTCCACAAATTCTACAAAGAAACGGTCTGTTGATGTGGTCCAACTACATTTTTTTTTGGCAAACCATGCTGCCTTATTTGTTCATGCTTAATAAAGAAACTTAAAACAAAACCTATGTATTTTGGAACCTCGACTCATTTATTCGACGCACGTCCAATACTTTTTCTACGGTAACAGTTTTATTTTCAAATAAACTAGCACGTTTCTATATTATTTCTCAGTTATAATATTAAAGTATAATTTTTAATAATCTTTTTTTTAATTAGTAAATGAATTAATGTTGCAAAACAAAATGAGTTGGTCTTGAATAATACATTATCCAATACTTAGTATTATTACTACTTCGGTCTCCAGGTATTAGTAACCAATGTAATTAATTAAAGAACATATTAGTCCATGTATTTTGCTTTTTATTCTGGTGACTGCACTTTTAATTCACAATACTCTTGACTCTTCATAACCAGTGTCGTGTATTATACTTTGTGTTATTAGTGCTTTTATAACATAGAAGTGATCTCACACTTTTTTGCTACAGTGAATATAGATTTTCTACTTTTGTAGATTTGTCTTACCATGTACTAGAACAACATTGCACTGTACTGTACTTCTTTCCATTTTTAATTGAATCAATAATTACCTGTTATTTTGTTATTTTGATATTAATTATGCCTAATTTTGCATATTTGTCAGATTTCTTTCTTATACAGTATGTTTTGCAGTTAAATAGAATTTTTCTCACATTTTTTTCTTTATACTTCTATTACTACAGAACTCATTTTTCTCAAACTAACAACTTAAAATTGGGATATACTGTATTCATTAAACATACCAAACACCCACATGCAAATCAGGAGCTTGATTTTAAAGCATATGTTCTGCAAATATTCTTATCTTCTACAACACATTTGCTTCTCCCATGAAATGTTTAATACATATATTTTTGGCTTTCTTGATTTTTCTTATGTTTTCTATCTCCATGTCCACTAAATTGTTAGTAGAGCAAAAATAAATGTATTTGATTATATTGTATTTGATTATATTTAATGTATTATATGTAATGTAATTGTTATACATGGGATATATATTCTGGTTCACTAATATCTGAAAGAGGTGGCAAAAGTATGTTGCTGCATTGAAATTAGCGTTGCTCAATCAGTCCCTACTGTGATTGGTGAAGTACAGGCAGTCCTCTTTTTACAACGCTTCGCTTTACAACGAATGGCTTATCCAACGCTGTGCAATGCATACCTATGTTCATTTTTACAACGCCAAAACGGCTTATCCAGCGCTCTTATGACGCTTTGCAAAGTTATTTATGTGTATATAATATATATGCACTATATCATTTATGTGTGTGCTGCATATCTTATTGTCTGCGTAAAATATTTTGTGTATTTTAGCATTAAAAATGCCTTCAGAAACAGAACCTTTCATTTAAACAGTGTTCCTATGGGAAAACGTGTTTCGCTTTACAACGTTTCGCTATCCAACGCCATTTTGAGTAACGCATTGTGTCCGATAACCGAGGACTGCCTGTAATGTAATTTATAATATTCCTTCAGAGGAATGAGGATAGAGAACTATGTAAGGCTAGATAGAAGGAGACTACACATAATCAGATGTGCAAAGGCCCAATCAGACTGGAAAATAGCCGAGTCAATAAAGAAAGGGGACAAAACCTTTTTTTTAGGTATAGTATTTAAGTGATACAAAAGAGTGATCTGCGCTCATATATGGTTAAAGGTGATTGGTGATATTGTGACCCTTAAGGGATTTAAGACAACCTGATTAGGATGAGGTTTGTGCCGCTGTTCTGGTGGGATGGTATTTAAGTGAAATGAGAAAACCTAAAGCAGGAATACTAAAGACAGAAGAAGACAGTCTTGTTGAGGGAGACAAATGTATAGCAGGCCACCTTAATAATTGCTTTTGTTCAGTATTCACAGCTGAAGGTGAAAGGGAGGACCCACAGTTGGGTAACAGGAATATGGACACAAGCCAATTTCCAGAGGAGAAAATCCTTCTGGAACTTTTAAAATGAAAGTGAACAAGTAAATGGGGCCGGATGGAATATATGCAAGGATATTAAAATAGCGTAGAGGTTTGCAGCCAACACCATTAATAAATGTACAGTATTTAACCAGTCACTATTAACAGGTGTAGTTCCAGATGACTGGAGAAGAGCAAGCATAGTCCCACCTGCCTCTTCCTCACAAAAGTTGAAGTAGGGAAGAGGCAGGTAACTACAGGCCAGTGAGCCTGACGTCAGTCGTGGGGAGATGAATGGAAACATTGCTGAAATATAGGTAGTGGAGTTGACTATCTACAAGATCCCAGGCAGCATGGGTTTACTGGGGGGTGATTATGTCAAACAAATCTAATATATTTTTTGACTGAGATCAGGGTGGAGCAGTATGGTGTTCAATTCTGTAGACCAGGGGTTCTCAACCTTTTTTACAATATGCACCCACATGCTACAATATATTTGTTCCGCAAACCCCTAATTAATCTTATTGCCTACTCAGACTATTGCTATAGTGTCCTGAGCTAGTGGGGGGCAACACACACTTACTGTGGGAGCTTCCAAAGTCATACCCCACAATACCTTGCTGCTATGGATGCAAAGCATTGTGGGGAGCGACTTTGGACAATCGTGCTGAAAAATACCTGTTCCAGGCTGCGTCAAGGTAGTAATCTTTCTTCCGCTCCTTTTTAAATGTCTGCGATGTGGGATTTATGGAGTAAGTAGGAGGAGTTAGGGTGGAGTTATGTTTGCATATTGGCGCAGGTCTCTGTATTGAGAAATGTGTGCCTTGTGTAGGGGCATAGCTATAGCCCGGGCAAAGCCCGGCGGCTCGCACTTTTGGGTGACCCCCTCTCCCCCCCTGTAGCGGCACATTGCGGGGCCTGAGATGCAGCAAGAAAGCACAGAGGGAAATCCCTGCCTCTGCAGGTGGCCGGGAAAGGGTCAGGGGGCGGGGCCCCAAGATGCAGTAGGAAGGAAAGAGGGGAAATTCCTTCCTAGGCAGAGCCTCCGTAGGTGGGCAGGGCCTAGGTTTGGGGTCGGGGCCTCAAGTAGTGCAGCGTGGGGCTGGAGCTGCAGCCTTAGAGACAGGCTGGGAAAGGAGAGGGGGAGGGGAAGGGTTAAATCACAGGGGTAAAAACAGACATGAAAAGTATGAATACAGGAAGGAAAAGAGAAAATGAAGTATAAGAGGGAAAAGAAAAACGTGAGAGAGCAAAGAGAGAGAGAAGATAGAGAGCAACGAGGGAGAGAGGAGAGAGAGAGCAAAGTGGTAGAGAGAGCAAAGAAGTAGAGCGGGAGAGAGAGTAAAGAGGGAGAGAGAGACAGCAGAGAGAGAGAGAGCAAAGAGAGAGTGAGGAGATAGAGCGCAAAGAGGGAGAGAGGAGAGAGAGAGAGAGAGAGACACGAGGGGGGGAAAGAGAGAGAGACATGAGGTGGTCCTAAAAAAACATTTGCCCGGGGGCCCGCATATGTCTAGCTACGCCACTGGTCTTGTGCTATTTTTCTTGAGGGTTTTCTGTTTGTTTCCTTCTTCACCCTAAGGTGTAGGGTAAGTGCCGTAGTAATACACTTCGTAAATATGGCATGTTTCAGATAGAAAAAAAATGAGAATTTTTTTCAACACTACATTTGCTTGCTAACTACCTCTGCACAGGCAGAGAAACAATAGGGCATGTACAGTCACATTTTCATTATATTACCTCACTCACGGCCTACCAGAAAGTATTACAACTGGTATATTTGTTATTGTGCATTTGAATGCTAAACAAGCACGACTACATCTTCAAAGCTATTGATCACATTTGAAATTATGGAATAGATGTAGCCTGGTCCCTTTCTTGGCCCTTTACCTCTGTTGCGGTGCAGAGAAGTTGCTGCCGGTCGACCAGGTCGCCGGAGCTCCTCGGCGGGACGCCGGTAAGGGCGCCGCCATCTTTAATTGCTGCACATGCGCATAGGCAATTTGCACATGCGCAGAAGGGTCCCAAGGTCCCAGTGGCCAGTGTGGAGCTTGCACATGCGCAGTACGAGTGTGCGCATGCGCAGTGTCTTAGTTGCGTTGGCCATTACAATGTTGGGCGCATGCGCAGAGGCATCAGTACATCGGCGTCCATCTTAGAAATGCTCCTATGGGAGGACTACAACCCTCAGCAGCCACTGGGGCTGCAACATCACATGTACGCGCAAAACCAATAGGGCTGCTGTCATTACGGCCAGAGCAAAGGATACATTCACGGACGACGACTACGTCGGACCAGACTGATCCTATCAACCACCGGCCTTACCCAGGTGCTGGAGCACCCTGCAGGTATCACGTTCAACAAGTGCACCAATGGTTGACACACATTCTCTGGGTCGTGCTACCACACACTTTGGGGTGGGTTGTGGCTCCTGTGGACACCGGGTGGTTGGGTGCCCAGGGCACCTCAATACATTGGGGGAAACCTCACCAGGGTGTGGACAAGGTGGTTGGACAGTGGGGTACTGTGTGGTGGTAAGGCCGTGCGAGGCCTCTACTGTATGATATGCATTAGTGTGTTATTAGTGTATCTACGATCAGTAAACCTGTTATTACATACTCGTGTGGGTATGTCATTGTATGGGGTTATCCAGCACTGCTAGGATCCCTCACAGGTGGAGCCGCTGTCACCAGACGAATCTGGTACACCCCAGGGTCCCTACAGGGGAGGATCAGGCCTCCTGTGAGCCTATCAGGTAACGCACCACACGTAGTCACCCTAGACACGGGGGAAAGAGGGCTACACAAATTTCAAGTGGTAGACTATCTTTCTACTCAAGCAGCTGAACTAATCTTTACAGCAGATCTATTATCCTTATTTATAGCCCTGTTTCTAAGACATTTACAAAATATTACCCTTCAGAAACTGGACAAAACGGACTTTTTTCCCTTTTTTATCCTAGTGTTACACTTTGTTTCCCTACTTTGTAGTGTACAACTTTGTTGTTTTTATGCTGGTATTATACCTCTCTAAAACCCTCCAGGAATCTTGTCCATTTTCTAAGAAATAACTAAATCATTTTAAACTTTGGAGAACTCTTGCAGTCATTGTACGCTATGGTCCCATAATTAGCCTCTAATAAGAACTATACTTAAATTCACTAAGAAACAATATAATGCCATGTTAACTGCCTTTCACTTGAATGGAAGTCACCTCGGGATCACATATTGTGATAATCCATATCGCGCCTTAGTGAATCTTCCCTAATTGTTGTAAATTTCACATAATAATTATTTAATGGACTTGTTTGAGTTCATTTACTCAAGTGGAATTACATTTACAGTAGAAATAACAATGGCTTTTTCACCTTAGTTTATGTATGTGTTAGGCTTTGTCCATAGTAGGACGCGCTAACTTCCGCGCTCCTCCTCCTCCCCGCCGTCACGCTTGCAAAATAAACTTGTTTGTATAGCAAAGCGCCGCTCTCCCTGCAGCGCATGTCCACGCACTATGCCCTACTACATTGCCATCCTAGTGTTTGTTTCGGCGCAAGCTACGTAGCTCGCCCTGTAACCTACACTATGGACGAAGCCTTAATGTGTCCGTTTATCTGTAAAAATAGCTTCATGACCTTGATGCACACATTACCTTTCATGTGTGTTGCGTGTTACACATGTCTACATTTAGCATAGGTTGAACTTGATGGACGTACGTCTTTTTTCAACCTCATCTACTATGTAACTATGTTTTTTCTAGTCATTGAAACATACTTTGTTAGCCTCTTTTTATTCCCAAGATGAGATGAGTCAGACAGATGACATTGTTGCTATTAGTGGTCAGAGAACTACTAGGATTTTGTTCATGTTAATTTGCTTTATAAGTTATGTACAGTATTTAGTGGTTAATAAGATGGAATTATATAGTTCTGCACTCCGAACGTGATCTATCAGGAAGTAGAACGGAAGAGGTGGACTTCTCTTTCATTCCATTAGCGGTGATGGTGATATCACTTTATCACTGTGGAGACGCGGTCACGTGATCATGACTGCCGGAGTGCCACAGCCCATCCAGCACTCAAAGGGTTAAGCCTTCCACATTTTTTAGAAAGGACCCATTATATCATCTTTAATACACGATTGTCCTAATCTATCAACCATTACAGGGAATGAGTCAGCTCCCATGAGTCAGCTCCCAAGTTACAGTAGATTTTCATAATTTATAAACCTGCTTCAGTATATGCAAGTTTATTTATAGTATATTAAAATATGCATATTCTACATTTGCCAATGTAAGTCAGTCAATTAATGATATGGATTGTAAGTGACATACTGTATCTATAACACTATATTTCACAGTGAATATACTGTACTATATATATGTGTGTGTGTGTGTGTGTGTGTGTGTGTGTGTGTGTGTGTGTGTGTGTGTGTGTGTGTGTGTGTGTGTGTGTGTGTGTGTGTGTGTGTGTGTGTGTGTGTGTGTGTAGAGGTATCGGTACAGTGTTAGCCGAGCTTTATTAATCAAAAATGAAAAGACGATACCGTTCTGTGGCTAACTAAATGCTTTTATTTGTGCGAGCTTTCGAGATACACTGATCTCTTCTTCTGGCGATAGTACATTGAATAAAGCAGGCATGGTTAAACTTAAAAACAGTTCATATAAGAATGTTATCTGTGACTGAAACCTAACACCCCCCTCCCCCCCTGTGTTGTATGTGATTTATGACTTGAGGTGTTAAATAGTCCCTGAATGTTAGTGATGTAAGAATGTGTGTGTGTATGTGTGTAAATATAAATTGGTAAAGAGCCCACAGTGTATACAGCGCTTTACAAAAGGCGTGTGTGGAGTGGGAGTGTATATCACTGGTGTGGGTAGGTCTGGAAATGTAAGAGGCTGTAGCATTACTAAAAGTGTGTGTGGATACTATGTGGTCCCCCACACCAGTCACGTGACCAGCATGGGACCAGGCTGGGCCACAGGGTCTAGCGCACCAGTTAGGGTTAGAAACCACAAGTAGTGGTGGGAATGGGCGCGGCATGGATAATAAATAGCTTATCTACATCATTTAATTGTGTATCCCTGTTTTCAGAGGATTATATCCCCGCCCCCCCCCCCCCAATTGTGTGTATAACAGTTCAAGGTAAAAGAATATACTCCCAGATTCTGTCTGTTTTTAGAGATTGTGTTCTAAGACATAATGATTATGAGCATTTGTTTCACACATCATTTATTCACTTACACATAATGTTTATTATTATTGTTGCCCTACAGTAGTAAACGCCTTTGGTGCCTCTGATTGTTAAGGGGTTCAAATAGTTTTAAACTACTCTTCTATCAGTGTGCCAAACTCAAGTGGAGCCCTCCAAAAATTGTTCATGATGAATGCATTTTGTTGGAGACTTTCAGTTTGAATTTTAGCTAATGTTTTACTGTGTGCCATACAGATGGAGATGTTGGAAAACATCGTTGTTTCAATTAAATCCTAATGACTTGCTTTTGGTTAGGCATATTTTTAATTAAGAGATGGAGGGCTTAATTGTCTTCATTAATGAGTGATGTTAGTGAAATTACAACAAGTCTGAAATTCAATGCTCGACACTATGGAACACGTGTAATAGGCTTTCTGTGGGTAGCGATATTCTTATGGCTGCAAATAGGACTAATATTTAATTGTTTAACAGATTGATTGAAAAAAAAACCTTAATAAATTGCATGCAGCCACATTTAGGCCATTTTCTGGCTTTGCCATGTTTCCGAATCTTGAAACATCATACAGTTGTTCTCTGAGCTCCAGCCGACATGCTGTGATAACACCACATACTCTATTACACGTTCCATTGATTGTTGTGGTTCTCTTGACTTCATATGAAGTTGTAAATAATATAATGTATTATATTAATCCTTAAATACTGTAGCCTTAAAAAGCTGTGCTATAGGCATAAGACACTTTCCAGCACAGGAAGATGTACCTTAAAGCTCATTGAACTACAGTAATGTAATCCTTTTTGCAACAAAGTTGGAGTCTGCTGACAGAAACTGTTCAAACATTATGGCCTAGATCAGGGGTGGGCAACTCTAGTCCTTTTAAGGATATCCCTGCTTCAGCACAGGTGGCTCAATCAGTAGCTCAGTCTTTGGCTGATTCACAAAGCTCTGTTAAACCATGTCTCATAAAGTAACATTAGCTAAAAGAGGATTGGATGTCCCCTGAGTTAACATGGTATCCGTAAAGCTAATTATATGAAAAAACAATGTCTAAACTACAGCTTAATAGCATATTCTTAATGTCACATTATTGCCGCATAACATAGTGTTATCTTTAGATGTTAAGTACATTTTAGCGTTACTCTGATACAGATTTAAATGATGCCCAACTGCAGCATTACAGCCACCCAGACATGGCAAAGCCATATTTCAGTTTTTGCATAGGAGTAATACCAAGTTTAGCTATAACTTAATGTAGGAACGATAACACCTAATTTTACAATTTGCATGAGTAGTAGGGAGCCCAACATTCTCAAGCTATTTTGGACAGGTTACCACCCCCCCCCCCCCTTTTTAGGTGAAGTCCCACCCCTTTGGTGCTAAACCATGCCCATTGGTTCCCACCCCTTCTGTATCCGGTCCCTCCCCTTCCGAATCATTCACTGCCCCTGTGTCAAATTGTGGGTTACGCCCCCCAGGCCAAAACTTCAAGGTTGACGCCCCCCGCGCCAACAAAATGTGGTTGATGCCCACTGAGCCAAATAATTTTATTATTTATATATTTATTATTTTTGTGATTAGTGCATACTGTTGACGTAGACAGGATGGGTGCGGATACATATGAGGTGACAAAATATCTATAGCTGTAATATATATTTCATGCCGTCGTGTTTTGTGTGTGTCTGCAGTGTGTGGGCTAACAAGCAAGTTTTTACCCCCTCACCTCCCTCTTACCCTTCACCTCCCTCTTACCCCTCACCTCTCTCCCCCCCTCCCCCCACCACCTCTCTTCACTTCTCTCTCCCCCCCTCCTTCACCTATCTTCCCACCCCTCAGCCCTCTCATCTTCTACTTTACTACTTTTTCCTACACCGGTATATAAACTGATAAAAATCAATGACTACAAAAATGTATCTTTTTTTATGAAAAATAAGCCTACATTTAGCCTATAATAGTAATAATCCCCTCAGAACAGGATATAACTGTCCTGGCTTCGCCTCGGGCCTTCAACTCTTCCAGCCTGGGCATTATTGGCCAGTAATACCCTTTTCTTCAGGGATTATTACTTAATTATAGGCTAAAGCTGTAAAATTCCGGGCATTATTGAAATCCCTGGTCTCTGATTAGTTAGAATTCCAGGCATTATTCATTCAGTAATGCCCGGAATTTTTTGGCAACTTGCCAATTCAGCTTTCAGAGATGCAGGAAGCGCGCGCTGAGAATTTAAAATGAAAAACTGCCAAATTTAAAACTTACCAGTCCGCTCCGCTCCTCTCCTCACACAGCACGGCAGCATATGCAGGCTGTCTCTCACAGCTGCACCTCCGCTCCTCTCACACAGCACTGCAGCATATTGTATTCTCGGTCTCTCTGTGTCTCTGTGTGTGTCTCTCTCTCTCCCACCCCTTCCCTCCACTCTTCCCCCCCTCCCCTCTCTCTTCCTCACCTCTCTCTTCCCCCCTCCCCCTCTCTCCCTTCTCCCCTCTCTCCCTCCCCTTCCCCTCTCTCCCTCCCCTCACCTCTCTTCCCTCTCACCCTGCTGTCTCCCCCTCTCACCTCTCTCTTTCCCCTCACCCTGCTGTCTCTCCCCCTCACCTCTCTCTTTCCCCCCTCAATCCCTCCTCTCTCCCCCCCACCCTCACCTCTCGCTCTCTTCCCCCTCATCTCTTTCCCCCACCCCCATGTTTCCCCCCCTCATCTCTATCCCTCACCTCCTCACCCTGCTGTCTCCCCCTCTCACCTCTTTCCCCTCACCTCTCCCTCCCCCCTCACCTCTCTCTCTTCCCCTCTCATTCTGCCACAAAGAGCATACAATCTAAGTGGTATGCAGGGAGACTTACAGTGACAGCAGGTGAGGGTGTAAGTGCAGTTGATGGCAGTGCTGGGCCATAATGGTTAGTTGGAGCGATCGTGGGTGTGGGACAGGAGCCATAAGACTAGGTTATTGAAATGCTTCATTTAAGAGGTGGGTTTTAAGATTTAGCGTAAAGGTGGGGAGAGAGGATGCTTGGCATTTACTGATTGTGAGGGCGTTCCACAGGAAAAAGGACAGCGAGTGGGAAAAGGATTTGCGAGAGTGACCAGAAAACATGAAAGTGGTAGAAAGGAATGCAGTTATGAGCAGAGTGCAAGAGATGAGCAGGGACATTACAAGAGATCAAAGCTCAAACAATATGTAGGAAGAAGCAGATGAGTGGAGAGCCTTAAAGTTAAGGAGGAAAACTTTGTAGGTGATCCGAAATTTGATGGGAAGCCAGGAGAGGGATTTAAGGAGGTGAGCAGATTGTTTTGGGAGAAAGTGAAATTATTGTAGCAGCCGTATTTTTAATAGATTGCAATAGATTGCAAAGGAGAAAGTTGTGAGGCAGGGAGGCCTGTTAGCAGTGTGTTACAATAATCCAGACGGGAGAGGATGAGGGCATGTGTTAGAGGTTTTACAGTTGATGGACAGAGGAAAGGGTGGCTCTTGCAATGTTACGGAGGAAGAAGTGAACATTTTTATTCATGGCAGGAATGTGAGTGGCGAAGGAAAGGACTCAGTCACATGTCACATCTAGGCAACGTGCTCTGGCGACAGAATAAAATAATAGTACCGTTTACTGTGATGGAAACTAAGATTTGTTAAGTGTTAATCTATCTCTTTGCATCTTTCCTCCCTCATTTGTGTGAACAAGTTGGTGCATAGTGAAATAGACAATGTGATGGGAAGATGTGCTTAATATGCTCATTAATAGGACACATTCTCCTTCTTATTTGTCTCTCACTCTCATTTTTCTTAACTTTCTTTTTAAAGAGGTTTCTTACATTTGACACAGACGATAAAGGACAGAATAGCTATTCATACATGCACCTCATGTCGTAATAAAGCCAGCTGGGTACGTAGACACTAATACATTCAGTAAATTTAGATTCCAATATTATTTGCTGGCAACATCTACTATTAGATGTGACCAGTGGTTTAAGTGGTCCATACAGCAAGACTTCCATAATTATGCACTATGACATCAATTCCATTTCTGTAGAGAAAAGTAATTTACTGTAAATTCACTAGAATACTCAACGATATTTGTTAATAAAAGTCACCTTGAAACAAAAGTATATTTGAATCTTTTACATTTCATATGCTTAGATATTACAGAGTAATGAGCGTAGCCAGCCCTTTAAATAATGTAATTTCTAGACAGCTTTGAGAAAAAAAAAATTTTGACAAGGCTTATAACAAATATGCTACTAAAGAATGGAACTTCCTTGTTTAAGCAAAAACATGCCTTTTGAATTAAAGGATTAAGATTTCATATTTTGCTAGTGTTTTAGAAAAATTTGAATATTTTCACTTTTGAACCGTACAGAAAACAGGCATTAATTAACATGGGAAATGCATCACAGATGTAATGGAAAAGAATGTGATTTACATTTTATTATAAACCCGAAAATGAAGGGACTACAACATAATCCCATGTTTCAGGATTACACCCACATTTACTCAGTGGTGTTAATTTACACCTATCTAGACCCTTGAAGTGAAAGTGAAGGGCATTGAACTGTAAATAGGACCCCAAAATGACATAATATATGGGTAAATACAGATAATTGCTTATTGGCTTCAATCTGAATTAAAACAGTTCATGCTTTTTACTGGAGTAGAATCAAACGTTTCTAACGTTTTAATGATACAGGTTTGACTTTTAGTGGCAGGGTGTATTACCTGGCAATACCTGGCAAATGTATTACCAGCTTTACTCCAGTTTCAGTAACAAAAAACAGCATGACAAGATGGACAGGGAATGTTGTGGTTGGGAGATACTGGAACTTATTTTCATATTGGAAATGTAAACAAGATTTAACAGCAAACGACTTTTTCATGTACAATACATGTGGATTATATATATATATATATATATACATATATATATATATATACAGTGTTCGACAAACCTATACATTTGCACGCCCCGGGCGAGTGGATTTAACATCGTGGCGAGCTCCTCTTGGCCCAAGCAGCACACGTGTGGTACTAGGTGGCGAGTAGATTTTTTGGTGATTTGTCGACCACTGTATATATATATATATATAGTACAGTATATTCACTGTGAAATATATATAGAGAGAGAGGGAGAGAGAGGGAGAGGGAGAGGGAGAGAGAGGGAGAGGGAGAGGGGGAGGGAGAGGGAGAGGGAGAGGGAGAGGGAGAGGGGGAGGGAGAGGGGGAGGGAGAGGGGGAGAGAGAGGGGGAGAGAGAGGGGGAGAGAGAGAGAGAGATATGCACTGCACTATATTTAGCTCGGGGGCAGTTCTAAAAAAATACCAGTTACCTGTGTTTTCCTTCTTTTCGGGGGCCAATAGTAAGCCACAACGCCTAAGGGGAGGATGACGATGCAGCTTCCTATTGGACAGCTTTTAAACGTCCATGAGGGAACATCGGTAACTAAACCAGTATGTATCTTGGGAACATAAAAATCTCAGACATGCTCAGTTTTGCTCTGAGGGAGCGTACCAGTTACATTCTGTAAAAACAAAAAAAAGGAATCGATAAACTGGGAATGATTGCTGCTTTCGGGAGAAATACAAAAAAGTATAAACAAGGTGCTGAATAGTTTACAAGTGTTTTTATATTGTGAGTCTTTCAAAAATGTATGTTTTTATAGAATTATTCCTTTAAGATTGAAATCATCTGTTTGCTTTTTTGAGTGTGCATTATTAGCTTGGATACAATTACTGAATGTAGGGTGCTCAGTACTTTTAATCAAATCAGTTGTCACATGTTTGAAGTTTAACTTTTTTTTTTCATATTCCCTTTCTCTTCACAGGTTGGCCTTGGGCTCCCCTCACACTTCTTGGCTCTCTGTATTGCCTCTCTCAGGTTGGAATAGAATGGAACACATTTTATTTCCCACATTACAAGGGCGGATTTCCTGTGTGTTCAGTGACTAAGCTGGAAAAGTGATTCATCACAAGGAACCATTGTAGGATTGGGATATCAAGGCCTACAGAAAGAAACGTATTGTTAAAGGACCCACATTGGGGTCATAACACCAAAAATAAAGTAGGATTTGCAGGAATGCATACTCTATGTACAGAGGCCCAGACATACATTCACTGGTTCTTCATATGTACATACACTCGTACATGCATATATTCAGTACATATATACGGACTTCCTACAGCCACATACTTCCATGGGAGAGTCTTTTGCATATACCGAAGATTTTGTGAGCCTTCTGGTCATTCTGCGAGACTTGGCCTATCTGGACCATAAGAGCCTACCTAATAATGGTATCCAACAGGGATTTTTCCTGGCATCCAAATGAGCCAGTCCAATTCTGCAAGGATGCTTAGAAACATATTTACTGTATGCATAGCCTAATATTAAATATGAAACTGTCGTGGAAAAACTTGAGTTCCACACGTGTCTTTTCAAGTAAAGAATAAAGACATTTATTGTATTGTATGTCTTTATATAGCGCCATTAATGTACACAGCGCTTCACAGCAGTAATATACGACAATCATATAAATATAAATAACAAATAATATAAATAACACATGAAGGGGAGAAGTGTTTCAGACATAAAAGTAACATTTAAGAAAAGGAGTCCCTGCTCCGAAGAGCTTACGATCTAATTTGTTGGTAGGAAGAACGTACAGAGACAGTAGGAGGGCGTTCTGGTAAGTGCGTCTGCAAGGGACCAAGGTTAATGTATGTGTTAATTATCAGCCATGGAGCTACTCATATGCTTCATAAGAAGGTGTGTTTTGAGGTGGGTCTTAAATGTTGATAGAAAGGGTGCTAGTCGTATATTGAGGGGAAGGGCATTCCAGAGGTGTGGGGCAGTCAGTGAGAATGGTTTAAGGCGGGAGAGGACTTTAGATCAAAAGGGGGTAGAGAGAAGACATACTTGAGCAAAACGCAAGAGTCAGGGTGGTGTAAAGCGAGAAATTAGGGCTGAGATGTAAAGAGGAGCAGAAGAGTGTAAAGCTTTAAAAGTGAGAAGGAGAATTGAGTGTGTGGTACGGAATTTGATAGGAAGCCAGGAGAGTGATTTCAACAGGGGAGACGCTGAGAGAGATTTCGGAAATAGTAGAGTGATTCTGGCATCAGCATTTAGGATAGATTGTAGGGGAGACAGGTGAGAGGCAGGAAGGCCAGACAGTAGGAGGTTACAGTAGTCGAGATGGGAGAAAATGAGGGTCTGTGTCAGAGTTTTTGCAGTGAGCAACAGAGGAAAGGGCGTATCTTGGTAATATTTTGGAGGAAAAAATGACAGGTTTTTGCTACCTTTTGAATGTGAGAAGAGAATATGAGAGAAGAGTCGAGTGTGACCCCTAGGCAGCGTGCTTGGGCTACTAGGTGAATGATAGTACTTCCGACAGTAATGTGGAAGGAGGAAACAGGGCCAGATTTGGGAGAAAGTATGAGGAGCTCTGTTTTTGCCATGTTAAGTTTAAGTCGGCGGAGGGCCATCCAGGATGATATAGCGGAGAAACATTCAGAAACTTTAGTCTGTACAGCAGGTGTAAGGTCAGGAGTAGAAAAGTAAATTTGTGTGTCATCAGCATAGAGGTGATATTTGAACCCAAGAGATGTGATTAGGTCACCTAGAGAGAGTGTGTAAAGAGAAAAGAGAATGGGTCACAGGTCAGAGCCCTGGGGTACCCCCACAGAGAGATCGATAGAGGAGGAGGAGGTGTTGGCAAGAGAGACACTGAAAGTACAATGGGAGAGGTAAGAGGAGATCCAGGATTGAACTTTCTTATGAATGCCAAGAGTATGGAGAATGTGAAGGAGAAGAGGGTGGTCCACAGTATCAAATGCTGCAGAGAGGTCGAGTAATATGAGCAGAGTTTAATGACCTCTGTCTTTGGCAGCATGGAGGTCATTAGTTATTTTAGTGAGGGCTGTTTCAGTGGAGTGAGCAGTGCGGAAGCCAGATTATAGAGGGTCTAGGAGGGAATAGGTGTTGAGAAAATGGAGTAAGCGAGAGAATACAAGACGTTCAAGGAGTTTAGAGGCAAAAGGCACGAGGAAGACAGGTTGGTAGTTAGAAAGACAGGTAGGGTTAAGCTTGCTGTTTTTGAGTAATGGTATAACTGTTGCATGTTTGAGGGAAGAGGGAAAGGTACCAGAGTAGAGGGAGGATTTAAAAGTGTGTGTGAGAGTAGGGATTATGGTAGGAGCAAGAGGTTTTAAGAGATGGGAGGGAATGGGGTCAAGAGGGCAGGTGGCAGAGGTAGAAGAGGAGATCAGCAACAACACATCTTCCTCTGTAACAGCAGATAAAGAGTCAAGGAATGCAGGAGGAGAGTTAGGAAGAGGTGTAGGGTGGGAGGCGGATACAGAGGGGATGGCTTGACGTATGGATACCACCTTTTCCTTGAAATAGTCGGCAAAGTCCTGTGGTGAGATACAAACAGCTGTTAACAAGAGTGCATTTAATACAAATCAAACATTGCTGTCTTACTTAACAGAAAGGCACTGAAATAATAGTCCTAAGTGTAGCCCCCTTTCCCCTCTGTCTAGGGTGACTACGTGTGGTGCGTTACCTGTTGGGCTCACAGGAGGCCTGATCCCCCGCTGCAGGGAGCCTGGGGTGTACGTGATACAGTATGTGTGATGACAGCGCCTCCACCTGTGAGGGATCCAAGCACAATTTGATAACCCCTGCCCAGGAACACACAGTATAGAAATGATATACACACAGTGTTATAAACAGATTATATTTACTGATACACAACTAATAACATATATATACAGGCCTCGCACGGCCGTGCCCACACAGTGCCCCACTGTCCAACCACCACATTATACACCCTGGTGGTTTCCCCCAAAGTACGGATGTGACCTGGGCACCTAACCACCTGGTGTTCACAGGAGCCGGACCCACCCCAAAATGTGCGGTAGCGTTACCCACTGAATGAGTGTGAACATTGGTGCACTTGTAGGGTGTGATACCTGCCGGGTGCTCCAGCACCTGGGTACCGCCAACTGTTGACAAGACCAGTCTGATCCCACGTCATCGTAGTCAGCGAAGGCATCTGCCTCTGCGGGGGTGGACTTCAGCTAGAGTGTCCCAGCTGAAGAGAGTCTCTGTCTGGTGGTTGTGGTCTGGTCCCAGGCCACAAGTCTCTGAGCAGCGTCTCTGCTGTGTCCCTGACACTGTAAGCTAAAGGGGAAATGTTCCTATCTAAGGGGCCTTTCCCTACAGTACCAACAAGCTGGTAGGGACTCAGGGCCTACCTGGGGCCTATGGGGGCAAACTAGGCCTAGTCCAGGGAAGCACATCTCCCTGGACACTACCTCCTCTGTTCTGCTCCCCCTTCCAACTGGGTGGCTCACAGTGCGCCAAATGTATCAATCCTAGTCCTCCATGATCCTCACGGCCCTATTGACTGTTGCGCGCCATGTGACTAGCAACCACTGGGGCTGCTTGAGATTGTAGTTCCCCTTGCGGAGCCCGTGTAATGGCCGCCGCAACTATTTGGCCACTGTGCATGCGCAACCCTCCTATCGCGCATTCGCGATATAAACAATGCCAGCCTCCGCTTGCCGGGTGTGCCACAGAGCCTCCGGAGTGCTCCCTGCACTGCCCGCACTCCTCTCTGCAACGTCCCTGTCTACCGGCGGTTCCCCGGAATGGAGGTAAGGGGGACCCAGAGGGGACCTAGCTATATTAGCAATCTAACGCATATCTAACGCTGTCTCACATTTTAATCTGGTCTGTAACTGTTTCATACGCCCATAATATATATTTTCTTTAACTGTGCCTGCAATGTCTTGTATATAATGTATACCCTGTTCATTTATGTAACTGTATTTCTAACCATGTATTATTTGTCTTAACTCTGTGCCCAGGACATACTTGAAAACGAGAGGTAACTCTCCATGTATTACTTCCTGGTAAAATATTTTATAAATAAATAAATAATATCCCAAAAAGGGGATGGGCATGCATAATTTCATGTGTCATTAATTTGGCGTCTCATTTCTTATCTTATATGATGTTGTTACTTGGTTATACATTTCTATATATTTTAGCAGACTAAACACAAAGAAATACTTACGATGCCTGGCCACCTCAGCTCTCCCCTCCCCCTTCAAGGCTAACAGCTGTATCAAATCAAATCAAATAAGCTTTATTGCCATGATGAAACAGCATCTCAGTATTGCCAAAGCGTGAATAATAGGGGGTGGGGTACAATGATGACACATTACGTGAATTATAGGGGTCAGGGTATAATGAGTAGCTGTATATCTCTTGCCTAACTCTACATTACAAAGAGAGAATTAACAGATAAGAACTCCAGGGGCCCACCTTATATAAGAAAAGGGCACGTTCAGCACATTAGAAAGGTAAAGGGAAGTTCAAAGAAAAAAACTTCCTTCACATATACATGTACAGTATGTGTATACATGTATGTGGCAGTACATGCCATTACCCTGCTACCCATAATGCACTGTAACACAAAGAACGGCTTTTCTTATAGCTTACAGAAAAGACAAAAGCCTGGTTATAGTTATGCATATGTTAATAATAGGAAAATATTATACTTCCATAAAACTCTATTCCACTTAATTAGATCCCAAATAATTTTACTTGCTGTGCTTAGTGATTATGACATTCTGTGAATAAGATTGCAAAGGCTGTGGTAGTCCAGTTGCAATTGTGCAAAAATAAGTGAGTACTTCAGTGGTACGTAATGCCTTTTTCTTATTTGGACTTTCTGAATCTTTTAAATAAGATATGTGCCCTCCTGTTGAGGTCAGGCAGTGCTGTTCTCTGCTTGCAAACCTCATGCAACTAATTTGTTGACTTGTACTGTTTGACCTGAGGAACAGAGAGTACTTTTAAAAGCTTGTCCTAAAATAGATTGCTAGTTGCAATAAACCAGTATCAGCCAATATTGAAATACTCCCATGTACAGTATTTCAATATGTTGTACCAAATTGGAAGTCTACAACATTGAGCACGACAACAATTTGTACCTTTGTTAAATTTCACAGCCTGCATTTAAAGCCATTTTCTCTTTATGCTTTCATCCAGTATACTGTACAGTTAAAGCTATAGCTGTGTGTCATCTGTAAAATCTATTAAAGCCCACATTCATTCAGCAGCTTACTGTATACAGACATACCCCGGTTTAAGGACACTCACTTTAAGTACACTCGCGAGTAAGGACATATCGCCCAATAGGCAAACGGCAGCTCGCGCATGCTAATGTCAGCATGTCCTGAACAGCAATACCGGCTCCCTACCTTTACCAAAGCTGTGCGCAAGCAGGGAGACTATAGAGCCTGTTACACATGCCTTATTTACATCAGTTATGCACATATATGACGATTGCAGTACAGAACATGCATCAATAAGTGGGGAAAAGGTAGTACATTTTCACTTTACATACTGTACATGCTCTGGACCCATTGCGTACGTTAATGCGGGGTATGCCTGTATGGGATTCATGGTAAAGTAAGAGCTCTTTGCCATGTAACATTCACTATTTAACCCTTTGTTGCCAGATGGGCCAATAACTCATTGCAAAGCTGGGCCCTCTGCAGCGATGGTGTTATGGCATATTTATTTATAGCTTCTAAAACATAAGACCAAAAGCCTAACAACACATTTCCATGGCATAAACAAGAGTTGTTGTTTTTTTTAAGCTGGAACCCCTGCCAATCCCCAAAAGATTCAACTTTTTTCCCAACCTTATTTAAACTGAGGAGTCTACGGGTATCTTAACTGTGATATCCCCAATCTCCTGGTTTCCGAGATCATGTTTAAATTGCCAGTAAAACAAAGAATATTGTCTGCCCAGGCCAGGAACCGAGAACTGCAAAACCATTGGCTCCCTGTTGGCTGCCGGGGTGAAGTTGATCTCTGCAGCCATATTGTTTCCTTGTCCAGAGTAAAGCACTCGGAATCAAGAGCTCATAGCAATGTGGTCCAGTCCCCAGTTGAAGTTAGGCTAAAAAAAATAAATTCAAGCAATCAATCTACTGTTGCTTTAAGAGATCATTAAGGTCTTAATGAGGATAGAATGCTGGAGTCATTCCAAAGTTACATTAACTTGTGCTGCAATATTAGGCATTTATTGCGAAGTTACAATGGTGGCCATGGATAAAAAGTCCTGCAAAAATGATTTGACATTAATATCTCTTTGACCATCAAAACGTCTGCATGGTATGGCTTTGAAATACTGTATGTTATTAGGATGAAAAATCAAGTGCAAGTTCTGATGGAATGAATACATTTTTAAGCATTTAAGTGGGAGTTGGGCTCTAATTGTGACAGGTTAACTACAGTACTTCTTCCTGAGAAGCAACAAAACATTGCACATCAAAATACCAGCAAGGCATAGCAGCAGAGTAATGTGTTGCTGGCCTGTCTGACCTGAATGGCTTAAATATATTTACAAAGAATCAATGATTTGCAGATTTGTCCAGCATTGAAGTACCTTAAGGGCACTAACTGTGTCTTTGTTCAATGTGAATGTTGTTACAATAAAATAATTTGTGACATTTTTATTGCACTGTTTTAATTTCCTTGTCACATGAAAATTTGCGATAATAATGCTTTTTGTCTTAAAAAAAAAAAAAAAAAAACAACAAAAATATCAGTTACCCTACAATCACCAGGTAATGTGATACGCATGGACTGCACATGGGGAGGCAAGCAAAATTGGAGACGTTTGACAGACGTTTCACGCTAACTTGCATTTTGACGGAGCGCAAGTTAGCGTGAAACGCGTTAGTTTCCCTTGCTGTTTTTTTACCTGTTGCTTTATGATTATGGAGTAATAAATAGTTTTTCACGTAGCGATCCAGTTTGCCATCTCAATATTTTGCTGTGCACCGCTTCATCACTCCCCCGTGGGAGGATTTCCTGTATTCTCTGCACAACAGCTGAGTGCACGCGGATTCCAGAGACTATGTGATTGAGGAGGTCGTGAGTACCATACCCCCCTATAGATCACATACTTTACTTATTCAGGACTGATCCTTCACTCCAGGAGAACTATGTCTGTTACCCTTTAGCCTTGGCTGGATTTGTTGTGTTTATTGATTGATCACATAGATTACCTTTCAAGGTATATTATTTAGGGTGTGTTGCTCTCCTCAATAGGAGTTATATTCAAGAAATAGTCCGAAATTATTCTCCATTCTGCCTTTATATTTTTGCAAAATCTGCATGAGTTCGTTTTTTATACATACATTGTGTGTTCTGAGCGCTGACTCTTTGGACTTGTTCCACGTTCTTTACCCATTAATATTAATACAGACTGTAATTTTTTTCTAACCCATCCTCTCCCTGATCCTCTTTGTAATCATCAGCTCCCCCTCACCAGCTCTCTGCCATCATCATCATCAGCTCCCCCTCACCAGCTCTCCGCCATCATCATCATCATCATCAGCTCCCCCTCACCAGCTCTCCACCCTCCTCATCATCATCAGCTGCCCTCACCAGCTCTTCCCCTCCTCCTCTGGTCCCCCTCACCATCATCAGCTCCCCCTAACCAGCTCTCCCCATTCCACTTTGTCAAGGGTTGGTCTTCGGCTGGAGTGGATCCCAGTGGTAGGAACAGCAGGGAGCGTGGTAGTGGTCATAAGCAGAAGTCAGAAGCAGGTGGAAGATAGTGTAGTCGGGGTCACAAGCAGAGGTCAGAGGCAGGCAGCAGATAGCGTAGTTGGGGTCACAAGCAGAGGTCAGAAACGAGGAGACAGGAACAGGGCAATAGCAATAGCACAGCAGTAAACACAAGAACCTAGCAAAAGCTGAGGAAGGTGTCAGGTTTCAGGTTCTGGAATGTTCCTTAGCAGAGCAGCAGCAATCCCGGTGGAAAAGTATAGACACTGCAGGTTAGAACAAGACATTGAGAGAGCTGCAGCAAACCCGGTGGCCAAGCATAGGTACAGCAGGCTTAGAACATGACACTCATCATCAGCTCCCCTTCACCAGCTCTCCCCCTCATCATCAGTCCCCCCTCACCAGCTCTCCCCCCTCCTCCCCATCATCAGCTCCACCTCACCAGCTCTCCCCTCATCATCATCAGCTTCTCCTCACCCACATCAGCTCCCCCTCACCAGCTCTCCACCCTTCTCACCATCATCAGCTCCCCCTCACCAGCTCTCTCCCCTTCTCATCATCAGCTCCCCCTCACCAGCTCTTCCCCCTCATCATCAGCTACCCTCACCATCTTTTCCCCTGCTCATCATCATCAGCTCCCCCTCACCAGCTCCCCACCTCATCATCATCATCAGCAGCAGCTCCCCCTCACCAGCTCTCCACCTCATCATCATCATCATCATCAGCTCCCTCTCACCAGCTCTCTCGCCTCATAGTCATCATCAGCTCCCCCTGACAAGCTCTCCCCCATCATCATCATCTCCCCACCACCAGCTCTCCCCCCTCCTCATCAGCTCCAACTCATCAGCTCTCCCCCCTCATCAACAGCTCCCCCTCACCAGCATCAGCTCCCCCTCACCAGCTCTCCCTCACCAGCTCTCCCCTCATCATCAGCTCCCCCTCACCAGCATCAGCTCCCCCTCACCAGCTCTCCCTCACCAGCTCTCCCTCACCAGCTCTCCCCTCATCATCAGCTCCCCGTCATCATCAGCTCCCCCTCACCAGCATCAGCTCCCCCTCACCAGCTCTCTCCCCTTCGCATCATCAGCTCCCCCTCACCAGCTCTTCCCCTCATCATCAGCTACCCTCACCATCTTTCCCCCTGCTCATCATCATCAGCTCCCCCTCACCAGCTCTCTCACCTCATAGACATCATCAGCTCCCCCTGACAAGCTCTCCCCCTTCATCATCATCTCCCCATCACCAGCTCTCCCCCCTCCTCATCAGCTCCAACTCATCAGCTCTCCCCCCTCATCATCAGCTCCCCATCATCATCAGTTCCCCCTCACCAGCATCAGCTTCCCCTCCCCAGCTCTCCCTCACCAGCTCTCCCCTCATCATCATCAGCTCCCCCTCACCAGCTCTCCCCCTCCTCATCATCATCAGCTCACCCTCACCAGGTCTCCCCCCATCATCATTAGCTCCTCCTCACCAGCTCCCCCTCATCATCATCATCATCAGCTCCCACTCACCAGCTCTCCCCGTCATCATCAGCTCACCCTTACCTGCTCTCCCCCATCATCACCAGCTCTCCCCCCTCCACATCATCAGCTCCCACTCACCAGCTCTCCCCCCTCATCATCAGGTCCCCCTCTTTTCTGTCTTCTTCCCTTTCATGTCTGTTTTTACCCCTGTGATTTAACCCTTCCTCTCCCTCTCACCTTTCCCAGCCTGTCTCTCAGGCTGCAGCTCCAGCCTCACGCTGCCCTACTTGAGGCCCCGTCCACCTATGGTGGCTCTCCAGAGGAAGGGATTACCCCTCTGTCCTTTCTGCTGTATCTCTGTATCTCAGGGCCCCACCCGCCCCCTAGCACCTGCAGAGGAAGGGATTACCCCTCTGTCCTTTCTGCTGTATCTCAGGGCCCCACCCGCTCCCACCTGCAGAGGAAGGGATTTTCCTCTGTGCTTCCTGCCGACTGCAGGCAATTAATGTGCGGGCAGGGGACCGGGCCAACGACAGGGGGCGAGAGCAGGCCCCTGGACTTTGCCCAGGCTATAGCTACACCCCTGACTGAGCCACCTTTGCTGAAGCAGGGTTATCCTGAAAACCTGACCTGTTGAGGACTGGAGGTGGCCATCCCTGACGTAATACAAGTTTTTGTTAAACACTTGTAACAAATCAGCTGATGTTTCAAATCAGTTATTCCTACTTTGTTATTGGCTGGAAAAGGTTTCTAACCGTGATACCACAATGCAGTGATAGAGCTAGTAATAAAACGCATTCAGAAAATGTGCAGCTCTTGCAGTTATGCAGAAGTAGTTCTCCGAAATCTGAAAAACAGCTCATCCATTTGTGTTTTTGTCTTTGTATAGACTCACAGTGAAAAGGTACAATGAGTTTATTGTAATTACGTTGCAAATGTAGCAGCAATACACAGTATCAGGTGTGATTATATTATGATTAATTGATTCAGTCATTTACTTGTATGGAGAGATAGAGTATGCTTTGTTATATGGTTATCTGGAGGAACAATGTCGTGTGCTGCATCTGCAGTTAAAAGTAGGGATACCGTAAACTCACCTGCCCCCAGAAATTACGCACCATTTTCTATGAGTTCCACCTCTTGTAGCAGCCCGGCCACAGGTAGGAGACAGAAGCAACACATGAGTAATATGAAAACTAAACATAAGTGCATTGATTAACACCAAATTCAAATGTGTGTCAATGTTATTTATATTGTTAACATTGAGAAACAGATTTTTTTTAAATAAAATTAACACTCTGGAAAAAATTAAAAAATAAATACCGATTTTACAAAATAATAAACACCGAAAACCGGAATCCCTATTTATATAAGAAATAGTTTGCCTTGGGCAATTAAATGACTTTTAAAAGGAGGAAATGCATGCTAGTAACCCCCTCCCACCCCCCCAAAAAACAAAACCTTAACAATGTAATTGTCTTACTTATACAGATGTGATCATACGTAACCCCTTTGCTACCACATGGGCCAGCAACTATGTCTCAACCTGTAGCTCAATATGTCCCTGGTAAAGGTTTTATGGCGATAAGAAGAAATGAAATAGTGGGGGAGTGCTTTGCCTGTGCAAACTCCTGTTTAGCACATACTGATATCACACCAATGGGAATGAAACAGTGTTTCCCGCACCAGGTGGGAGATTTGTCCATTACTACGGTGTACAGTATGGTGCATATAACTGTTGGCAACAGGAGGGCTGACTCGTTCACCGATGGTAGTGGGGACACGGGAACAGGCTTCTGGGGTTCATACCCCACTGTTTAGCAGCGCAGCGCCTCCATCTGCCGTAGGCTTCAGGAACTGAAGGTGATCTCCCACTGTAGAACTTATTACCTCTCTCCCCAGTAATTTCACGCACCAGGCAGGAGGTATATAACAACAGGAACAGTTTATTCTCTCTGTACAGCACAGTTACACAGCAGGCTTATGCCCGATGCAGTACTGTCAGCTCTCACGAAACGATGGTCCCTGGACCGTCACTACAGGCCAAGGGCACCCACAGCAGTCCTAGCTCTTCCCCACCTCCCGAAAAGAGGCAGAGGTATGGTCCACACTCACTCTCCCCCAGAGGGATGAGCACATGGGAAGGCCCCAATCTCGGGCTCCCAGTTGTGTGACCTGCCTTCCTCAGAGGGGGAAGGACACTACTAACTTTAGGGCGGTCCTGCCCTTAAGTACAGCCAGGAGGTGGGCACCCCGTTGTCCTAACTACATCAGGATGTAGCACCCCCTGCTGTCACTCAAGTGCAGTACCAAAGGGAAGGGGAAACCCCATACCAACTACTGGCAGCCTGATAGTACCAGGGCTTACTGCCAGCCCAAGGGCAGAATAGTAGCCATCAGGTGACCTGGCTACAGAAGTAGCACAAGGAAATTAAACCTCTCCCATGTCTGTTTTGAATGTTTACAAAGTAACTTAAAAAAAATATCTATAGCTTTTTACATGTGTATTTAACTCTTTAAACACCATTGCCCCACGATGGTTCATGATGGTCCTAACACAGATGGAACTACTGGCACCGAATCTTCAGCATTGAAAGCAGTTAGTTTCACCGACAATTGCAAGTCCTTATTAGTGATTATATTGTCATGCAATGACAAGCTAGTACTGGCAATTAAATATTGATATATCTTTCTGATTGCCCTTCCCATATTTGAATTAGAAAAGCTGTTCTTAATACTGAAGCAGAAGAGAGCTGTGTGCCTTATTAAATGATAAATCAGTGGATATTAAGTGAGTCAGTGTAGTCTTTTAGAGATTTGCACCACAGGGAAAAGGGAGATCAGGAGTTCTTCTATCAAGAGTGATGACAGCTTTTTGGAGATGTAAATTACTGTTCTAGGTACACCCCTAACTGCAGAAGATTTTTTTCATCTTTTTTGCTTATTACAATCACTAGCCAAGGTGCTGTGTGTTTATTGATTTGTAATATATACCTGACATAATCAATAATGCGATACTTTAATTATTAACCCCTTAGTAACTAGTAGATACTTGTATTGCTATGCATTGCTTTACCAGCTAATTACAGCCCTATTAACCAAAAGGTGGCTAAAACAGTTGTAATTAACCAGCATAAAACATAACATTGAAAATATAATTAATATAGACATCGCAATATATATCATGTGTTTATTAACCGTTTAACAGCCAGTGAAGCTACCTTGGCACTGTCAAGGATACCGTAGGTAGACTCATTGGCACTCAAGGGGTTAATGATAAAAAGAGACGCCTTACCACATCCATGTTGAGGCCCTCCATGATCTTCAGGGTCAATGACCCCCTAGAATTAATCAGTATAGGATAGGATCATCCAAATGGCCAATGCCCATTCTTAAAACAAAACCTCAAAATGGAAATAATGTTTAAAACAAATAATCCAGTCTTCGCCACTACACCACCCACAGAACCAAAACATAAAACCCATGGCCCCGAATGAGGCCTAATCCAGGGCCTTGATATACACCCATCCAGATGACCTACCTTCAACGCACTCGCACAGCAAGTAGCTGATCCAGACACATAGGAGGTTGTTTATTCTCGGGGTTTAAGGGAATTACCATTGATCCATTGATCTCTGGGAACGGACCTGAAGAAGGGGCTCACCCCCCGAAACGTTGCCCCCCTTATATCCCTTTTTCTCCCCCCCCCCTCTTTGTTCTCTGCTCATTATCCCCTCCCCCCCTTTCCCAAGCTTACCTTACCTACCCTGTTCCCTCCCTTTCCTCATACTGCATTTCTCAAGTATGCTTATGTGTTCACACACGATTTCATATTAAATCGATTTGGCATATTCCGTGACTATTCTGTTCTTTTTGAGTGCTGGGAACTTCCCTATATTTCACTACCTGCATTGGTTGAAGCCCACAATACTTGCTTAAAGAATAATCCTCAATGAATTATTACTTATAAATCTTCACCTTTTTTTCATCTTCTGTCTTCATATCAGAAGCCCATCCTTGTGTATTGTATTGTATGTTTTCATTTATATAGCGCCATTCATGTACATAGCGCTTCACAGTAGTAATATACGGGGTAAACAAATAAATAACAGATAATTTAAATAACAGATCATGGGAATAAGTGCTTCAGGCATAAAAGTAACATTAAGGAAGAGGAGTCCCTGCTCCGAGGAGCTTACAGTCTAATTATGTGTCCTCTCTTGTCCATCGACTGAAGTGTTATGCAAGGGTGCCTCCCTTACATAAAGCCTGTCGCCGTTGCATAACACGTAGTAGACACCCACGTGGTAAATCAACCAATCAGATTGGTAGATTTACCACCTGAATGTAATGTATATAGATTGTTATTCACAACTCCTCATGTGCTTTACCATACTTCAAATATCCCAGATCACTAGAAACCGCAAATGAGGTGTGGGTGTAGTGAATGCAAGAAGATGGATGTCTTCATTCCTGAAGTATATCAAATATATGCATACAGTGCAGTATACACACTGCAAGCATAACTCTTCTACCTTGTTACTATCACTGGTCAGAACACCACATGAAATGCTGCCTTGTCCTGCCGCAGCTCAGTCAGCTTTTTCTCTGCTCAAGGATAAAGCAGGAATAGACCAACAATATTCCAACAAAACACCGTGTCTTTTTTACAATAAAAAGGGAATGTTAGTAACATGTAGCTGTAACAAAGACAACTGCAGGGAAATTAATTGGGAAAGCAAAAAAAAAAAATAACTAAAAATAATCCAAACAATAATGATATTTCACTTATGCTCACGTGAACAAATATTCCCCCGGCGCGCCAATGGTGACACAATACAATAAATGGTGCAATATTGTTAAAAAGTGCCACGTGAAATAAAGGACACACCAAATAGTGTGATAATAATAAACAAACACAAATGAAAAATAAATGTGTTGAAAGGGATAATATAGAAGTGCAAAAAAAAAAATATATATATATATATATAATTTTCACATAACCGATTACAGTAGCTCAATCCCCGTTGAACCTTCCTCCTTGGTTCTTAATAGTGGTGATGAAGAATAAAGGGAGTGCCAGTGATCGTTCAGTGCATAAAAAGAAAAAAAAAACACAAATCGTGCAATTCCGTATATACAATGGGGCATATGGATAAATATCCACAAAGATGTACACTCACACTCTCATGGAGATAATCATGGCTTGGTCTCCAAAGGGACTATACACGGTAGTACTCCCAATGGAGTGCATGAATGTGGTGTTGCAGGGGACATGGAGTATCCGTATCATCCGGATTTTTTTCTCTCTTTTTTAATTTTTTTTATCTACATGGGATTCCTACTCCATATCCCCTGCAACACCACTTTCAAGCACCCCATTGGGAGTACTACCATTTATAGTCGGGGAGAGATGAGGTGAATGAACACCACAATAACGTGTGCTACAGAGTATAGGTTTTCTCATAGTATAAACATTCTCCACACTGCCAGTGTATGTCCGGAATATATAAAGTCATAAACTGAGTAATTTTACAGTCCAATGACTAAACCCCTAGTATGGGGGACAGGTTAGCGGTGATAGTGAAAAAAGGGATGACCGGGGGAGGTCTCTCGACCGGCACCAGACCCCTTCAATAAAGTTAACCACACAAGAGACCAATCCTCCTGGGGGTACTCCGTAATAGATAAATCCACTTACTGCATCTGCATGTGGTGGGTCCGGATCAGCGTGCTCCTCACTGCTCGGGATGCACACAGGGGAAGGCGTCTCGCTGGATAGAGAGAAGGGACAGCGGGCACTGCTCTGCAAAAAAAAGAGAGAAGTCTTCCCCTGTGTACTGTTTATAGTCCCTTTGGGGATCAAGGCATGGTTATCTCCATTAGAGTGTGAGTGTACTTCTTTGTGGATATTTATCCATATGTCCCATTGTATATACGGAATTGCACTATTTGTGATTTTTTCTTTTTATGCACTGAACGATCACTTGCGCTCCCCGCATTCTTCATCATCCTCAGATAGGCTCATTAAGTTCAAATGAATAACTTACTGTATGTGCATGTGTTCCACGCTTAGATAACCCCAGCTAGATAACAGATGCACACAGGCAGGGTGCACTCTGCTTCAGGATCAGCAGTGGGGAATAACATGCCTTCAGTATGCCTATTTAAGTCAATGAGGTATTTTGACTTGTACAACAAAGAGCTACAGTATGTTATAATTGCATGTTTAATGACTTGATAAAGATAAATACTGTAGGTTTACCAACTTCAGGTTCTAAAATGGAATAAACAAAGCAAATTGCATGTTAAGTATGTTACAATAACCATGGGCTATTATTGGAAATACAGAAACACATTTGTATTATTTGCAATTATATTATCTGGTTAGAAGAGAAGTAAATAAATGCTTTCTCAAAAGACCATCTTCGATTATTTTACCAATTAAGTTGAATTCATTCACATAGTCAATGTTTGGATGTCAAGACCGATGGCAGTTAAGTCAATGAGCAAACTGCAAATCCACTTATTATAAAATATATATTTATTTTTCATTCGACAGCAAAGCATTTATCAGCTATCATTAATTTCATGATAATCACATGAATTAAGTAGAAATAGCCGTGTTAGTCCAATTGCAATAGTGCAGAGTAAATGAGTACTTCAGTATTCAGTGATACCTTTTTTATTTGGACCACAAATTCATATTATAAGACATGCTTTCGAGAGTTCTCCTCTCTTCCTCAGGTCAGCAATACAGATTTACAAAGAATCCGTGAGCTTAACACAGATGAAACAAGATCACCATCTAAGGCAGATGAAGCAGAGCAAGAATAAATAGACCTGGCAATAAATGGATGAAAAGGATAGTGAGACTATACATTACATCCATCAGCAGTGTGCATGGGGGGTATGGGATGCAGGGTGGGAAAGGGGGTAGGGATGCAGGGTGGGAAAGGGGGTTTCATTGTAAAATTAACAAAAAATTATAATTGTGTGTTTAAACCCCCATATCAGCATTAAGTCCTCTTGTTTTAGTGTCAAAGATCATGTTGAGTTCAAATTGATTCAGCTCCGGAGACCCCCTGCTTCAATACGGTGTTATCAAAATAAAAGAAAAACAGCTTCATTACCTTAGCGGCAAGCCAATGACGGGGTTAAGCCATAGTACCTGGTTTATTGGGGGCACCCCCTTCACCCACCCACTCTACCCCAATAAACATTGCAATACAACCACCAATGCAATACATTGAACATCTTCCCCTCCCCAACACATACAGTATAGCAATGGGCAAAATCCCTATTATCCAGATCTGGATAAAAGCACATTTGCCCATTAAAAAATAAAACATAACCAAAACATTACCCAGCCAGCATATAGTATAAGTTGTACTTACCCCTGTCTGGATGAAGGCCGTCCTCATTCTCCTCGTCTTTCTCCTAATCTAAAGTGGGCACCGACAGTAAAATAAAAAAAATAAAAACTACTGACCTGCAACCCCTTAATCACCTTAGTGGTTACTAACCACTATGGTAATCAAGGGGTTAACCCCCCTCCCACTACCCTCCTGGGTGGCCGAACCACCCTCTCCGGGGCAACAACCCCCACTCCCCACCCCCTCTACCCATTGATTGACAGTGGTAAACCATGCCCATAAATGGACATAGTTTTCCACAGTGGCAACGAAAGGGCAAGCTAGAAATAAAAAAACAAGCACTGAATAAAATACATTACATTTCAATTAAAAAAAAAAAAAACATATGGGCATGGATTGCATCTATGGCAATAAATAGGCAACCTAAAAAAAAAAAAAATCAAGCACCAAATAAAATACATGACATTTAAATAAAAGCCAACATTTGCCAAAAAATTCATTGCTTGTCACTGTGCTTATCTATACCCTGAAAGGGGCATAGATAAACACATTGGCAGTCAATGGGCAACCTAAAAAAAAAAATACACACTCAAATAAAATACAATCAATGTGTTTTTTTTTTTTTACCTTTGCCGAGATTCACCCTCCAAATCCTACCCTAACACCATCTGTTGACCCTCGATTCAATGCTCAACAGCCTGATTCGAAGAAGTCCATGGTCCTCAGTTGATTGAAGAGATATCTCCGGTAAGTTCTTTCTTTCCTTCTTCCCTTTCTTCTGTCTTCTCTTTATAATCCAAAGGGGTCCGGAGATGTTGATCCAACGTCTTCTTGGGCTCAACTGCGACATACCTGTCCTATCTTATTTGAGCCCAAGAAGACGTCAGATCATGATCTCCGGGCGCCTTTGGATTATAAAGAAGAGAAGACGGAAGAAGAAGGAAATAACATACCAGAGCCGCCTCTTTAATCAACAGAGGACCATGGACTTCTCGCATTGATTGTATTTTATTTCATTATGTTTTTTTTTTGCTTTGTTTAAATATCCTGGTCACGTGGGTAGTAGTAGGAAGTCTGGCGCAAAATAAACTTCTAATAGACAAGATATCACCTGCCGGTGCCCACGGACAATCAGGGACAGTAGGCCATGACAAGGGATTATTTAAACATGGCAGAGATACCGGCACCCCATAACAGGACCTGTAGCTCAGGAACCAGGGGGTCCCTGGTGCTGAAATTAATGTTCAGTTCTGGAGATCGCTGGCTTCAATACTGTCATTAAAATAAAATCTGTGCGATCGCCTATTAGAGGCAAGCAAGGAGAGTGACCGATTCATTATCACTCTTACTGCACGTCTCTTACATTCAGGTGCAACCCGGTAGGATTCACACAGTGCGAGTCCTATTCAAACACAGGAACACCCCCTGTGTTAATCCAGATGGGCCATTAAATCTCGTTACTGAGACCACGAGCACACACGGAAAAAATACGGTGTCACGGTAGATTCAGGTGTGGCAGTACGACCGATCATAGTGCTTCATCTGTAGGTTTAAAATCTTTGATTATTTTTTCCCCTAGGGCAGGGTTGTACTGTACGTAGCCACTAGAATGTGTGTGGTTGTTTTTTTTCTTGTTGTATTGGAGCAGGTGTTCTTAAGGGGCTTTAAGTACAGTTGTGATTGTTGTGGCAATAGTCTTTGGGTTGTACCCCTTCCTCCCTATCCCCCACAAGGAGAGCACTGAGGCATGCTTGCAATTCCTTACAACATATAAGCGCTGAAGTAATTACCAAACTGATATTACAGATACATTGATAATTTGTTTATAATATGGACAGAGGGTGAAGAAAATCTTGTAATTTGTAACAATTGTATAAGTCCTTGAATTCATTTCACCTATCAATTAAGTTCAAAATCGATTATTCTGCAAACCTTGTGAACTTTCTAGATACCACAGTAACACTGAAAATTGGCAAACTACACACATCTGTTTACAAGAAACCCACAGACGGATGTAGTTACCTCCATAACTCCGGCTTCCATCCCACTCATACAAAACGAGTCATCATACACAGCCAGGCTATAAGATATCACTACATATGCTCTGACACTAAAGTCAGATATAGACACCTCACAACCCTGACTGAATTTCAGACAGAACGGATACTGGTCAAAGGCTATTGTCACAACAATCACAACTGCACTTAAAGCCCTAATGAGAACATCTGGTCCAATACAAGAAAAAAAAAAAACAAGCACACACATACCATGAAAAAATAATGAAAGATCTGCAACCTATGCTAACAGTGAACAGAAAAAAATCATACAGTCAGTGCTACAAACTAAACAGTGCCCTCTCAATTATAATAGTGATACCAAACAATTAATTAATTACACTATTTTTAGTGATACCAACAATAATGGTATTATTACCAAACAATAATGACCGTGATGTCTCAAGGTGAA
Organism: Ascaphus truei; assembly: GCF_040206685.1. Lineage (NCBI taxonomy): Eukaryota > Metazoa > Chordata > Amphibia > Anura > Ascaphidae > Ascaphus > Ascaphus truei. The sequence goes on along the minus strand of NC_134486.1, from coordinate 46,725,387 downwards.
AACAAAAGGTTGCAGCCAAAAACCTAGAGCTTTCTCTGAAACTCAAAATAGTCACTGTGTGCCGATGCTTCTCTTGGGCACAATGGGTCAGTCCAGGGAATATGTGCAAGAACACTCTAGTTTTGGAGAGCTTAATGGAGTTCCCCAATTGACAGCTGAGAGCACACAAAGACCCATGAGATGAGCACAAAACTCAGGAGGAAAGTCACAAGAAAAAAAAAACAATTGTTTGAATTTATTTCACTATTTATATTTTCCCTATGCTAACAGAGGATGTAACATTAAAATACATCTTCTCCAAGCATCCCATCCTCAGACCGAAGTTGGTCAATAGAAAACTTTAAAACCTACTCAAGGACTCTGTTCATGGCACAAGACCATGTAACATCACACGGTGCAAACATATATGCCAAGATCCCACAGCCAGTCACAAATATAGAACATTCAATGTTAAACAATCATTTTGCTGCACATCCAGGAATGTGGTATACGGTATATATTTCAATGCAGCAAATGTGACCAAGGGTGCTACTTTGGTGAAACCAGCCACAAGCTTCAAACTAGAATGGACCTACACAGACACACAATAACACACCATGAAGAAGGAAGATATTGTACTCCAGTGGGACACCACTTCTCACAGCTAGATCATTCCATAAATGATTTTAAAAATCCAAATTCTCAATGGAATGTTTAAAAACACTCAAGAACGAAAAACATTTAAGCTCAAATTAATAATGCTCTATGACACCAAAACAAGAATACATAATGCTGATATGGGGTTTTAAAACACAATCATATTTTTTTGTCATGTTTCTCCCCACTTTCTGTTAACTTTACAATTAACCCCCTCTCGCCTCCCCCACCCCACCCCCTCATCCCCACCACCTTGCACACAGCTGATGGATGGATGTTCTCACTTTCCCTTTCATTCAATTATTACTCTGTTTACAGTACTCCTCTGCATCACCTGCCTTAGATGGCTATTTTATTTTACTTTTATTTATATCTGTGTTTATCTAATGAAATCTTTGTAAATCAGGACTGCTTGACCTGTGGAAAAGAGAAAAGCTTGTCTTATAATATCAATTGTTAATCCAACTAAAAAAGGTATCACCTAATTCTGAAGTACTTATGATAATCACAGACACCTCCAAAGGTTAAGCCCAAACTAAAGACTAGAACATAGATTTTGGTTTTACTCACAACATCTAATTAGGTTAAAATATTAAGCACATTTTAAAACTGGAAATAAGGTCAATAAAATATATCTTCAGAAACTCAAGCAGTAGTAGATTTCTTGTGTAATACTTTTGCATTGGCATGGATATCCACACTTGCTGCTATAGAGAACTAGTTATTTGAAGTTTGGTACTCTGTTTTGGGATATCATTTCATTAGCGAAGTGAAGAAGATACAAGTTCAATGTGATTGTGTACCACTTTGAAGCTGATTCTTTCCATTGTTTCATATTATTTTTCATAGCAATCATCAATTTGCACAATGTAAAAAATGGTGTAGTGTTCTTCACCTCTCAATATTGTTTGTCTATGCAAATAGTGCTTCCATTGTCAACCCATTGCCATCTCTTTTTGCATACAAACTGTAAAGTGTTTATTTTAGACAATAAACAGTTACTGTATTAAGATTAAAAATTATTGCATAAAACATGCAATCCACTTACATAAAAAATATGTGCACTTAGAATGGATGTTTATTTTTCCGGTTATGAGAATAAATTTACACATCAACTAAAAATCCAAAGTACTTTTAATTGTTTTGAGATGAAAGGGATGCAAATATTTAATGGCATCTCATTGTTTCTTTACTGTTTTTTTTTAAGTTTGAAAATTTTTCAATGTAAACTACTGAATACATTGACCTTTTGGTTATTTTCCTGTGGGGTTAAACATGCGAAATACATTGTGTGGTTATTAAACAAATGGTCATACATTAGCTACATTGACATAAACATTTAAATTGGTCTTAAATAAACAAGCCCCCACAGAAGCCTGTATGAGTTTAATACATATAATTCTCGTATCTTGCCCCCTTAGCATTTCCTGTCCCCTTTTTTTTAAATGTCTAGTGCTAAAAATCATTGTTTTTTTCCATCTCTAGTAAACTGCACAGGTGTCTAGGGAGAGCTCCATTTTGACCTTCCGGGCACGTAATATTTCAGCTGCTCATACCTCCTGAACAAAGCATCAGATTTAAAAAATAAACACATTCCCGGAATTGGAAATATATACAGTATGTAGCCAGACGCACTGCCAGGGGAAGCCACGGGACCCTGACCACGGAATGCCCCGGCAGCAGAAAATCTGTCCTGGGGGGGGGGCATTTGAAAGAAAGGAGCCCCCGCAGGCAGCTGCAGCTTTTACAGTCTCTGGAGTCACAACGTTTGACCTGTTATGCTGCGGGCCCAGGGATAGTAAGTCCTGCTACATCTGTAGAATGATCAGCACCGACTGCTGTTTTTAACCGGGCAGGAATGTAAAGGTTTTTGTTATTACAGCTGCAGCAGCCGTTATTCGAACACGTCACGCGTTGTATACCTCGGAATACCTATGTCATGGCGTGTGATTTCTTCCAACCGTACCGCCTTAAGACGCGCGTTGTCTTGTGTTTTTATCATGTGCAGAAAATTGTATTTTAGCGTTGTCTGCAATACCGTCGAGAAACTCAAGTGGGCGATCGCGAGTTGTCTTAAAAATCACAGGGGTGCCTGGCGGCGTGAATGCGGCATGAATACCGCGTGGAGTACAGCAGCACACACGAAAACGGCTCCGTGATATGTTCGAATAACGACCGCTGCATCTGTAGATGAGGTCCTACACATGAATATATAAGGATTAGTGTAAAAACGCAGAAATAAGGCGTGTGTCTGGCAGCAGCCATGCATAGTGGCAACTAAACTGTCAAGTTGTTAATGAAGAAAGGGCAGCTTCCGCTCAATCTGGCTACCTATAACTGTCGAACTCTCTGCAGTGAAGCAGCACTTAAAGAACTGGAAGAGGAGCTCGAAAAGATTAAATGGGATATTGTTGATCTTAGTGAAGCAAGAAGAAAAGACGAAGGACTCATTGAGCTCAAAAACAGACCCCTATTAAATTACAGAGTTACAGAAACTAGAAGAATAGTGGAGTAGGATTCATTATAAACAAGAGATGAGGAAACAGCATATTGGAGTATAAAAGTTCATCAGGAAAAGCAGCCAGAACTGTCATTCAGTTTACAATGAGATACAGGTTCCAAATTATCCAAGTGTATGCCCTATCGTCAAGTCACACGAGCAACGAAGTGGAAGAATTCTACCATGAAATAAACTAACTTAGCAATGGAAATTGTCACCTTGAGATCATTATGGGAGATTTCAACGCAAAGATTGGTGCCCAGCAGAATGAAGAAGCATCATTTGGTAAGTATAGGCATGGCAACAGAAATGAACGTGGAGACAGATTAGTTGAATTTGCAGAATGTAAAAACTACATCATTAATTAATTCTTCAAGCAGAATCCAAATAGAAAATGTACATTGAATGGGCCCAATGGAATAAAGAATGAAATCTATAGAAAGACTATATCTTAGCTAACATGAAACAAGATTGAAGACTGTACATAGAGCCACTGGCAGGGGGGACAGCCGGGACTCCTGTCCCGGGCCCGGCCAGTCAAGGGACCTGCCACACCCCTGCTGGCAACCATACAGTTCACTCTCTGCAGGCAAGAAGGGCCCTATCTTTTTTTGGCTGCCATTCCCATCTGTCCCTCCCCTTTTCCTGGGCCCTCTCCTCCCTCCTGCAGGACTGAAGGGTCCTTCCCCTTGATGGCCACCATCCATCTGTCCCTCCCGTCCCCTGGTAAGCCCACATGCACCAGTTCCCCCTTATGCCACCCTCCCTGGCCCTTTTCGCCCATGGGGTGTGTGTGTCTCTAGGGGGGCTTATTGTTTGTGTGTGTATTTGGGGAGGGGGCAATTGTGTTTGTCTGTGTATTTGGGGAGGGTTTCTTTTTGTATGTGTGGGCATGTTTTTATTTGGGATGAGGGGCTTATTGTGTGTGTGTGGAGAGGGGGGCTTATTGTGTTTGTGTCTGTATTTGAGAAGGGGGTTTATTTTGTGTGTGTATTTGGGGAGGAGGACTGATTGATTGTGTGTATTTGGGATGGGGGCTTAGTGTGTGTGTGTATTTGAGGATGGGGGCTTATTGTGTGTGTTTATTTGGGCAGGGGGTGATAGTGTGTGTGTGTGTGTGTGTGTGTGTGTGTGTGTGTGTGTGTGTGTGTGTGTGTGTGTGTGTGTGTGTGTGTATTTGGGGATGGAGGCTTATTTTGTGTGTATTTGGGGAGGGAAGCTTATTGTGTGTGTTTGTTTGGGGAGGGAGGAGTGTGTGTGTATTTGGGGAGGGGAGCTTATTGTCTATGGATGCGTATTTTGGGAGGGGGCTTATTGTGTGTGTCTGTGTGTGTATTTGGGGAGGGGGGCTTATTGTGTGTGTATTTGGGGAGGGGGGATTATTGTGTTTGTGCTATGGTCATGTACGTCGAAGTCTACTGTCCGAAGACAGAAGCGCTAAGCAGAGGTGGAAAGTAGAGACCGATTCCTACCTGGGATCCGAATCCTGAGGAGTAGAATCTTGAAGTCTGGGTCCAAGGTCAGGGCAGGAGAAGGTAGGATGATCAAAGTCCCTGTTCCGGGGTCAGGGCTGGAGAAGGCAGATTATTCGTGGTCACAGGCTGGGTTCGGCAACAAGGAGGAACAAGGCAGGCAGGATAAGGTTCCAGCAGGAGTCCAGGTAAGCAGAACCTTGCACAGGAAAGCAGGAAAGGGTAATGAATTCTTATAAAGGGAGCAGACAGGTGCAGGCAATTGCTTCAGAAGGAGGCTGCCTTCCTGCCTCGGCGGCCATGTAGGTAGGGGCAGATGTCCTGCCTTGGCAGCCAGTTTGGGAGATCCTTATAGTGTGTGTATTTGAGGTATTAATCTTATATTACTAATATCTACAGTAGATGTCACAACTGTAAAATATGGGAAAAGTAGACTTTGGAAAGAAGTATTGATTCTGATTACATCTATTATAAATTTCTCTTTAGATTGCGCCAACCATATATGCAGTCTTTTAAAATCTAAGAATGAAATGAGAACGGCGCAGATGTACAATGAAGAAATTGTTCAGAGCAAATGATTGCAGTAATCAAATGGAGCAGAGGACTCCCGACAACTGGAGCACCGAAGCCCAGAAGCACCGCTAACCATTTACATTTACTGGAGGTCTTATAATAAGAAAGACATAAAGCAGGCACTCACGTTCATTAGATTGTAATATCACCATGTATCCTGTGAAGAGTTAATTACGACAGGGGTTTGCAAACTTTTCTTTGCGCCACCCCACCTGCTCTCCCCCCCATGCTCGCATCTTCCCCCTTACCTTTTCTCTGTCATCGGCATTGTCATTTGACATCTCTACGTCATGTGGCGTTATGTTGCCATGGCAACACGTTGTCATGGCAAGGTGTCACCAGAAGCCGCCGGAGAGAAGGTAAGAGACATATGTACAGAGGCCTGGCGCGCTCCCCGGCATTTTATTTAAATGTTGTGGGGAAGAGCACAGGGCTTCTGTAAGTGCTGCATACCCCCAGTTTGCACAAACCTAAATTACAGGACCGAAACAGTAATATTAAAATCTAATGAAAGTAGATTAAATAAGGAGCAGGTGTCAGGAGAGTCAGATGGTAACAATTTAGTAAATACAAACATTGTATGGCTACTGCCATTTATAGCTGCTGACCCTGCTAACTCCAGCACCCTGATGCTCTTTTAATCCTGTTGCACAATGTCGCTATATTGTACACAGGTACACGTACAGACACATTTACAGTTGAACACACTCATGTTCTGAAATTGTAAGCTTGTCCTTTTTTGCTTATACAGGTGCTCCACTGAGAGGTGTGTAACAAACGCAGAGCTGAGATACAAGGGAACATGGAGGAATGCAGAATCTGCATGTAAAGGAGCAGAATGGTTTTAGTAATGTGATATTTTCTTGAGACGCCATCTGAATAATTTAAGGCGAAGGGAGATAGAGTGTTTTCTGTCACTATTTCTCCAGATGATTAATCAGTATTGATCTTCTAGTTAATCACCAGTCATGGGAATGACTGAGGAAACAATAGAGAGATCACCAAAAGACAGGTAAAGATTAGGATAAGAAGAAGGAATAGTACACCAGCATGATTGCTCCTTTTAAGACATTTGACACAAAGAATTACCATACATTTTAATATCGAAAAAAAAGGACAGTGGATTTTTGTTCTGAACAAAGGCCAATGACATTATAAATGGAAAAACTACACATTTGACTTGGCAACTGATAGAAGTAACATTGAAAATGATACATATATTTTAATGCTAGAGTCATAAGGATCATATTGATCAACACTCAGGAGCAAATCTTCTGCTATAGTGTGTAAAATCCAGCACCTGATTTATGAAAGAGAAAACTCCACTAAGTCTTTGGTGCTGAGGATTTTTTTCTTTCATAAAGCATTTGCGGAGTCTTGAACCAGTTCTGCATCCAGGAGTAAGTATATATAATACAACACCCCTATCCCCAACCTAAGGGAATCTGTGAGTACTATGGGTGCTACTGGTACTGTGGTGCTAACCTGTTTGGTACAGAAGACCTAAGCCTCCGCTCATAGGGAGCTTGGGGTGCAAGGAGCAGCGTCTCCAACTGTGATGTGAGGATCCCGCTACCGACGAGATGACCCCTCACAGAAACATATAAGAACAGCACGGCAGCAATAATAACACAACACCTTACTCCTATCCCAAGGAGCAACTGCAGTATACACCATATTGTCCTGATTGCACCCTATCCCTTGGGCACCTAAGAAATCAAGATGTCCGCCAAGGCAATACCAAATGTGTGTACGGGCAGCGCTACACTCCCTTGTGTATTGGTGGTGCACATGGGTATTTTCCTGGTTACACTTGTACAACAGGGAATCCTTCTCAGGAAGGAAGCCGCATCCGTGATGCCAAGATGCAGGACCTCCCAATACATTGTCCCTTCTCTCCTTACTTCCGGCAGCTGTGTGGTCATTCCTCCAGGCCTGGGGAATCCTCCCATGCAATCTGTCCCACTCCGCTGGCGATCGGGCTAACAGGCAATGTCCCTGACTTATGACCAGCCCTACAACACTCCGCTACGGTGGTAGGGACTAAATGGGGCTTCTGGGTCTCTCTGTGCTAGCCCGACTTTGCCCTAGCAGATCCAGAGGATATCCTGTATCCAGCAGAGGATATCCCCTGTCCAGTCCCTGCCAAGCCATGATGGCCGCCGCACCTCTGTATAACAGTCCGAGGAGCTGCATAAGCTCCCCCCCAGAGGTGTTGGAGGACTACTCTGTTACATATATATTGTGATATATTGAAGCAAAAGGTGTTTGAGGGGAGGTACATAGGACCCAGCACCTTCCAGGGTGTGTTCCCTTCACTCTCACCTGAGCCCTAATTAATGAGCTTCAAGGTTAAAAGGCAGCACAGACAGCTTCCTGTGCTGCTGCTGCTGTGCTGGTCTGAAGGCACACACACAGACAGCCCTGTGAGATACTGCAAAGGGAAGCTGCAGGTACAGTGTCTAAAGTGGGGAAAGACCTTAGGTTTCCCCCACTGTTAGTTAGGGACTAAGCTGTATTAGTCAGAACTCTGAAAAGAGTTAGGTTTTTGTTTCTATTTTCTTACAAGTTAACCCTGTTCCTGCTTTGTACCTGGCAAATAAACCCTCCTGTGCATCAATACTACGTTTCCCTGCCTTTGATCTGGATGAAAGAGACTGCAACGTGGTGTGGACATCACAATATATATATATCCATGACTGGTCCAGACTATCTTTCTGCCTTCCTTTCACGTAAGTTCTGATAGCTGCAGACAGTGACAGACTACCCTGTGGGGTTTACCCCCACTCACGCAGCCTCCCTGAATTGCAGAAGAGGTGGTGACACTGGGTCTGTGTTGCAGCCAATCATGGTGCAGACCCTGTGCCCTCCCCTTTTGCATTATGGTGGATGCCTTCCAAATTATTGAGTCAGTGCCTTCCCACCCGGGGAAGGGAGAGGAGCTCAGTCCCAACTGGGGCTGATTGAACCAAGATTTGTGCATAGCACAAGGCCTCAACATTTTCTGCTGGCCAGCACTATCCAAGGGCCTGAAACCCTTTCTCCACTATATGCAATGCTGTTATACCATCTACAGTGGCTGCATCAAATAAAGACCCTTTTATATACTTCTGACTAAGTCACAGTCTATTGGACAGAAGTATAGGAGACAAGAACTGTCATGGTAGGGACTGCCTGCAGCTCTGCTGTAGCCTACAGTGACTGGAGGCGCTGTCACCGAATGAAAAGAACCTGAGGATCACCTAAAGCCTGTCCTGTTCTCCAGAACATCGCTGAAGTTCATCTCTCCTGGACCCTCACAGGTAACCAGCACCACACGTACCTGTAGCCTAGGCAAAATCTCCAAGGGGGGGGGGGGGAGGGGAGAGGGGAACAGTGCTACATATATATATATATATATTACATTCTAATTGTTTTACAAAAGATACAGTTTTTTTTTTTTAGATTACACTATCCTATAACATTTACCATGTGGTCTAGGAAAAAAGGTACAGGAGCTGCGTTTCCCCTGAAAAAAAGCCCTGTATGTGTGTGTATATATGTATTTATACATACAGTATATATAGGTAAAGTATCCTTACCAGGCAGACCATTATCTGAGGACCCAGCAGCAAGGTACGAGCTACTTTTCTACTATATATGTTTTGATATTGGATTACATGAGTGCTGTCTCTTCCTTGCTGCTGGGTCCTCGGATAAGGGTCTGCCTGGTAAGGATACTTTAGCTATTTCTCACCTATGGGACAAGCACCTACCTTTACTCTATTTGTGAGTGCCATCTGCCCACATTGACTATACATATACAGTACTATATATATATAACACATGTAGAATATTGCTTGGTCTGCAGCTTTAAAAAGGGCAGCATAGGATTGGACAATGTTACGAAAGCGGTATGTATATATATATATATATATATATATATATATATATATATATATATATATATATATATATATATATATATATATATATACAGTGTTCGACAAACCTATACATTTGCTCGCCCCGGGCGAGTGGATTTAACCCCCGGGCGAGTAAATATTGGCCCAAGCAGCACACATTTGGTACTAGGTGGCGAGTAGATTTTTTTGTGTGGCGAGTAGATTTTTTGGTGATTTGTCAACCACTGTATATATATACCGCTTTCGTAACATTGTCCAATCCTATGCTGCCCTTTTTAAAGCTGCAGACCAAGCAATATTCTACATGTGTTTTTTTTTTAAATAAATCAGTTCTGTACTATGAGAAAATACCTGTAGCATTTTTTTTAAACAACTCTGAATTACATTTTTCATGTACGATAATGTAACAAACATTTTTGTTTGTATAGCAACCATTTACAAAGTCACATACACTGAGTCAATACTTGTCTGCAGCCATTTAGTGAACCCCTGAGTCGAATCTTCGCTGATCGATCACCAGAGAACGGACCAATCAGCAACTTATCTAATTACTTATCATTGTGTGGATTGTATTGATGCACATATTATAGGGAAAAAATGTAAATTAATTTAAAAAAAACCATCATCTTTAAACACTTCAAAATGTATTTATTCTTTCAGAACTTGCACTTGCTTGTCAATGGGCCATAAAGAGCCATATTTACTAAGGTGTTAATCCATAAAACACCTTCCATGTCAGAAGACACTTTACATCCTGTTAATATGAAGGGGCCATATTTACCAAACCGTGCTGGAAGGTGTTTTATGGAGTAGCACTGCTTAGTAATATAGCCCATTATGCTTTGCATTGTAGTTGGATTTTGAACAGTCTACATTTACCACGTATCAATGTTATAAAAATCACAACCGTGCCACAAATTCATCAAAAAACAATATCGTGTGGAAAAAATCCCAAACCTGGAGGGATTGGTGTGGTAATGTGGGATTGGTGCGGGATTGGCATGGGATTGGTGCGGTAATGTGGGATTGGTGCGGGATTGGCATGGGATTGGTGCGGTAATGTGGGATTGGTGCGGGATTGGCATGGGATTGGTGCGGTAATGTGGGATTGGTGCGGGATTGGCATGGGATTGGTGTGGTAATGTGGGATTGGTGCGGGATTGGCATGGGATTGGTGCGGGATTGGCATGGGATTGGTGCGGGATTGTGGGATTGGTGCGGGATTGGCATGGGATTGGTGTGGTAATGTGGGATTGGTGCGGTAATGTGGGATTGGTGCGGGATTGGCATGGGATTGGTGCGGGATTGTGGGATTGGTGCGGGATTGGCATGGGATTGGTGCGGTAATGTGGGATTGGTGTGGTAATGTGGGATTGGTGCGGTAATGTGGGATTGGTGCGGTAATGTGGGATTGGTGTGGTAATGTGGGATTGGTGCGGGATTGGCATGGGATTGGTGCGGTAATGTGGGATTGGTGCGGGATTGGCATGTGATTGGTGCGGGATTGGTATGGGATTGGTGCGGTAATGTGGGATTGGTGCGGGATTGGCATGGGATTGGTGTGGTAATGTGGGATTGGTGCGGGATTGGCATGGGATTGGTGTGGTAATGTGGGATTGGTGCGGGATTGGCATGGGATTGGTGCGGGATTGGCATGGGATTGGTGCGGTAATGTGGGATTGGTGCGGGATTGGCATGGGATTGGTGCGGGATTAGCATGGGATTGGTGCGGTAATGTGGGATTGGTGCGGGATTAGCGCGGTAATGTGGGATTGGTGCGGGATTGGAATGGGATTGGTGCGGTAATGTGGGATTGGTGCGGGATTGGCATGGGATTGGTGCGGTAATGTGCGATTGGTGCGGTAATGCGGGATTGATGTGGGATTGGTGTGGTGGAATTGAAGTGGGAACTGGTGCGGGATTGATGTGGTGATGTGGGATTGGTGTGGTGGTGTGGAATTGATGTGGGAACTGGTGCGGGATTGATGTGGTGATGTGGGATTGGTGTGGTGATGTGGAATTGATGTGGGAACTGGTCCGGGATTGATGTGGTGATGTCGGATTGATGTGGTGATGTGGAATTGATGTGGGAAATGGTGCGGGATTGATGTGGTGATGTGGGATTGGTGTGGTGATGTGGAATTGATGTGGGAAATGGTGCGGGATTGGTGTAGTGATGTGGGATTGGTACAGGATTGATGTGGGATGTCCTTCTCATTTGTGTAATCAGAGTTTTGAAAAGAGCACAAGAACTCTCTTCCTGAAAGTTACTATTGTTTACCTTGATCTGCAGTATACAGTATCCAATATACCATTTGTGAATTGTGTAGCATACACAATTGTTACACGATTAAGTCGAGTTTACCGGAATACAAGTAAGCAAAGTAATACAAATAAAATGTTTATGCCGAATGTTTGTACAGTTCCTTACTTTACAGAACCGTTCGATCATGGATCCTTCCACCTTCAATTTGACAAATGTGCTTGCTTACCATCTTAAAAAATATATAGCTTTTTTTGTGTGTGATTATTACATGACATTTTTGTGACATTGAGCGTTGCAACACTCTTGTGCTCAAGAATGTAATTTCATGGGCCAATGCACTTAATTCCCTTTTATGATGTATCTGATATTTAAGCTTTTCATAGAGACCAAGTGGTTGTCTTAAACAAATATTCCAAATATAATATTCTACATGAAATATAAACTTGTTATATCATTACAACCTTAGTCATGTTATTGATGTGACTTTTCTTCCAAGTAAATTCCATAAGTTCTCCTACTGTACAGTACATATCTTCACCTTTGCAGGGACCTTCGATTGTATTTACGTGTCATGGTATACAGTATGTCATTCATTATCTTATCAGTGTCTTTTTTTTTTTGTATTATTCCACATGGCTAAATATCTTGGCACATTACAAATACATGATTGGAAAGTCCATAAAAACTTCTTAAAAATAAGTGTACAACAGAACTTCTTTGATTTGGTTTTCCCCCCAAAAGACTAATGCATCAGCTTGCAAAGTCTCACCACTGCATTAGATTTCCCAAAGGATCTTAAAGGTTTTTTTTTTGTTGTAATCTGGCGCTGTTGTTGTCACAAAACTGGAACAAAAACATAACAGATTTATCAATGGAAAAACACATTACTTTGTGTGATTTTCTTATTCTTTAATAAATATGCTGGTTTTTATACTTCAGTTTTGCATCAATTTTATAGCCATAAGTTCTGGTAAATACACCCATTGTGGAGGGAGTTTGTGGCTCCTCAGAATTGGGGCTAAAAGATTGAATTCATGTAGAGGATACTAGGTGTTACATAGTTACATAGTAGATGAGGTTGAAAAAAGACTTCTGTCCATCAAGTTCAACCTATGCTAAATTGATGGAAATTGATGGAGTTGGAAAGGCTTCTACTGTAACTACAAAGAGGTTTACAGTGGGGTTTAAAAATTAAAAAGACAATTCCTAGTACAGTAGGAAGAGAATATGAATATGCCTAATTCCCTAATTTAAATAATAACAATGTGCAAAAGATGTGTGACAAAAATATCAAAGCAATAGTGTGGACAAAAATATCACGAGCTAAACGGAAATAGTTTGAACTGCAAAAGACTGTTCATGGTCCCAAGGTTCAACAAAGTATCCGGCCGCTCCTCCTTCTCTTACTGTGCACCCCACAACTGCAACAGTCTACCGGAGACTCTCACATCCACCACCAGTCTAAGTTCATTCAAAACTAAAGCTGTCTCACATTTTAATCTGGTCTGTAACTGTTACATACGCCTATAATATATATTATCTCTTACTGTGCATGCAAAGTCTTGTATATACAGTAATGTATAACCCTGTTCACTTAATGTAACTATGTATTTGTAACCATGTATCTGTCATCATAACTCTGAACCCAGGACATACTTGAAACGAGAGGTAACTCTCAATGTATTACTTCCTGATAAAACATTTTATAAATAAATAAATATTACCAGGGGTTGTGTGAGAGTAACACCTTAGGATGTTTGTGTACACGTAGAACACAGCAGACATTTGTATAGTGCTGCTTTAAAAAAAACGCATCAGGAAAATGATATGCAGATGTCATGAGCTTCTGAAGAGGTCAATTCTGAAGCACTGATTGAATTTTCATGGAGACAATGAGCAAAATCATTATCAAAGAACTACCACAGAGACCTATTATGTATGTATGTACTGTATGTCTTTATTTACATAGTGCCATTAGTGTACATAGCGCTTCACGGTAGTAATACACGTGACAATCATATAAATAACAAATAGTACAAATAACAGATCATGGGAATAAGTGCTTCAGACATAAAAGCAACATTTCGGAACAGGTGTCTCTGCTCCGAGGAGCTTACAATCTAATCTTGGTAGGCAGGAAAAACGTACAGAGACAGTAGGAGGGAATTCTGGTAAGTGTGTCTGCAGGGGGCCAAGCTTTATGTATCATGTGTCTAGTATTATCCACGGTGCTACTCATATGCTTCTTTAAGCAAGTGTGTCTTAAGGTGGGTCTTAACAGTGGATAGAGAAAGTGCTAGTCGGGTATTGAGGGCAAGGGCATTCCAGAGGTGTGGGGCAGTCAGTGAGAAAGGTTTAAGGCGGGAGAGGGCTTTAGATATAAAGGGGGTAGAGAGAAGACATCCTTGAGCAGAACGCAAGAGTCGGGATAGTGCATAGCGAGAAATTAGGGCTGAGATGTAAGGAGGGGCAGAAGAGTGTAAAGCTTTAACAGTGAGGAGGAGAATTGAATGCGAGATGCGGGATTTTATAGGAAGCCAGGAGAGTGATTTGAGCAGTGGAGACGCTGACACAGATTTAGGAAAGAGTACAGTGATTCTGGCAGCAGCATTTAGGATAGATTGTAGGGTAGACAGGTGAGAGGCAGAAGGAGGTTACAGTAATCAAGACGGGAGAGAATGAGGGCCTGAGTCAGAGTTTTAGCAGTTGAGCAACAGAGGAAAGGGCGTATCTTTGTGATATTGCAGAGGAAAAAGCGACAGGTTTTAGAAACGTTTTGAATGTGAGAGGAGAATGTGAGAGAGGGGTCAAGTGTGACCCCATGGCAGCGTGCTTGGGCTACTGGGTGAATGATAGTACTACCAACAGTAATGTGCAAGGAGGTAGTAGGGCCAGGTTTGGAAGGAAGTATGAGGACCTCGGTTTTTGCCATGTTAAGTTTGTCAGCGTAGGGCCATCCAGGATGATATTGAAGAGAGACATTCAGAATCTTTGGTCTGTACAGCAGGTGTAAGGTCAGGGGTTGAAAAGTACATTAGCGTGTCGTCAGCATAGAGGTGATATTTAAACCCAAGAGATGTGATTAGGTCACCTAGAGAAAGTGTGTACAGAGAAAAAAGAAGAGGTCCAGGACAGAGCTCTGGGGTACCCCAACAGAGAGATCGATAGAGGAGGACGTGTTAGCAGAAGAGACACTGAAAGTTCAATGGGAGATGTAAGAGGAGATCCAGGTTAGAGCTTTGTTATGAATAGCAAGAGTATGGAGAATGTGAAGAAGAAGCGGGTGGTCCACGGTGTCAAATGCTGCAGAGAGATCGAGTAATATGAGCAGAGTGTAATGACCTCTGTCTTAAGCAGCATGGAGGTCATTAGTTATTTTAGTGAGGGCTGTTAAGTGTGGGCTATAAGAAACATTTCCTCTGGGGCAAGAAGGGCCTTGTTCAGTGTTTAAAATAGCATTAACAAAAGCAGTTACATTGCGCCAAGTTCCGTGGACACCATTTTCCAAAGGTTATTTTTAGCTTTAAAAATAAATAGGGAGCAGTACACTATGGGTCATATTTACTTAGCAGTCATCTGCCAGGAGACACCATCGAGCGCTGCAGGAATCCTTACAGCCCATTCAAGTCAATGAGCTGTAACGTGTCTTCCAGCTATGGCAGAAAACGGCTCAGTACAATAAATGGGTCTATACAGTATTAAACGTCACATTTGCTCCATTAGCCTTACATGAGTAGATCTGACAGTTGTGGTCTGTGGGCAAATTACAAATTATGACAGAGCTTCTCCAACAAAAAAAAAAGCTCTGGGTAAAGTCTATGGATAATTGCAGAGGCTGGAAAAATCCCGGCCACATTTGAACCATGCGATTTAAAATATATGTGGCTAAATCACCTTGAATTCTAGGTTCAATGACATCTGAAACTGATTTACAGATGTAGCCTGACTTAGGCCGCGATTATACTGGTCGGCACGTGTGCGCGCGATGTAGCGCGCTGCCGGAACAAACTGTGTTCCGATTAAGGCGCACATAGTGCGCGCGACCACACGCTGAAGCGCTACGGAGCGACAGATAATACAGGAGTCAAATGAAATCGTTATTGGAGCGCGACAGCCACGTCACGTAAGCGGTTCAGCCAATGAGGGCGAACCACTCATCTGACATCACAGCCAAGCCTCGGCCACGCCTTCCTGTCACCTCCCGATGCCTTCAGCCTGCAGTGCCATCACGTGGTCGTGCACTGCACCAGTATAACCGTGGCATTACTGTCCCCGTAATCGTGGTGGTGTGCGAGATTACAGCTGCGTGAGCACTTTGTTGTCCTTATTTTAAGGGGGATACATAGAATCTACTGCATGAAGTCCAATGTTGCGACAATAAATCTGAAATGCTTTTAACCCTTTGGGTGTCCCAAGAGTTACAAGTTCATGCCCAATTAGTGCTGCACTGTGCTAAGGGGCCATGGCACTGGTACTGCGGCCTCTCTAGGTCTCAAAGAGTTAAAGAAGCAGTGGCCTGAGAACATATATTCTCTATTCTTTACAGGCATGTGGGGGTAATGTTTGCAGAAAGTCAGTTTGCAGACAAGTTAGATGCTATGTTGTTTCATCTATGATCCTTGTTAGAGTATTGGTTAGTCCAATTTTGAAAAAAAATTCCACCCAGGTTCTTTGAAAAATGTTAACTATAGCTATAATTTTCCCTGAGGTTAACGTGGAGATCTGACCCTTTCAAGGGCCACATGATTTAGTGGCTACGTCAGGCCCTTAGAGTGGTCGTATCTAGGGGAGACGTAATCCGTAATGCAGGAGATTGGAAGAGGATGACTCCTGTTTCCGGGGGATTGCTTTTTTGTGTTAACCTGTTAGTGAGCTTTGAAGATACATGTTAATGCTTAACAAGGCGTTAACAAGATAGTACCTCGTTAAGTCAACAACTAACCTCTGTGGATGTAGGCAAAACATTTCTAAGATGCACTCTGATTGGAGATAACTAATGACATCAAGCTGGAGATGTTGCCTGTTTTACCTATGTTTACATAAACAACATAATCTCTTCCTACAGTCGTTTGTTCAGGATCTTTGTGTCTGTGGATTTACAATGTATTTATAGTAACATAGGCACTTGTGTTGATTTGCTGATAATCAATGGTAGTTTAACTTTATGTATGATTCAATAAGCAACCCATAATGCCCAACTATATACATCCGGGACAGCCTACGGATGGTTGTTCACCTGCCATGTTGACACCGGTTAGGCTACTTAAATGTACTGCAATCTGTGTCTGTATACACCTTGATAAAGCGCTTTTTTAGAATGAAACGTGTAGGTCATGCATATTTTTAATCTCTTGGTCCATGACACTTTAATAAACACTTTTTTTGTTGGGCCTCCATGTCGGCAACTCAAACGTGTAAGTCCCTACCTTCCACCTGTTCCATCCATGGGCCTCTGCAGACAGGTCCATCTAGCAGGCACTTCCAAGGGCACCTGTTCCATTCTTGGCCCTCTGCTGTGGCCCTCCCTACAGTATATCAATCTCCCCTCCCCATGTCTATATCTATCCCTCCTCCCCAGGTCTATATCTATCTTTCAGACCCAGACCTTTTCTACCACCCAAGCTCTCTCCCAGGTCTATGGTGGAGGGGATCCCTCTCCTTAAATTTGTCCTTGGCCCAGTAATTTATGTTGATGGCTCTGCCCAGTGTCAACCTTTATGTATTATGGCCTTATTTGAATTCTTATACCATTTATTTTGACATATAGTATATCTATAACAGGGTGCTTAAGCTGACTGGCACTATATACATAACATTACAATGCAAATAAAGAGTATTGTAATTGCAAACCATGCAAAAAGGTAGCAATTTCGGTTTGTGTTTGAAAATCTGTGAGGGACTCACATTTTGCATTTCGCAAATCAGGATTGACTGATTAATAGTTAATCTAGTGTAGAATAAAATTTCAGGCATTGCTATAGTGGTGTGTTCTGTTAAAGAACTTGCTGAAGAAATGTATTGTCGGTAACTAGCAGGTGTTTTTTAGGGCTGTGTATGTGTATGCAGGAAAATGCTTATGCTCTATGTAGGAGGATGTGCGCAGAGGTATGCAAGGGAGACTTGTTAAGGTGAAATTAAATAAGGCTTTTATTGCGCCTGTTTCCTTAACATAAGAAAATCATCCAAACATGTTCAAATAAGGGGTCAAACAAAGCTTCTGTTCACTTGGGAGTATGTTTAGTGAAACCTATGCAGTCCACAACTCCCTTTTAGATTAGCATGTCTCCCAGCCCCAAACATATATCTTGATATGTGCAGATACAAAGTCTTATAAAGGAAAGTCTTATCTGTTTTCTTGTAGTTGGAGGGAAAGTCTTCTCTGTTCCTGGGTTGCTGCCTTTTTCCTCAGGCTATATCAGCATTCAGGTTCAGAAGTGCTTTCCCCTGTGTCTTGCAAGCAGCGTGGAGTTTTTATTTTCGCAGGCTCAAGACATCTGTTCCTATGGTCAGTCCCACTACTTGTGATACTCAGGAACAATCTCACTTCCTGTCTCAAACAGGCTTTTCTAAGAAACCTAATCAGCCAGGTGGTGTTGGTTAATTGACTACCAGCAGTTAACCACCACACTGCTGGATTAGAGGCGCATTTCCAGAACAGGGATAAATCCCCTGTTACATACCTCCCCTGTTTGTGGGAAGCTCTGGCTTGCCACGGCCAAAGCCCATCTTTCCACTCTCATTCGAGACATCTCTGTGACTTGAATGAGAGTGGATGGAGGAAGAAAACCCTCAGTCCCGCTGGGATTGGAGCCCTTTCTCCAGTTTTTTTGTGTCTCCTCCCGAAGGTGCTTGAGATCAGCACTCCTCAGTCACTCGAGGAGGACTTTTTCCAGGTATAGTCTTTTTACTGCGTGCGCGGTCATGAGATTTCCCTCACGTCGGGTGCTTGTCTTATTGTAGGCAGACTGTATGGCAACAGTTGCAGAGCGTTTAAAAACAGCCCTTTGAGTTTTCCGCTCTTGAAGCTGTCTCTCTGCACTTTTTCCACTCAATGGAGTTGCTTCTTTGGGATTGAGTTGCTATTCCACATCCACTTCCAGAGAATGTCCCATCTTTTCAGCTTCATCAGCTAAGGATTCTTCTGGTTTTGATTCAGTACGTGTACCTTTTTTTGTTGCCTGTTGCAACCTTGTTTTTCAGACGAGCGGTATTCCCAGCTCTCACTGTACCCTTGTCTTTGTAGAACTATAATCTTATCCGCGAGAGATCCCTGTTTTTTGAGTGCGTCTTGCAAGTCTCTTCTCAGGGAATTTACCTGCACACTTTGTTTTCTCTGAGCTTGCTTCCACATTTTCACAGCATTGTGAAGCACTATGAATTTCTTTGCTCGGGCCACAGTTACTTGTCTCAGTTTCTGGACCTTCTTGTGATCCCTTTTGTGCCGAGTCACTTGGGTTCTAAGCTTGGCCTCTAGCGATGCTTTGGTGAGGCTCAGGGAAGCCTTCAGTTTCTCATGCTGCTTTGCGGGGACATATAATAATATTGGCATTGTGATATAAGCAGCAGCGACAAATATTTGATACTCATCAGTTAAGAAGTGTCCTTCGTTATGAATGTGGAAAGTAGCCCATTGTGTTATGAAAGTAGTGGCTATGCAGTCTGGTTAAACATATGATCATGCCTGCACCACAAGGCTCTGTTCTCAGGTAAAGACTTCCCACTATCACAGCGCCTGGACACAGCACGGAAAGGCAGAGGATAAGCTGCAAGTGAATACTGTAGCAATCAGTTAGTACCCGGTTTCCTCCGTGAAGTCCACAGCATCTGTAGGTTAGTTGTAGAGCGATACCAGAGCAGCGGTTTATCAGCTGATGAGAACAACGGAGATGCAGTCTCAGATAAGAACTCTGATGGCCGTTTCGCCATGAGGCTTCTTCCGGGAGTGTATTTCCTGTGTAGAACATGTACAAATATTTAAAGGCGTCGCCATTTTTGCATCACAGGTCACTTATTGTATATCGCCCAATCATGGAGGCATCAGATCGTATATTCATCCATGATACATTTATACTTGAAAGCAACATAAATCTGTAACTAAAAAGACACAAGTAAAAATAACAATTGTGAGATATCTAAATAGAGAACTGGCATAAAATAATACTAAGAGAAAAAATAACAAACTTTATAAAAACAGATTAAACTCAAAACACGGTGGAGGTGACCCAAAATGAAGCAAATAAATTACAGAAATCTAGCAAAACCAATATAGTCATTGAGTCTAGCTTTAATCATAGATCCCAGCTGTACTATCCATTCTTGTCTTAGGAGAGATTGCTCAATATTACCTCCTCTGATCCCCAAATTGATTTTATCAATGGTGAATGCAGATAAGAGACAGGAATCAGATCCATGGATTTGCATGAAATGTCTAGCTACACTCGTTATCTTTTTAAAAGATAATAAATCGCGTTGGGCGTTTTAAATATTTCTTGAGTGCTCTAGAACTCGTATCCTAAACTCTCTCGTAGTCATGCCTATATATATTAGGCCTAATGTGGTTCAATATTCGTTTGGTCTTTTAGCACCACCAGGGTTTACATTTTTACCTGACAACTGTTTTTATTATAAGATTAGATAAGGTGATTTGATTGCGGCTTTATCTGTCAGTTATTTTTATATATATATATATATATATATATATTTGTAAGGACAGGTCAAGATCCTTCCTGTGTCTGCACTGATCTACAAAGAGGGCTTAATTAAGGGGCTATCAATGATGGCCCATTAAAAGTGAAATATGTATAGTTTAGAAGGCTGGGAACGATAGCCTGATCCTTGGCTATCAGCCTCAAAGAAAACTTTAGCATTCTTGAAATAGCCCATGTGCATCCCAGAGAGAGGTGACAAACAGGGCTATATTAAATATAACAGATCTTTGACCTGACACCCATTTGCAAGAATAACAAATACATATTTGCAACCGTTGCAATAAGACAAATCAAATCAAATCATATCACACACTTCATGATTACGAGGTGCAAAAGATAGATATCTGTTTCTCCTGCAAGAATAGATGTTAGGTTGTTACATTATAGATGCAGGCATGTATTTTAAGAACACAGACGCAACAGTGAAGATGACATCTGTCTAAATATTAGAGAAATTAAGATATGAGGACTTTTATAAATTAAGTCAGACTTACAATGTCAGAAGAGGAGTTTTTTCTTTTAAGTCGTAAAACTGTCAACCCAGTGGCTGATTGACTACTGGAGTGGGTTTTATGTGTTTTTCAATACAGAGGGTCTGGCCATAAATGTTGGCATTTTTGAATAGAAAATCAGAATTCAATAGAGGAGTGTCTCTGATCAAACACGTGAATTTTCATCTTTCTATGCTAGTGACCTCTCTAGAAAGAATTTATGGCGTATGGTAATGTTTTGGGATTTCTGCTTTATTTTAAGAAACTTGTAATTGAGAAAGATTTACTGAAACTTTATGTTCATATAATAATCTTTTTTTCTGTAATCTAAGCACTTTATTTTTTTACAGTATATATTAAAACAATATTTTAATGAGCTTTGGGCTCTGAATTAACTGTTTGCATGCTTTGTAAGAGTAAAGTACATTTTTTGGACATGTTTTGCTACAAAAGATTTTTGTGTGTTAAGGGCATTGTTTTTCTTTAATAAACAGGGACCTTAGACCCTGGCAGATAGATACATATTTTATTTGCATATTTCTTGAGTGGTGGAAGCGGGCATTATTGCAACCAAGTAAAGGGTAAATATTAACTCATTAAAAGTACCTTGCGCAGGAGAAAGGTGCGTTGGCTGGAGTAGCCGTGTGTATTAACCCTGGTTGCATATCTAAGTCACATGCTCACAAGTGTGCTGTTCATGACAGATGGTGTATTGGGACGGAGTCAGTGGAGATTATTAATTTGAGAGATCTTTGCGGAAGGTGAAAAGTGGCTCAGTTAGTTACAGTAGCTGTGTATTAACCCTTGTTTAATTTGCAGGTCTCATGCTCTTAGGTGTGCCGTACGTGACAACTGGTTTTAGATACAGGAATTAAAGTTGCCTTCTTGAGACACAGTATATTTTTCCGCATGGAAGTCACCGCTGTATCTACAGTATGGGAAAATGTTGTTAAACCATTAATGTATTAGCCACTCACATACAAGGATATCCATGATAAAAGCTGCCCTGTACACAAAGATTGTGCTAGAAAGGACAGCAACGCCCTCATAAAGATAATTAGGACTGACAATATAAAACTGTCTCTCTTTGTGCAATATACAATATGGGTTTAACTAAGAGTCTTAGAGAAGGAAATGACAGTACAATATTATTAATGTAAGTTATTTATTTTAGTGCCTAACAAAGTCTATTGTAATTCTGGTATAATTGCTTCTATTTCTATAGCAGGTATCCCTTAACTTTTTCTTTAATTACTCTCCCTGGTATTTGCCACTAATATAATTGTGCTTCTGCATTTTTGTCCCTATCCGGTCCGGTCTCTTTGCCTTTCTTTCAGTCAGGTTATTTGTGCTATTTCTCTTCTTGTATCAAAGGACCAAAGGTAAAGCAAGCTAAATAATTCACCCAGCCACCCTCCTATCCATCACATTCAGGATTACATACTCTAAAGAGATATAGGTCCGTGTGGCGAGAATGGACAGCTATGGTAAAAAAAAAAAGAGAAGGAAAACAGTCTGAACAGTTTAAATAAAATACTAGGCTGGAAAGAAAACTGGTCACGTCAACTAAATAGAATTGAGAATTGCAGACCTCAGGAGGTGGCAATGTGGTTATCGGCTCTCTCCTTCCTATTCATTAGGTTAGCTTTTCTTTCCACTGCATGCGCCTTCCGAAATTGCCTATGATACAAAAGACAGAATAAGTGCCAGCATTCCATTACAGCTTAGAACATCAAAAACACAAAGCCCTGTGAATGAGAATAGAACACTTGTTACTGAGATGCAGACACTTAACAAATACAATGTAACGTGTGATGCAAATGTTACCTTGCTGCTTTTTATTTTAGTTTGGTTTTAGATCAGGGGTGAGCAACTGCAGTCCTTAAGGGCCACCAACAGGTCAGGTTTTCAGGATATCCCTGCTTCAGCACGGGTGGCTCAATCAGTCAAAGACTGAGCCACTGATTATGTCACCTGAGCAGAAGCAGGGACCTCCTGAAAACCTGACCTGCTGGTGGCCCTTGATCATTGGTGTTGACCACTCCTGTTTTAGATGCACATGCAGTACAACTGCTGGCTTCAATGATTCACATACTGTATTTGACCTTCAGAGTCTAACGTTCAAAACATCATTTTTTTTTCTCAAAAAAAGGAAACAATCTGATTTTAGATTTACTTTAATTTTATTGATTTTTTTATAATTAAATATTCCCCTACAATTTGGTACAGTATATACGATTATTGCATCAAGATGGTGCAATCTATGTTTTATTTTTTGTCATGATTCGGGAGTTTTTTTTAATCTTGTGTGTATGTGCTGACTTGACATGTTGTTGGAGTTCCTTAAATCTGCTGCTACTGACCTTTGAGTTTAAATGGTAATTCCACCTCAAACTGCACCCCTGTTGCAGTCCTAGCATAAAGCAACAGGGAACCTGTTCTTCAGATGTTAGTTAATCTTCCGTGGCACCGCACTCTGATTGTAATTTGCACAAATGCTTTCACCTTTGCTGCCTTCCTATCAGTATTCCATATGAGCACGTTTTGCAATGGTTACTGAATCTCAAAGCTTTTCCTCTGGGTCAAACCATTGTGTACAATGTCAGACCTATAATACCAGCATGTTAATGCTCTTAGTGCTGCTGGCAAATCATACCATTTCACAACTGGAACAGCTAATTTGCCTTTCACTTTTAGTGATATCAGGATAGCCTAGGCTCCCCCTGCAATATTCTAACATTATTTGTAACTGTCAAAACTGTAAGTATTGATTCTAGCGCCTTACACTGCATCTTCGCTTTGAAGTGCTACCAACAACTAAAAACACAGTAGTAGAAGTTTGCCCCAGTTGTTCTGTGTTTGTTGCATAAGGTGCTGCTTCTCTGTTCATGCTGATTTCCCACACAATAAAAGAAGATGGCAAAACCTGTGTGTGTATGAAAAGTATATAGGCCATGTAGTGAGTAATTGGCTAGCATTTGATGGAATTCGATTAAATAGGTAAAATATTGCAATTTGATCTATTTTGTTTATACTGTAGTATGTTTTCAACAACCTTTTTGGCCTAGATGGACAAAATATGTTGCTTGTAACCAGTGGTGGATTTCCGGTTAGGCCCGAGCCTAGGGCGGCAAAGTTTGGTGGCAGCAAAAGTTTCCCCATATGCATTTACCATGCTCTCGGGCCTATCAGACCTAATGGGAATGCACTTACGTGTCGGCCGCCTCCTCGCTGCCGTCCCCTCCAACTCCTTTGGAATCCCAGCATTAAATGACTATGAATATATATATATATATATATATATATATATGAGAGAGAGATCCGCAGCACTCGCCTGTAGATAATCAAAATTCTATTTGTTAATACCATCTGGCAAACAGCATACAAAATGGGGAACGTTTTGGACTATAACAGTCCTTTGTCTTTGGGAAGCCGCAATTGACTGATGGATACTGTTTGGATAAACATTATTTACAATACAATACAAATATCAATACATAAAGAGAAAGAATCCCTGTAAACAAGATCACTTAGAGTTTACAGGGATTCTTTCTCTTTACTGTATGTATTGATTTTCCCCTAAGCCCCTTAGTCCCTAGCACCCCTCCCCTCACACTACACTGGCGACACACTTTATTCGAGCTCGGCTAGTCCCACGAATTCGGGTATACCCGGGTGTATTGAGGTTTGTGACTTTTTTCTGCCCGAGTGCATTGAGGTATTTTCAAGCAGGGATTGAAGCATTTTATTCCCGCTGGCTGCAATACTGCACAGTATATATATATATATATATATATATATATATATATATATATATACTGCATTACAATTCATGAATTTATGCCATCTGGTAGACACGCGAAGCATTGCAGCCTATTAAATCCTAATCATTATCATTTAACAGATCAGCCGCCCGTCAGCCAGGCATGAACCCAGGCTGGGAAGGCAAATGCAACGGGGCTTGTCAGAGGTGAGGAGCGGCGCATTCCAGGAATCTGCCAGGTACATCCTGGGTATTTGCTCGAATAAAGTGTGTCGGTGCAGTACGTGTGGTTTAGCATCACATTAGGCTGTGCGGTCTCCATCTTTCTTTCTCAATACAAATATCACTTCACAGAGCATGAGGAGGAGAAGACAGACCGTTTGACTGCATTTTCTGTTACTATTTTGGACGCCTGGTGCTTTTACATGAGCTCTCTCTAGCCTTAACTATATGATTGTTATTAGGTTCCTGTGGGGTTTGACTGGATATCTGATCGGGGAAGGAAGGCTTAAGGAAGTACCTCCGGGACCCTTGGGGACCAGAGGGAATGGGCCAGAAGAAGAGGTAGTTCCTCGAAATGTTGCCCCCCTAGCATACTTTCTTTTCTCCTATTATGTGTGTTTTTTCCTTATGTTTCTTGTCTTTTTTTCTCCTTCCTTTTTTCCCCTACATCCCTCAGTTTGAGACATAATTTCCCATCGTGACATTATATTTGCTTTTGCATTATACTTGCTTTAATCCTGATTTACCTATAGTGCTATTAAATTCATTTACTATTTGGACATTTGCATTCAGAAGATCATTTAGCTATTAGACAGTGATTGCTGGCACAGTACTTCCATAGGTGTGTTAGTATTAGTAGAGGGGAATAAGCGTCCCCTTTGTTCCGTGCACCCTGCATCCATACGTATTTGTCTGAGTCAGAGTGCTGTCTATCGCCTCCCTTTTGTAGTATTATTTTTTATCCATTCTGTGAATTTAAGTGTGGGCATTCTGTATTCATTGACAATAGGTTTATCCTTACAGCACATCTACACTTTTTATAGATTACTACTGTAATTTGCATCATAAAAGTTTTTTTTTTAGATCTTTACAGTACTAGTGCTTGATTTGGTATTTACCTCTTTATCGTTGTAATACTGGGTGTATGATAATGCTGCCAACATTAATGGAGGAGGTGGCTGTAGGGCCAGGCTTGGGAGGACGTATGAGGAGCTCCATCTTTGATACGTTACATTTGAGTCGCCAGAGGGAATTCCAGGATGATATAGCGGAGAGACATTCAGAGACTTTGGTCTGTACAGCGGGTGTAAGGTCAGGGGTTGAAATGTTCATTTGTCTGTCGTCAGCATACAGGTTTTGTATTTGAAACCGAAAGATGTGATAAGTTCGCCTTGAGAGACTGCAAGGCCAGTTCCTCTGTGTTAAGAGAACCTTCTATACTAATAAACTGTTTGAGCAACAAGCTGCTGCTATGAAGAGACATTTATTGATGAGAGGGTTGGGAACCATGAGGCTGAATGTGACTGTACAAAAGATAAAACAGCACTTCCAGTTTACGTTTCCACTGGTAAACAGAAAAACCGTTCCAGTCAATGGAATTTATTAAGGTAGGTACTTTATAAACACCAGCTTTTGTGTTACAAGATACTGATTTACTATCGTTTCTTGATTTTAAAACACAGGTAAAGAGTATGTGAGGTTAAAAACAATGGTTTAGGTAAAAGAATATTTAAGATATAAAATGTATCAGTAGGTACATTAATTAGTAGGTACATCCTGTGGATATTACGAAGTTGGTCGTTTTGAGCACAAAAGTCAATACTTTAAGTGCTTTGCTGCTTGGCACCATATTAATTATACATCTAGTTGGGCTATTTATATCTATGAACTAAAATATGTTAAAATTGTATGTGAGGATAGTGGATTATGTTAGGGATATAAAAGCGGCCGCATTGCTCCAATATCCGGACATGTCAATTATCTTCTCAACTAAGATCCTCAATGTAATTATTTAATGGTATTGATCATGTTGTGCAAGAGAAAATGTACAGTAACTTGAGCAGTGATTTACTGAAGAGGGAAGTTGAATTCATTTTTAGGCTACTGTAGCTGCCCTAAAACCAGGTTGTCCAAATTGATTTCCTTTTTTGTGTGAAAATACTGTCAATGCAATGACTTATCTTTCTTTCAATTCATCGTGTAGTTTTCCAGTTATCTACATGTCACTGAAATGTTGCTGCATGTACCCAGCATGAACCTGGGTCTTGTTGGTGATTGCCCCAGATTTGTTTCAGAATACTCGTCGGCACTACAGTATGTCATCCAACTATTACAGAGTGCTCACAGTCTTTAGCAGTTGACGCTGAACAGACCTGGAAAAGTGCTGTGTTTGCAGAGCATTGCTGTGTTAAAGTCTCAGTTGTTAGAAGGTCATCTAAAGCATTGCTTAACACTATGTGGCAATCTTGCAGGCTTCTCCTACAGTAAAGGAATAAAACACTTCTGCAGTGTCTTGCATTATACAGTATGTCGTAGATATCGTTTATTACCTATCCCCAAATCGTTGTGCTCTTTCCCATACTCTTCTTGCTTGAGACAGAAGTGACCAATTCTCAATAACTAAAAATTCAATAAATGATGGTGTGCTCTAACATTTTTCTATGTAAATAATGCGCAGACAGTGTTAAAGTATAAAATAGTTTATTACTATCATAAATAAAATTTAACTTATTTTTTTTTTTTACAAATATTATTTGTGCTTGTTCAAAAATGCCAGCATGGGAACATAACATACAGTGTGTATTTATCAGAACATTCAGAAACAGATGATACAGTGTATCGCGACTGGCAGCCTTTTTGCTGACCACAAAAATAGTACCTATCCATTTATTTTATTTGTTTATGCCCATAGGAACATAATGACATCTTACAGAGTATTTGGTGGTCTTCAAATAGAGGAAAGCGATTTAACACAAAGTAGCCAGTGCAGCTGCATTACGATAAAGTATTCATGCAGAGATGGCTAAATACATATCACAGCTTTGAAAAGATGTACATGTAAAGAACGGAGAACACATTTTATACTGTAGGTGCAGTTATAAAAGACATTCAAAATTGTCCCACAACGTTATACCATACCCCATCCTGCTGTTTGATTCCTGATATCCTTGTTCAGACATATTCCTATTTTTATTTATTTTTTAAATATAATTTACTGGAAAAATAAATAAAAACATTTGATAACATTTTAATGAATATCGCAACAATGTAATTCATGTTGGCAAAGTTAAATCCGGGATGCAGATCCTTTACATTTAAACAGTATCTTCATCAAACAACATGACACTTGCAGGTAGTATCTTATCCCTATAATGTTTTGTAAAACAATGAACAAGCTTCAGCAGTGACACTGAGGTTCCCTGATTAGCACTACAATAAATATTCAGTAGAACAACTGGTTAAGGAATATCCTGTAACCACAGAGAGAGAAATGTCCTCGTGGTATATAGCTATCCTAAGGGAAAGGTAAGCTTGAGGGAGACCACTTACAAAAAGCAGTGATTGGCGTCTACATCATCGTTTCACCCTTTCAGTAATAGGGGAGCCAGCTCATTTTACTTTTACATTTTGAATAGAATTTACAACTTTGCTCTTTTTTAAAGTCAGATGACACTGTAGTGTAGGTACATGTTATTGATGAAGCCAACGTTACTGCAGCCTGCGGCACGCTGCAGAGGGACATGCACAACGCGCGTGGGGAGAAACGACCATTGTTTTGAATCCGCCGTGCGCAAGAAAAGGGCAGGGCTATCGTGCTATATCACCTCGGGAGAGTGCCAAGAGTTGTAAAAACGTTGGCTACATCTGTATATAACAATCCTCTTAGCACCACAAAGTTGTAGAATTCTGACTTATCTAAGAGTATGGTATAGGAAAAGTGCATTATAAGTTTATAAAGATGCTCTCAACGTGCCATCATTTTTCTAAGTTAGGAAACATGACCCCTATTGGGGATTTCCTTTGAAAAACAGCTTTTTCTCTGGGTAGTTACTGTACTGTAAATAGTCAAACTCTTTTCAAGAGGTCCTACATTGAATCCCCATTTTAATTTCATCACTCATAAAAGGATCTTAAGGCAAAATGCTGCATTTCTTATTGCAAAAGTCTTTCTGCTAAGATACTTAGATCATTGAATTTATGAGATATCAACAATGGCATCATGTAATATGTATAACAAATGATACAATTTGTGTTAATTATTACTGTATCTTTCTTACTTTTAAATGTCTGCAAACATTATACCGTGGACACTCAAATGCTTAAGTAAAGTGGGGTTTGATTGGATTTGAGAAAAATAAATCATACAATTAAAAATATTTGCTAAAGCTCATTTTCCCCACAAACTGCTTAGTTCCTTTTTGTGAATGTCACTACTAATGTTATTCTATCAATTGTCTTTTAATCACACTTATACATTTTATGCTTTTGTTATAATTGCATTTACATTTTCTATAGTAATTTTGTATTTAACATAGGGGAAGAACACTGCAGCATTAAAAAATCAAGGCTCAAGACAACCGTTCAATGCATTGGATATTCCCAGTACATTTTCTTAGCAGTCAGATCCACCATACACCATGCTAAAAGATAAACAGTACACCTACTGTAAGCCAATAATTAAAACTAAAACAGATGGTGGCTTTCACATGTGGTTTTGGGATGAAACAACTGGACTATGCAGAAAGCCCTAAAGATTGACCACATCTAGTATATGTCTAGTCCAGTGACCAGGACTCCTTTGTTTCATTTGAGAAATTGTGAATTATAGGGTAATTATTTGATTTTCTATTTCTACTAATTAAGGATAGATTTAGAATTTATTGCAGTTAAAACTAAACCAAACAATTATCATTCAATGTACAGTGGCGAGAAAAAGTTTGTGAACCCCAATGATAATTACGGAAATTTGCTAGTTTTTCCATGATAACCTCCTTGAATCAAAACCAGTCTTTTCTTAAATATCCAACAGGGTTTATATTAACCAATTCCATGTATTTTGAAAACAAATGATGTATGAATTAGACAAACAGTGGGTATGTGCAAAATTAAGTTAAAACCTGGTTTTATCAGCTAAAGGTGGTAATTAGAATCAGGTGTTTAAATAATTAGGTAGATCTTCAGGGGTGAGTTTGGGAGGACCCATCCTATATAAAGATCAGAAAATGTGTGCATTTGGTATTCACTATACAAGTGTGTGGAAACACATCATGCCATGATCAAAAGAAATCTCTGAAGCCACAGAAAAGCAGTAAGTGATGCTCATCACTCTAGTAAGGGTTACAAAACCATTTTTCTATCGATATGGGACTCCATTAATCACAGTCTACAAATTGTGACATTTCAAGACTAGCGTCACTCTAACCAGGAGCAGTCATCCTACCAAAATCTCTCGAAGAACTAACTGTCAAATCATCTAGGAAGTCACAAAGAACCCCAGAGTAACATCCAATGATCTGCAGGCCACACTCGCCTTGGATAATGTGAGTGTTCATGATTAAACTATCAAAAAAAGAGTGAACAAGAATGGTGTTCATGGAAAGAGAGCCAGGAGGAAACCCCGGCTCTCTAAAAAGAACATTGCTGCCTGTCTGAAGTTCGCCAAAGAGCACGTAGATGATCCAAAAGACTTCTGGAACAATGTTCTCTGGACAGACGAGTCAAAGGTAGAACTTTTTGGCCTCCACAAGAAGCATGTTTGTTGAAACCCAAACACTGCGTTTGAACAGAAGAAACTCACCCCAACCGTTAAGCATGGTTGTGGGAGTGTGATGGTTTGGCGCTGCCTCAGGACCTGGAAAACTTACCATCATTGACACAACCATAAATTCTGCACTGTATCAGAAGATTCTAGAGGAGAATGTCAGGCCATCCTTCAGTGAGCTGAGGCTGAAGCGAAAGTGAGTTCAATTAGTTCTGTAAGGAGGAATTGTCAGATATTCCTCAAAACAGATGTGAGAGACTGACCAGCAGTTACAGGAAACACTTAGTTGAAGTTATTGCTGCTCAAAGGGGGGCCACCAAGTACTGAATCTAAAGGTTCACATACCTTTTTCACACATGGATATTGAATGTTGAATCATTTGTGAATAAATAAATGTTGAAAAAGTACCATGTTTTTGTGTCATTTGTTTGTTCAGGTTATCTGTATCTATTATTAACACTGAGATTAAGATCTAATAACATTTTAGGTTTGACATAGGTGAAAATTCTAACGGGTTCACAAACTTTTTCTCGCCACTGTAGGTGATCTACGTACAATGCTGTGTACCGTGAGCTATACTGTAATTAATTGTTATTGAAACGCTTTGAAAAGTGCTATCTGAAATAAATGATTATATTTGAATTAAAGTTATTACATCTGTAATGAATTTTCCTGATTACGGCTGGAAAACGATTGACGCATTTCTACGGAATTGCAGGGGAGCTGTGTGCTGGCTGTAGGTGTGTTACAGCAGGATAAAGAACACGAGGCCCCACTGCCAATACCAATTCTCAGAGAGATTAGCTCTGCAGCTATGTACTAAATTTGATGGGGATGAAGAAGAAGATAGCCTTCAAGACCGCAGAAATTCTTCAAAGTTGCATCTCAGCAATAAGGACAAGGGGACACTTGTTTCATCTTCATGATATAAAGCACCATTTAAAGATGTTTAAATCTGCAATCCAAGCGGCTTTTTTTGTCTTTTTTTTTTTTTTTACACAGGATTGAAGCAGGGGGTCTCCGGAGCTGAACCCCATTAATTACACCCCAGGGGACCCCCTGCTTTCCCTGCCGCTAGCCACTCTGGCTCGGCTATGTGTTTCATGTAATGGCGGATTTACAAAGTTTCTCACGTCCTGTGGGCCAATAGAAAGTCGTGACATCATCTGGTTCAGCTTCCTATTGGCCTGTGTGAACGGGGGGTTTAAACTTTGCCAAGATACCAGCACTCCCTATAGAGGTAAGTATCTTCAGAAGCAGAGGGTCCCCGGAGCTAAAATGAATGGTGTTCGGCTCCGGAGACCCCCCTGCTTCAATCGTATGCAAAAAAAAAAGAAGGAAAAAAAAGTCAGCTTGGATTGCTCCTGTAAGAGGAAAATCAGGTTTCACAGTAAAGTAGCAGATTTGCGGTTGGAAGTGAGCATACAGTATCAGACAGGCCTAACTGTAACTTTAATCATTTGCACTTAAAAAATAGACATATGGTTTACTTTCCAGTTGAGCTACACTATTTAGGCAGTTCATTAAAATACATCTTAGTCAAACACACATTACTTATTTTCAGTACTCCCCAAGGAATGTTGCTTAGTAAAAGTACTACCAAAATATATATATATTTTTTTTCCTTTTGATTTACATAGATGACTAAACATTAGAGATAATAATTTTGCATAAGCAATTTAATCAGCACAATTTTAAAGCTGTTATTTTAATGGAAAAGACGCTTCATTTGAAATCAAACCAATCTTCATTGGGTTGATCCATTCATTGCTGGAGCGCATGCAAAGAATTCGGCAGCAGTGTGGAACACTCTCTAGCGCTGAATGGGTTAAGGGTCATCCAACTGAAGGACAATTACATACAAAAGAACACAGTGCTGTTGACATACAGTGTACCTATGTGATGATAAAGACGGTCAAAAACAGCAATCTCCCAAGAGAACTCCAACATAGTACAAAATGTGATCAGGGAGAACAGTTACAAACTCAACAGACCCAAGTCTTCTAGGGGTAATTAGAAAACATTAACAAATGATACACATGCAGACTACACATGAAAATAGAACACGTTGGATGCGGTTTTATCAGAACATTGCAATTTGGTATTTGTTTTAAAAAAAAAAAAAGCCACTTCGAGTGCAGAATATCCCAAAAGTTCAGTGAGGTTTCTCTTTCTTACTCATTTGATGGGCTTGCCAGATGTGGGGGGCGGAAATAAAGCTCTCGTTAGCAGGTCTTTGGTATTATGTACTAAAGAAAGCTAAGCCAATTTTCCAAATTCCATTAGGCAACCAACATATTTAAGATACCAAGGGCATCTAAAAAGATATTACAAGCAGAGGGTTTCGATTTCTTAATTTATAGAAATACACGTATTACTGTGCAAAATAACCAGGCATGTTTAAAGCCCAGCGATTCCTACATGTCAATAGCAGGTGGGAAATGTCACGAGGAGAAAATACTTAGGCCCAACATCCCATATCATGAAATGCATAATCTGGAAGCCAATTTAGAAAAAAAAACTCTATTCTGGATAGGAAGGCTACTACTGTCAGGGAAAAGTAATTTCATTGATTGAAAGCCAACGGGGTAAGCATCTCTTCTCCAGTAAAAGAAAACCACTTGCCAAATATAATAAAGCTCAAAATGTGTTGCATCATTCTTCACACCCCTGAAGCTGTGTTGGACAGTGAAAACAATTTATAAAAGGAGAAGTTTTTCTTTTACCATATTACTATTTGTCAAGCAGTATTGTCAGGTCAAATGCTTAAAGTAATGATTCATAACTTACAGTACTAGCTTTTGTAAACTATGTCAGACTTTCATCCTTGTCTCAGCAAAAATATAAACTGGAATAATATATATATATATATATATATATATATATATATATATATATATATATATATTTTAAGCGGTTTCTCTAGGTTATTTTTGTATACTCCCACATGCCTGATGGGGCCTCCATTCTAAAATAGAAAAAAAAATAACCTTTATGACTATTTTTAAGATGTACGTATAATATACCATAGATTTAGGTTTTTGATAACAAATAGACATAGCTTGAAACAAACAAAATAATAAAATATCTTATCTTATTTCAGTTGCATTACACTATGAACATAAGATACCAAAATATAAACTTCTTACTAGAGTAGTAAATGCTGAAATAGAGTATCATAAAAATATAGTCTGAATGTCACAATATATGTCCATAAATGTTGGTGTGATCTAAATAAAATGCTATTAAATAAATAATACATGCTAATATTTTAGTCACTTTCTCCTGCTTTATTTAGAACACTCACACCGTGGTGGGATTCACGAAGAACCAATAATGGACATCAAAGCCCTATTGGAAGTAACTGCCATTGACTTGAAGAGCAGTGAATGCCAATCTAGCTCCGGCCTCCATTATCGGAGGTCCGTGATTCCCCCACCCGATGATCCCATACTGCAGTTAATATATTGTGACAGTCAGTATGTGTTTAACAAGCTGATCATAAAGGCCGCAGCAGCGAATGATGTTTGATAAAGTCCCCGCACCCTGTCCATTCCTCAAACTGGACAAGCATCAAAATCAGTTACATAAGGCATGCTTCTAGAAAGGATATGGCTCAAAAAAACACATCCTAATCTTCTGCTTAAAGGTGCAACCACTCTCATAAACATCACTTCAATTCCTTCTCTCAGTGTAATATTCTAATCTTCTACTTTTTTCACTTAAATGTTTGAAAAGTTGGTACCACGGCCAGATGCATCTCCCTTCTCCTCTCTCCTCTGTTCATGCTTTGTGATCATTCATGTACTGGAGACAAGAGCCATTTTAAATGTAAGCCACAGAAAATGCATTTAGAGTGAATGCACCTTTAAACTTCCCAGCAGGTCACCGAGAGGCAAAAATAAAGTAGTAGAACAATTTCTGTGTTTGCTTCAAAATTGTTTAGAGTTCATTTTAAGCTGCCAGTTAGATGTGTGGTAGAAGACACTGCCCTTGTATGCACAGGGAGCATATTCATCTTATCTGCTATACAGTCCTGAACCACATTGCAGAGCAGAACAATGTGTTCTAGGCACCTCTGGCAACATAGGGCTAATGAACTGGTCCCTTCGTAATTTTTAAATCTAGAACGTCATTGTTCTCAAGTAATTTAGCTTGCTCCAAAAATATCCCTTTCTGATTCTGGAGACTGTGGCCTTGATATTTCAAACAATTCTTGTGGTGACTGAGCACATGTCCTTGATGCTAATATCCTTAGTATCTCAGCAAGCTGTTTTTCGATATTTGTCATTTTTGAGTTCAAGGCATTAATGTCTTCTTTTAACTCATGCTTCACCTCTAACACTGCAGCTTGGAAAGTCTGTTCTGGAATGGGATAAAAAGTGTGTTTAACTTCTGTCTGCACCGGGCTCCGATCCTGAGGGCTCCTTGTCTCCCCAACATTGTCTAAGCGCAAATCACTTTTTGTAATGCCACTGTCACAAGAATCTGTCTTCTTTAAGGTAGCCTCCCCTGAAGGTTTAGTTCTGTCGGGTAATATCTCCATGGATTCTGCTTTGCATACTTTGTTCCAATCCTCCCCTTTCCCACATGCATCTCTAAACTTGGCCCACCCTTTCCTTTTTACGTATTCCCCCACCACTTTACCTCCAGCACTTTCCAAAACTGGAGCATGCAGCTTAGCACGGTCTGACACTCCAGAAGTTGAGGCGGACTGGAAAGATAATGGAGTTGCTGGGCTCTCTGTTACTGTGACAAGGCTGGCTCTTATTGAATTGCGGGCTGAATGTGCCACCAAGATGTTTCCTTTCTCAACATCCCGGTCATTGGGGTCTCTTCCTCTCTCTGCTGCTAGCCTGGCTTCTTTCTGCTGCCTAAACCTTTGAAAGAGCCGTCGAACTGGATGATCCGGTGGGAGGATCAAAGGTGCTTCATTTTTGCTTTTCATCCACTCCTCTTCTTCTCTTTTCACATCACTGATCTTCCTGAACACAATCTGAAAGGGACAAGATTTTTGTCAGTTTAGAGATCCATAAAATTAAATACCGTACGTACGTCACAACAGCAGAATGAATGTGGTCATGGGTCAGGTCGGGTCAGTCTATCTGAAATTGAAAACTTTGGAGATACAGTAAATTCACTTAGAAATTACATGTATTACATTTTAGGAGCAGTCAGATTTTTAAGAGCAAGCATATTCCACAGTGCACTACAATGGCCTGTGAAAACAGTAACATCACAAAGCTAACATACAATAGAAGAAGAATTAAGGAGGATCCTGCTCCATGGAGCTTAAAATCTAAAAGGAAGGCAGAGGGGAAAAATAAGGTGCAGTGGGAGAAGATAGGCATGTTTCTGAACTCTGCTTCCCATGAAGTCAACAGCTGAATACTCTTAGGCTGGGGCCATGGTACCGCAGACCTGAGCGAACAGACTGACTTAAGGCAGTGTACGCGTCCATGCGGCATGCGGCCCTGTGCGCGCGGAAGCGGAGGGGGCACGCATTGCGCAAGAAATCAATTCAATCTGATGTCTTGGCGCGACAGGCCGGTCACATGAGCGGTTCGCCCAATGCGAGCGAACCAGCTCCGTGATGTCATTGGCACGCCCCTAGACATGCCCACGGACGGCGAGCGTACCATGGCCACAAAATGCACCTGCTTCAAGCGGGTGAGGTCACGGCCGCGCACGCCTCCGCACAGGAGAAGGTACCATAGCCCCAGCCTTATATAGTAGGTGATGTGGTAGAGGCAGGAGGAACAGGCTACTGGCAAACTGGATATTTTAGGCTATAATCTGATTATATAGTGCAATGACCATGGCCAGTAACAAGACCAAAAGCTAGGAAATTATCAGGTAAAGGTAATAGCTGGTTATTACCAAGACTCACCTATCCCATATGATGTCATTATATCATTATATCATTATATCACAGATGCCATTTATACTTTTAATTTCCTTCCCTCTGATCTTTTACCAAAACTCATGGAGGGTTAATTATGAAACCACACATTTACTGTACATCTATGGGAGCATCCATGTGATAGTGCCATGATCGTCACTATCAGAGACAATTAATTGTCCCCATAGTGTTTGGTGCCTATGTTATAGTTCATAATTGTATTTGTGGAGTAGTCTAATAATGAATTAAACATGTTTTGCTTTAACAAACAAACTTGAAAGAGGAGGTTTTTTTAAAGTTTCAGAGAAATATACATTGAGTATGTGCAGGTGTAGCTCTGGTTCGCAGACATGAACCCACATTCCAAGATGCCTACAAAAGATTCCAGAACAAACGTTTGTGTTAAAACAATTGATTCAGTAGTTGTGAGGATGAAAAGGGTGGAAATGTCGACGATTGTGTTCCACTGTAAGAAAGAAATACGTCTCAAAGGATTTGCATTATTAATATCTGTATTTCTGAGACATTGCACTGGCAACAATGCACTCAGCTCTGTGCGTGGAATTGTACAGACATAATAAATCTTTACCCTGAAGCACAAGCAGACATAAGTTACAAAGGTCACATTGAGAGCTGACAGTGCAAATCGGGGCAGATATACTTGCACCAAAGACTTAACTCAGAGATATTAATATTGTACAGTGTATATAGTAATAGTTGCATATGACATAGTCTATTATGAGATTGATAACATCGTACGGTTGCATACAGCACCAAAAGGGCCATTCCACTTGCTTTCCAATTTGCGGTCCAGGATATTTTATCACGACAAAATCTCCCCGGCATTTAGCCGCTACTTACCTCACCGCCAGCTGCTTCGCCGCCATGATACGTCCCTAACCTTAACCCTTGCGTTAAAATCCCCTAATCCTAACGCTAGCCCCTACCCTATAAACCTTAACTCCTTACTCTAAAACCCATTACCCTAACACCTTACCTTAATTACCTTAATTCCCTACACTAAAAAGCATAATCCCTTGTCCTAATCCCGTACCCTAAAACCCTTAACACTATACGCTACTGTAAACCCCTTACCCTAAAATCCCTTACCCTAAAAACCTAACCCCATACCCTAACAACCCTATCCTTAACCCCCTACCCTAACCACTAAATGATCTCTTAAATGAACT
Source organism: Ascaphus truei (assembly GCF_040206685.1). Classification (NCBI taxonomy): domain Eukaryota; kingdom Metazoa; phylum Chordata; class Amphibia; order Anura; family Ascaphidae; genus Ascaphus; species Ascaphus truei. The sequence continues at coordinate 46,688,217 of NC_134486.1, read as the reverse complement.
TGCTGTGGCAAAGGGGCCGGTGGCTGAGCATCCATCCGCAGAGCGGCTGCGGCAGAAGTTCCCTCTGTGGCCGAACGCCGGTGCAGACTTGGTAAGCGGCGAGATGGCCGCAGCCAAATATCCCTTCCGCTAATTTGCACCCCATTACATACTGTATCTCCATGTGAAGGCAAACCTGAAATATCGTTTGAAAATGGGGTGGAAGGTTTAGAAACGCCCTCCTGTGTATTCGTTGTGTCTGTGCCCTTGTTCCGGGGCATCTTATTGTATGTGAAAAGCAAACGAAACGAAATATAGGTAGCAAGATAATTCAGGTGATGTGTTTATGCAACAAAAATGTGCATACTACACAAAGAGCACTTTTCATTTGATCGTGTTGGACTGATGCAATTGCTTACACACGATATACATTTTAATAATGCCAGCACAGCAAGCGTTTATGTTCCCTGGCATCTGTACCACTGTTATGGGGATGGAGGCAGTTTTTTTTTACAACTTGGCATGTGCTATTGAGTAAATCACCCAAGCGCAGGTACTGTACATCTCGACGACCTGAACATACCAGCGTTGAAAAGTACAGGAACAACATCTGAACATGTTCACCAACAGATTGTGCAAAGGAAGTGACTTCCAAAATAGGCTGCAGAACAGGCTAGTCCTGACCACTATTAATGACTTTCTTTTACTGACCCACAGATTACGAGACGAGCGGTGCTTTCCCGCCCTCCAGAGGTGGCTCTCCCTGGTCTGCTGCTTCAGGGGTTAATGTGGTTACCGTTTGTCTTAAGATTTTGGGTTTATGACAGGTCAAGACCCTTCCTTGGTCTGTGCAGATCTACAAATTGTAATCAAAGGTATCAAACTCTGCATCTCTGTGCGTTACTTTTTTTTTATCTTGTACTTGTGGCAAAAAAAATCTAGATCTGAGATGGCATAAACCTTTCTGGCTATCAATTTGCATCAAATGTATCAAATTGCAACAAATATATCATTTGTGAGCACAACCCTTTCTTACATTTGATGCCAACAGAAAATGTAGCATTACTTCAAAACAGATGTAGTTTCTTAAATTGACCCATCTCTCCCTTTGTGTGTAAGGAGTATCATTGAGAATGGATTTTTATGGAGAAATTCATATTTTAGTATAATGTTTTGCTGCATCAAAATCTGTTGCTTGCAGTATAGCTGAATTGAGAAAAGTATCACTTACCAACTTATTAAAATATAAATACTGAAATACTAATCAAATAAAAACCTTCTTTGATATAGTTAATATTTGTTTAATAATTGAACATGTGTTTTTGTTGTTGTAGATTTTTACATTTAGAGCAATATATAGTTTGGTTTTGTGACTAAGTACCACTGGTATGTCATGCATGGCAGGAATTCCCCATCTGCATGGCAGGAATTTCCCATCTGCATGGCAGGAATTTCCCATCTGCATGGCAGGAATTTCCCATCTGCATGGCAGGAATTCCCCATCTGCATGGCAGGAATTCCCCATCTGCATGGCAGGAATTCCCCATCTGCATGGCAGGAATTCCCCATCTGCAGGGCAGGATTTCCCCATCTGCATGACAGGATTTTGTGGAGATCCAGTTACATGTAAGAGCTGCTAATATATAATTACTTTGGACCATAGGCCCCACTATAACCAGCTCTGACTTCATAGCAAAAGATTAAATTCCCCATATCACACTGGCAAACCTTCAGAATTATTCTTTTAAGCAATAGTAGATAACCTACAATGCGTTAATTACTTACCACTATTATTTCTCTCAGAAGGGGGGTAGAAATAATACTGATGCTTCACATATTTTGTTACAAAGATGACCCCACTAAGTTTCAGAATATATTATGTGGTGGAAACTTTTCCAACTTGACATTGCAAAGCCAGTATAACTAACCTCGCACTGATGAGTACGTTTTACTGGCCATGCACTTCTTTTACCCAGGATGTGCTGGAAAGCTGTGTAATACGGCAGGCAAAAGCTTGTGGGGTCCATGTTAAAGGGGCAGTTAAAGCAATATCCTACATGTGTGGGTTTTTTAATAAATCAGTTCTGTATTATGAGAAAATACTTGTAGAGTTTAAAAAAACAAAAAACGTTTTAAAAGCATTTCCAAAGTGACAGCCCCTTCCCCATCTGATAGGCCCTGGCTCGAGCCCCATCCTCTCTCTAGCAGTGAACCAATTGTATCTAGCAATTGCCCAGTCAATCATATTCCAGGACTACATTGCCCACAATGCTGTGCAAGAACTGAATTAAATAACCCTGAGCAAGCGATTGATCACAGGAGAACGTATTGATCTGCAGCTTAGCTAATCACTTGTCAGTGTGCAGATTCTATTGATGCACATATTGAATGGGGAACAAAAAAATATATATATTTTTTAAAAACGGAAGCTTGAACTGCAGCTTTAAAATGGACATGAAGTAAAAGGTGACACAGTTTGCTCATTTGCATGTCATTTCCAAGAATCGCTTGCTGCAGTGTAAGCACTACATGCTAAACGATTAGCGTGAAAGGCAGAGTTGCAGACCTGTCTGATATGTGAATATGCTCGCAAGTGATATTTTTATTTGCAGAATATATTAGAAACCAAACTGTTTTCAAACTATGAATAAGTGACCGTGGAGGCAAGCGCTGTACTATACATAGTTACATAGTTACATAGTAGATGAGTTTGAAAAAAGACTTCCGTCCATCAAGTTCAACCTATGCTAAATTTAGACAACAGATACTTTATCCTATATCTATACTTATTGATCCAGAGGAAGGCAAACAAAAAACCCCATTAAGGGGAAAAAATAATTCCTTCCTGACTCCAAGAATTGGCAATCGGATTAATCCCTGGATCAACATCCTTCCCATGTATACTTATTTGGTATATCCCTGTATACCTTTCCCATCTAAAAAGATGTCCAACCTTTTTTTGAACAAATCTATTGTATCTGCCATCACAGTCTCTATGGTTAATGAATTCCACATTTTAACTGCCCTTACTGTAAAGAACCCTTTCCTTTGTTGCTGGTGAAATTTCCTTTCCTCCAACTTTAAGGGATGGCCCCGAGTCCTTTGTACTGCCCGTGGGATGAATAGTTCTTTTGAAAGCTCCTTGTATTGTCCCTGAATATATTTGTATATAGTTATCATATCCCCTCTTAGACGCCTCTTTTCTAATGTAAATAAATCTAATTTAGCTAGCCTCTCCTCATAAGTTAGAATGTCCATCCCCTTTATTAATTTGGTGGCTCTTCTCTGCACTCTCTCTAGTTCCATAATGTTTTTTCTTAGGATTGGTGCCCAAAATTGTACTCCATATTCAAGGTGGGGTCTTACTAATGCTTTGTAAAGGGGCATAATTATGTTTACTTCCCTTCCATCCATTGCCCGTTTGATGCAAGATAAGATCTTGTTTGCCTTTGCAGCTACTGCATGACATTGGGCACTATTGCTACGCCTGCTGTCTACAAGCACTCCTAAATCCTTCTCCATCAAGGATTCCCCCAATATATCTCCATTTAATTTGTAAGTCGCCCTTTTATTCTTGTATCCCAAATGCATAACCTTACATTTATCTGTATTAAACCTCATCTGCCATTTACCTGCCCACGTTTCCAGTCTCTCCAAGTCCTTCTGAAGAGAAATTACATCCTGCTCTGATTCTATTACCTTACACAATTTAGTATCATCAGCAAAGATGGAGACTTTGCTCTCGATCCCAACCTCCAGGTCATTAAACAAGTTAAAAAGCATTGGTCCCAGTACCGATCCCTGAGGTACTCCACTCACGACTTTAGCCCAACCTGAAAAAGTTCCATTTATGACAACCCTCTGTTGTCTGTCCTTTAACCAGTTTTCAATCCAGGTGCATATATTATTACTGAGTCCAACGTTCTTTATTTTGTACACCAACCTCTTGTGTGAAACCGTATCAAAAGCCTTTGCAAAATCTAAGTAGACCACATCAACTGCATTACCCTGGTCTAAATTCCTACTTACCTCCTCAAAGAAACAAATAAGGTTAGTTTGGCAAGATCTATCCTTCATAAATCCATGCTGACTATTACTAATAATTTTGTTTTCCATTAGGTATTCCTGAATATTATCCTGTATTAAACCTTCAAGTAGTTTCCCTACTATTGAAGTCAGGCTTACAGGTCTGTAATTTCCCGGTTGTGATCTAGCTCCCTTTTTAAATATAGGCACAACATCTGCTTTACGCCAATCTTGTGGTACTGAGCCTATGGAAATGGAGTCCTTGAATATTAAGTATAATGGTTTTGCTATTACTGAGCTTAACTCCTTGAGAACTCTTGGATGTATGCCATCGGGGCCAGGTGCCTTATTTACTTTAATTTTTTCAAGTCGCTTATGAACTTCTTCCTCAGTTAACCAATTGTTCATTAATATGGAGGTTGTGGCTTCCTCCTGCGGCACTACTATTGAACTTGATTCTTCCCTGGTAAACACAGAGGCAAAGAATTTGTTTAATACCTCAGCTTTTTCCTTATCTCCAATAATCTGCCTACCCATCTCACACTGAAAGGGTGCTATATTTTCTTTTCTCATTTTTTTGTTATTAAGGTACTGAAAGATTTTTTTAGGGTTGACCTTACTTTCTATTGCAATCCTTTTTTCATTATCCATTTTTGCTAATTTGATTGCCCTTTTGCAATTTTTGTTACATTCCTTATAATTCTGATACGATGTCTCTGTCCCTTCTGACTTAAAAAATCTAAACGCCTTCCTCTTCTTGTCCATTTCCTCCCCTACCAGTTTATTTAGCCACATTGGTTTTGACTTATTTCCTTTATACTTATTACCCAAGGGTATACACTGATAAGTGTGCTTTTCTAACAATGTTTTAAAGACTGCCCATTTATCTTCTACATTTTTCCCTGCAAAACATCATCCCATTGTATTACTACTAGATTAGACCTCAGTTTATTAAAATCTGCCTTTCTAAAGTTTAAAGTCTTTGTTGAACCCAAGTAATCTGTTTTTTGATCATTTATTTCAAATGAGACCATGTTATGATCACTGTTACCCAAATGTTCCAGGACTTGAATATTTGTTATTACTTCTTCATTGTTTGATATGACCAAATCCAGAACTGCCCCTCTCCTGGTTGGTTCCTCAATAATTTGGGTCATATAATTGTCTTTAAGCACCCCCAAAAACCTGTTCCCTTTTGTTGTAACGCTACTGTAATCTCATTGCCCCAGTCTATGTCTGGATAATTAAAATCCCCCATTATGCAATCATGACCCAGTTTTGATGCCTTCTCCATTTTCAAAAGTATTTTAGCTTCCTCAATCTCACAGATATTTGGTGGTTTATAGCATATTCCCACAAACATTTTCTTTATACTTTTACCTCCACTGCTAATTTCTATCCACAAAGTCTCTACATTTTCATCATTCCCTTCATAGACATCATCCCTTATAATAGGTTTTAGATCCGGTTTAACATATAAACATACTCCACCTCCCCTTCTATTTGTTCGATCCTTCCGAAAAAGGGAATAACCCTCTAAATTAACTGTCCAGTCATGAGTTTCATCCCACCATGTTTCAGTAATGCCTATGATATCATACTGCTCCCTTGCAGCTATTAATTCATAATTATACATAATTTAACACACAACAGGGTCAAAATTTCATTTGAGGATGAACAAAGTACATAAGTATTTGTTACCAAAGGGAACTATTTCAACGGAACAATGACTATCTACAGTAATATCAACAGGCTTAATGTCTAGTTACCTTTCTGATATATACATTGCTGTATTTGAACATAAATGTTACTATTCATCAATGTGAAAAACTAACACAATAAATGGTACCAAAAATGAATGAATCCGAGACCAGCATAAATAAATAAAAAGGTTTGAAATATTTTTCCTCTTTGTAGGAGCTCTTTTCAAGGAACATACAGAGTAGATTGTCCGACATATTCTATGTACAGTATCTGTTACATTTCTGTGTCAGAAAAGGCTTACTCTTGCATGGTGCAATAAATCCTTAGTCAACCCATCTGTAGGGTGTCATCCTATCTGTTGGTAGCTCTTGAGGACTGGTGTTGGCTACCCCGCAATGAAGTCCACTGAGCTACAGCAAATCGTGTAAGTTATTAGCTTGATGGTGAAGCAATGAATTGAGGCAAATTTAAATACAGCCTGCTTTCTTTTTTCATCAACTGCTTCAAAATAGAAACGGCACATTTTTTAATTAAGCTATATTACAGTCTCAGTGTCGTACACTAAGGATTTGCTTAATTTATAATTATGTAAGCATTGCAAATTTAATTTATGAAGTTCTGCACTTCAGTTACACTGCTAATTATTTAACCCTTTCAACGCAGCTGAGGCCACCAACAAATTGCTTTTTAATGCATTACTGGGCTCTACTGTACAGAAGAATCAAGATGCAGTTCTAGAATACACTTGAAGTAAAACCAGACAAAGAACAAGGATTTTTTGTATTTTATTAGATTTTTGCATGATTTGTATTGAAACAAAACATGATCAAAATTATCCTCATTACACATGGAATCTCAAAACATTCAGTGCCCGCTTCAAAATAAGTTGTTTGTGTTGTAAAGTAGTAGAGACAATGAGTTGCATAGGAGATGGGGGTCAGTGGGAGATGTAGGGGTGCAGTAGGTATCATGAGGAAAGGAGTGCAGTGGGTAGAATGGGTCTGTGGAAGGCGTTGGGGAGGACGTCTGTGGAAGGCGTTGAGGAGGACGTCTGTGGAAGGCGTTGAGGAGGACATCTGTGGAAGGCGTTGGGGAGGACGTCTGTGGAAGGCGTTGGGGAGGACGTCTGTGGAAGGCGTTGGGGAGGAGGTCTGTGGAAGGCGTTGGGAAGCAGTGAGGGGGGAGACAGCACCTTCCTGCTTATGTTGCAACTTCTGTCTTAGAGTGTGAAACTTAAGCATATGGTCGGGAAACATGCAGAATGGACCATTTTTGTGTAGCGAAAAAAGCCACGGCGGGGTCAGAGTTCGCAAGCAACGGCAAACATTCAGTCAACATGCATTGCAATTTCATTTATGATGCCAATTTGCTAAATTCTCGAAAATTACTAGATTTTCTTAAGGATTTTCACATATTTCACACCTAAAATGTTATTTGATCTTAATCTATGTCTTAATAATAGATAAAGATAACCTGATCAAACAAATGACACAAAAACATGATACTTTTTCAACATTTATTTATCCACAAATTATTAAACATCAATATCCATGTGTAAAATTGTATGTGAACCTTTAGATTCAGGACCTGGTGGCGCCCCCTTGAGCAGCAATAACTTCAATTGCGCATTTCCTGTAACTCCTGGTCAGTCTCTCACATCGGTTTTGAGGAATTTTGTCCCATTCCGCCTCATAGAACTGCTTCAACTCAGTGATATTTTAGAGATTCCTTGAATGGACAGTTCTCTCCAGATCCTGCCACAACATTTCAATGGGGTTTAGGTCCAGACTTTGACTAGGCCATTCTAAAATGTGAAATTTCTTCTTCTGCAGGTATTCTTTTGTAGATCTACTTGTATGTTTAGGATCATTGTCTTGCTTCATGACCCACTATTAAATTCAGTTCTTGAACAGCATTGTGGGCAATGTAGTCCTGGAATATGATTGACTGGGCAGTTACTAGATACAATTGGTTCACTGCTAGAGAGAGGGCGGGGCTCAAGAGCCAGAACCTATCAGAAGGGGAAGGGGCTGTCACTTTGGAAATGCTTCCTACATTAGAAACATTAAAACTTTTTTTTTTAAACGCTGCAAGTATTTTCTCACAGTACAGAACTGATTTATTAAAAAACCCACACATGTAGGATATTGCTTGAACTGCTGCTTTAACATGTACCCCACAAGCTTTTGCCTGCCGTATTAAACAGCTTTCCAGCACATCCTGGGTAAAAGAAGTGCGTGGCCAGTAAAACATACTCAGAGACAGATGTTACAACCTATTGGGTCTCATCAGTGCGAGGCTGGTCATACTGGCTTTGCAATGTCAAGCGGGAAAGATTTCCACCACATAATATACTGTACAGTATTCTGAAACTTAGTGGGGTCATCTTTGTTACAAAATATGTTAAGCATCAGTATTATTTCTATCCCCCTTCTGAGAGAAATAATAGTGGTAAGTAATTAACGCATTGTGGATGGTTTATCTACTATTGCTTAAAAGAATAGTTCTGAAGGTTTGCCAGTGTTATCATGGAGTTTTCATAATGATCATTGTGGTTTACAAACTTTTTCTCACCACTGTATACAGTAAGAAAGGGATATGTGTGTGTGAGACACACAGAAAGATCCCCACTAGGGCGCACCGCAGACCTGAGTTGTATTGGATCCTGGTCTATAGATGCGCTAGACATACAACATATAAACTTTATTGATAATTAAAATAATTCTTAAAAACCCGGAAGCTATTAATATTGCTATGGTGTCTGGCCTCTCAGTACAACAAAAAGTATACCTTCTAGCATGCCACTAGTCACTGATACTCCTCTTGAAAATTCCCGTTGGATGAGGTATTAATATACCTTTATTTATACCATATAATATGAAGAGGGAAGTCAGTTAGTGGCTAGGTATACATGAGTGCGTTACTCAATGTTAGTGAATAGATAGTGATATTTAATAGAAAGGTTGTCCCATGAATGCTGGTATAGGGATGCACCTAGCCTGTGAGTATTGGAGTCTAGGAAAAACTCTTGACATGCGCTTTGTAGATGTAGTGCTAGTATCTAGACAGTCATACCACTTCAAGACATGCGTGGGTAAGTGTGCGTATAAAGAATCACGCTATACCTATCAGACTCCACTTGATGATGCAGTAGGATGACCCCACTACCGTTTCGTGTCCAAAAGGCACCTTTTCTCGCTTGGTGGAGAAAATGTCTCATTGCTCAGGAATCAGGTGGTTCCCAGATGCTTGGGGACACAGATCAGCTCTGCAAGACCCCATGGTTCAAGTTAGTAAAAAAAAATTTTTTAATAATCACGAGCTACGGGATCTTCTACTTTAAAACCTCTATATCAACTCACATATTCTGTTACCGCTTATATGTGGATGGGAAAAACAAACAAACCTACTTTAACCCTTTGGATGCCAGAGGAGCCGCAGCACCAGAGTGCCCTGGCACCTCCGGGAAACCGCGATCATGTGACTCTGGTGTTCCTTAACCCAGAAACGGACATGATCTCCCCAAGAAAACGAGGCTCTCTTAGGGCATGACGTAGCCACATGGGGCTTAATCCCTCACCCTAAAAACACACACCTAAACCCTTTACCCTAAAGGGTACATGTCTAATAGTCCTTTTCCGAGGCATGAATATATAACCACATCATTTAGCTAATAATAATGAACATAAAGCATGGTGCAGGCCAAGGAGGAAAGGACTTTGCCGGTAGTGGCTAGGCTCCCACTGACGTCACCCAGTGTGGAAAGACCCAACCGTGTTGTTGCACCAGACTCGGTGGGATAACGCAAGGGAGACGGTGCAGAGGGAATGATCAAGAGGGTGTGATCGGAGGATGGAAAGGGAGCCCTCCTCTGGCACCACAGGACCAGCTTTTTCTAAATGTGAGTGCATTACTTTCCTATATTGTTACCAGTAAAATAGCTTTTAATATTGCGCCACTGGAAGACCCTTTTGCGCTCATTTTTTTTAGAACACATTCCATTATACAAGCTATACGGATCGCCTGTGACAATAGGCAGCAAAGGCCTCAACATTTGTATTTTGGATGCTTCATTTGGGCATTTTATTCTGCATAAAGGACTAATCTACTGTACTAACACCTCTACTGCTTGCTCACTAACTGTTTGCTATACCTCACGTACTAACAATCACATTTGATTTTATTACTTATATAATTACTATATTCTGTTATTAGTTTTTTTCATTTATTTTGTGGCTATTTTCCAATTTCTTATTGTCCTCTCACCATCTACAAGGGTTTAATAACATTGATTGTGCTTCATCTATTTATTGTTTTATATAAATATATACATATAGCTGTGGTATACACATTCCTTCCTTTTTGATCAATGTTACTATTTCCCCCATATAGTGTGTGCATAGTAGTATTCTTTGTGTATGCAGTATAGTATATAACAGGTGTACAACAAAAGACAAAAATGCCCAATGCTACATGCAATGTTAGTATTCTCATAAGTAAGGGTCATTTAGTTAAACCCTTTGGCCAAAGCGTTATAAGCCTGCAGCCACGTCACGGCATGACCAGTATGCAGGTCCTAACACTACCGGTGAACTCTCATTTACCTCTGCAGTGGAGGCAGAATGGTCTCAGTGGACCAGTCCTGCACAGGTACATGGAAAAACCTGTTACTTAAAAAGTGGGTTAGGGTGAGCTTAAACCCTGGGAGGAGGGGCCACTAACCTCCAACCAACTGATACCAGTTTCAGGCCACACTCAGTAGCACTCCTTTGACATAAATATATATACTGTATGATGTGGTGGGTTCTGGGGTTAGAGCTTGCTGGGATTGTGTGTTCATATAACAGGGGTCTCACAACGTGCAAAATGTTCCCATAAAATGTATTTAAGAAAGAATGAAGCATGCAGTGTAAACATGGATATAGAAAGCTAAAGGTGTTATAACTGAAATTTAAAGGAGTGTCTTAGCTCATCAGACAAGGGATGAAAATAAAGTGCTCGCTGACAGAAAACGAGGCTAATTGTGAACCTATGCAACCTTACCATCAGCCAGCTAATAATCTAATAACTGCTGCTGATGTGGTTCTTTATTGCCTGGGCTAGTAGAACACAATCACAGCAGTAATAGGCTTCATTCCCACGAGACGGGAGAGAATAACAAAGCCTAACAAGCGACCTCGTGCTCGTGAATGACTGAAGTGATGTTGTTTTGGCTGATAACAGGTGAATGGCACATGTCTTATTGCCTTGCATTATTAATTAATGAGCTCTTGGTCAAATGAAAAAAAAAAAAAATCTACAACTTACCCGGATAAATGCGGGGCTTTTCTCCGTTTCTACCGGAGTTTCCCGCGCGGCGGCCGCATCATCAGATAAGCGCTAATGGCGCTTATCATTGAAAGCGCCCGAGGCGCGGGAAACCTGCCGGAAAAAAGCGGCGTGCCTCCGCGGTTTTAAAATTGCCGCGGTGGCGGCCGCATTAGGATAAAGGCGGCCGCCACTGTACTTTTCTATTTATTAAAGCAGCAGTGCCACTTAAAAAAAAAAAAAGAGGCCAAGGCAAGAGAAGTACAGAAAGGTATCCCGACTGATTTCCTCTAATTTTAACAGACGGCCAGGGATAACGATCATGAAAACCTTATACTGCAGAGTTGAAGCAGAATGTAGCATGAATTGTACCAGCCGACGTTGCCCAGAGCCAGATAGAAACATTTTAGATTGTAAGCTTCTCGGGGCATGACCTCATTACCTGTTGTTTCATTATGCTTTAAGTTTGTATGTATTTCATTTCTCCCCCCCCCCCCACCCTCTTGTCCTTACACCCACATTGTACTGCGCCACGGAATATGTTGGCGCCATATAAATAAAAGATGATGATGGAACATAAGACCTTATATTGGCACTACCTCAGGGGAAACCCTATTTACTTCAATAGGGCTTCCTGTACGGGAGGGCCGGATCGGCGCTATCGCACTTCATAGAATAAAGCCCATATCGATTTGTTTGTAGAATACTGTCAGAGTGAAAAGGGCAAATATCTCAGGAACCAGGAGGTGTGCAGCGCTCAGAGGATTGCAGATCTGCTGTACGGAAAGCCTTGGTTCAGGTAACAGCCAAACAAATGGACATTTGGAGTGGTTGATGCTTTAAATGATTATACTGCCATGAATGTTGACTTCTTCAATGTATTTGCGTTGACAATTACCAATAGCACATTGAGAAATGATTTAAAAGAGCTGAATATTTAATGGGGCTTTTTTTAGATACCATTAAGGGGCCTATGCAGAGAACTGCGAGAAGCCCTATCTCGCCAGTTTTTTGGCAAATATGCCTACAGCAATTCAGTAAATGCCGGAAAACTGGCGAGATGAGGGAAATCCGCCCTTTTTTTTCCCTGAAAAGAAAACTCGCCGCGCGGGTGGCGAGAATCAATATTTCGCCATTTTTAAAACCCGCCGTATTATAGTAGCGCCGATCAGCATCTCGGCGCTGATCGACGCTCTAGAATGGAGAAATTTTCTCCAATTCGCTCCGCCAACAAAAGTTGGCAAAAAGCTGGTGCTGAGCGGCGAGACATATAAAAAAATCAGGCCCTTTTCCTGGCTCGGATTGATGCCAGGGATCTCCCGAGCTGATACCCATTAATACCAGCACCGGAGGCCCCCGGCATGCATCCGAGGCAGGAAAAATGCACACGGACTGGCACAGCTACAGTAGTAGTACCTCCCTCCCCCTCACAAAACAAAAGCAAATTCAACTGTTATCGACACCTCCCCAGAGCCATTCATTATGTTTAAGGCTTTGATGAACTGTGTAGAGTCTGAAGGCCGGTTTCACACACGAATGCGCACGTGTGATAAGTCCTTCTTGGGGATTTGGTGAGAATGACTTCATATTCAATGTGAATTTGAAGTCTGAAAAAAAAGAATATATATTTTTTAAACATGGCAGCTTGAACTGCAGCTTTAAACTTAATACTGTACTGCATAGTGCAATACAGTATACTGTAGTACTTTATATTTACCTTCATTATAAACTTTGCCAAACGGGTGGAGATGAGCCACTGCTGTCTGCATTATAGTTGACAGGTGACAGCTGGCCTGCTACACCTGTAGTTGACAGCTGCTGAAGATGTTAATCATGTTGGTTGTAAGCATGCTGATACAGGTATCTGTACGTCTAATCTGGTTGGAAATCAGGCTGTAAATCTTGCGGGTATTATGGCGGGGACAGGTAGCAAGGATTGCCGTTCACCGGGTTTTCACTGATGGTAGGACCGTAATTGTAAGCCGGTGCTGTTGTAAAATCGGGTTTAATCCATATAAGATTCGGCAATACCAATCCAGCGCTGGCACATTGCTGGATTGGTATTGCCGAATCTTATATGGATTAAACCCGACCTTTCTCCTTTTGAAGTTGCCATGATCAAACAAAGTGTAAAAATGTGGGATCACACATCAATACCCTCCTCTATCTCCAGGAGTAGGGGCGATGGGAAAAAAGCAATGATCGTTAGTTAAGGTTTGCCTTATCGAACGCTTCCACTCACGAACGTCAGGTGAAAATTTGTGAGAGGAGAGAGGAGAGATCCGGTAGGCGAGCCGAGGTCCAAGGAGGCCAGAGGTCAGAAGTCCGGTTCCAGGCTGGGGTCTAGGTACAGAGGCAAAGACAGCGACAGAGCAAAACAGGAACATCTTGTAGCAAGCACACAGAACAAAAGTCTATGCTCAGCAATCAGCTCCCCCCTCCCCAGATCCACCCTGCGTTCAGAGAGAGGTAATACCGGACACATACATGTCCGGTATTACCTTTCATTTTATACTGGACGCAGGGGAAAAATATCTGTATTCCCTGCTTTTTACATAAAGTACAATAGCACAGCATTTCAAAGTGTCAACAAATAACTTATGAGGATTTAAAAAAGAACACAAATGTGTGTAAATGATGATGATGGAAAGGAATAAGGAATAGAAGGAAGAGGTCGCTTGGGGCATAAACAATTGGATATGATTGAATTTTGACAGGACAGATTTTTTTTTGTAAGTTTGTGTCTAAATACAGTATATTGCAAAGGTAGGTACCTGCAGGTGTCCTTTTGAAAGACAGAAGCAGGGTTGGGGAACCTGTACAAGGCGTATTATGAATGCAGTCTTTACTGTGATCAGCATGGTGCAGGGGGTTTGCCACCTTTTTTACCCACTGTAATTTTATGTCAAGTAAATAACGTGGGTATTTGTAAGTTTGAGATAAGATGAACTGTTACGGTCTTCTACAATCAGGGAAACAATAAAGTAAAATACTTATTCCATGTGTGTTAAAAAGAAAGACAGGATGTGTTTCATTGTGAATGCAACACGCCAATTGAAAGGGGGCAAACCTAATGGGAAACTCAAGAGAGCCTGACTTTGCCTCCCAGTCCTCAATGTTTACCCTATTATCTAGTATTATCTCCCTTGTTTTATTACCCATCCTCCCTATATCATAATATTATGCATCGGTTCAGAAGCTCAATGGCTCAGAGCAGCTACAACAATTAAATTAAACAAAGGCAAGCAATGGGCTTCTAAAGTCAGATCTTGAATATTTGACCCCTAATTAAACAAATGTACCCATCACAAACATACTGAATTAAAGTTCCTTAGTTGACATTTAACCACAAACTGAATGAAATGATATGAATAATGAATGCAAATATGTTGGTTGCGTCCAGAACGTGTTATTTTCCTGCATTTTTTTATTTTATTTTTGCTTTCAGGGAGGTCTATTTGCATTCAAGAAATGTTCAAGGACAACAGAGCTACAAGCAATTACTGGGCGCCGAGAGTCTGGAGCTAAGAAATGTGTCTGATGCGCTCCAAAATTGTTTTCTATACTGTCAATAAAAAGTCTGTCCCATTAGCAATCATTTCAAAACTTCTACAATAAGTGTTTATTAATGTGATGGGCAATAGAGTGAGAAAATGGAACATCTTAACTGGCTTCCAAACATAATGCAGCAATTCAGTAGCTATTCAGATATCAAATATGTACAGTAGCATGACTGCATTCATATTAGCGTCAACAAAATGGGAACCCCCACTGTCAAGGCCATTACATGTTGCTCTAGGTAATTTTGTCATGAAATATGCTTTCCTTCTGAAACTATTTGGTAAAGTAAGTCACGTTCTCGATCTCAGATTGAAAATCCCTACAGAGTTTGACACGTTCAAACTATCAAAAGCGTATTATTCTTAGAGAATAGATAACTCAAACATGTAATGTACAGCTGCAGTGGCCATTATTCGAATAAATCATGCGGTGTATAAATCGGAATACCCATGTCATGGCGCGAGATGTTCTCCAACCGTACCGCCATAGACGCGAGTTGACTCGGGTTTCTATCATGTGCAGAAAATTGCATTTTAGCGTGGGCTGCAATACCATCAAAACTCAAGTAGGCGATCGCGAGTTTTTGTCTTAAAAATTGAATAGCAATTCAACCTGTCTTTTATTGCCGTACAGTTCAGCAAGTGTGTGTGTGTGTGTAATTGTAATTTGAAGACTAACGTTACGAGTTCATACTGTATAGTGTACATGGGAAAGAAGTCCGTTCTGAGGCTCCTTAGCCAAACACAGATTCAAAATATGATGACACATATACAGGATAATAAAAGGAAAAGAAGTAATAAAAACATTGTTACTTCTTCTTCCGAATGTAAAATATTTTTTCAGCTGATGCGTGTACAGTATGTCTAAATGGAACCTTGTTGAAACGCATATGCGTGTCATCACATTTCTATATGTATTATTTATTATTTATTAATCAATACTTTTGCTAGTCTTGCTCTTCTTTTCATACTTTTTTTATTTTATGCACATGCGTGTACTGTACATATGTCTCATTGGAACCTTGTTGAAACGCATATGCGTGTCATCACATTTAGGCGCATGCGTGTATGACTTCTCATTCAATGTGAATTTCAAGTCTGAAAAAAAAACGGAAAAAAAAACGGAAAAAAAAAACCCTTTTTGTTTTGTTTTTCGACATGGGCTTGCATAACAACTTTTGCTATTCTTAGAATCAATCACTAGCTTTTTAATTCTACACTAGTCATGTATACTGTACTTTATGAGGTGGGTGGCATAATATGATTTTTATTTGGGGGTGCGTGGTTCAAAACATGATGACCTGTTCAAAATATTTCTTTGAACTAATAATCCAGCATACAGCCCTCTCCCCCCCCGCCCCCCCACACACAAAAGGCTAAGTATTTCTACTGCTTATCAACACCTCCCCCAAAACCATTCATTTGTAATTGGAGGCTTTGTGGCATAGTGTAATCTTCCCGAGCCCAAGTTCAAACACGCATGCGTACGTGTGAAAAGCCTTTATTGGGGCTTTGGCGAGAATGACTTCTCTTTCAATGTGAATTTCAAGTCTGAAAAAAAAAACGGAAAAAAAAAAACGGAAAAAAAAACCCGGAAAAAAATCTCGAAACCCCTTGCCCCCCTTTTTTGTTTTGTTTCTCGACATGGGTTTGCATAACAATTTTTGCTATTCTAAAAATCAATCACTAGCTTTTTAATTCTACACTAGGCTTGTATACTGTACTTTATGAGGTGGGTGGCATACTGTGATTTTAATCGGCCACTGTGGTAGACTTGGTTTTTACATTATCTGGTTTTAAACACCTGCAAATTGACACAGTGGCACAGACATAACTGTACAAATTACAATTCATTACTTTCTGCCACCTAGCGGATACGCGAAGAATTGCCCCAATGAAATCCGAAACCATTAAATTAAACAGATCAACTGCGGGTGCCTGGCGGCGTGAATGCGGCATTAAAGGCAGCAGGAGTTTGGGAATACCACATGGAATACAGCAGAGCTCACGACAACGGTTCCGTGATTTATTCGAATAATGGCCGCTGCATCTGTATCTTATCTACCAATAATTACACATGCCTACTACCTTCCCTATGGGTTCTTACTACTACGGTGGTTGCAGACAACACATGCAAATGAGACAGGATGTTTGTATTCAGTATTGTATCTTTTTTATTTTATAAAAATGTTTTACCAGAAAGTAATACATTGAGAATTACCGCTCGTTTTTTAAGTATGTTTTGGGCACCGAGTTATAACAATACATGGTTACATTAAAAGAACAGGGTTATACAGTCAATTCACAGACATTTCATGGACAGATAGAGTTGGAAAATTGAGTATAGGGGATAAAGGCCTAGTGAGTTTCAGATTGAAATAGAGAAGCTTTAACATTACCAAACATCAGCGAATGGCAGCAAACGGTTCACACCCTTTGGCTGTGCCAAAGGCTGTCCACCTTTGGGGCGACACAGATGTACACTGAAGGGGTTCAGAATTAATGCAGCTGTGAATACAAAGTTCTTTGTCCTCTTGGCTCATTAACATTCCAGTGTGTGGGGTTGACGTTCCACAAAGTACAAGTAAATGTTAACCCATAGCACACTGGTCCTGTGCAGAGGGGAGCAGCTCTTGGGGATCCCCATCAGGCATCTGCCTTTGGGGCGACGCAGATGTAAACTGAAGGGGAAGAGGAGAAATGTTCATACAATCAGGCCACAAATGCATTGGGCCAAATGTCAATAGCTTGTGTGGTTTACAGGACATCGATGGTGGTATAAAAATGTTCGAGAAAACAAATAATGATGGAGAAGGATGATTTGGGAAGCAGTAACTGAGATTCATGTCACACATTTCGGCTACCGATACAGAAGAAGAATCCCTATCGATGCACACACCTATACTAAATATCAAAATAATAATGTTTTATTGACAAATAGAAAACATAAACTAATTAAAACCACAAAAGTAGCGCTAAACTTAAAAGCCAATGGTGTATTACCAATGATGAAGAGATAATAAAATGAATACTCAGAAATATATCTCCTATGTGATTTCTTTGGAATTTCGACATTACTTACCTACTGTATTATCAGCAACTCATGCTTACAAGCACCCATATATGGTGCAGTGTGAGATATACCTTACCACACCACGACATCTGGTGTAGGATTACATAGGAGATATACAGTTAGGTCCGGAAATAATTGGACACTGACACAATTTTCATAATTTTAGCTCTGTACGCCACCACAATGGATTTGAAATGAGACAACCGAGCTGCAATAGAAGTGCAGACTTTCAGCTTTAATTCAAGGGGTTGAACAAAAATATCGTATGAAACGTTTAGGAATTGCAACCATTTTCATACACAGAAGAAAAATGCACACAATGCGCACCAGGGATTAAAATGATGTGAAATATTTATTAATAAAACAAAAAATAACTGAGGGGATCCAACCCCACCTCAGTACACATAAGCTATAGATCCGGGTTTAAGTTACAATAAACAGAAACCACATCAATGGTGTATCTAATTAGACTAAATCTATAAACAACATAACAAATGAAGACATATATAAAAAGATATAAAAAGACAATGTTCAAAAAAACGGGATGCTTGTACCCCGAATTAAGCTAAAATGATAGCTGAACAAGTGCCTGAGGCTGAAAAGGGGGACGGAGACTTACACTGAAGCCCCAAGCGGGTTCTGCGGTGAACGTATGAGGGTCCGGACCATGCCACCAAACAGATGTTGCCACCGCCAGAGCTCCCTGCTGTTTGTTCGTGGGTCTTTCTGCCTTAAGTTTTGTCTTCAGCAAGTGAAATGCATGCTCGATCAGGTTGGGATCAGGTGATTGACTCGGCCATTGCAGAATATTCCACTTATTTACCTTTAAAAACTCCTGGGTTGCTTTCACAGTATGTTCTGGGTCATTGTCCATCTGTAAAGTCAAGCGCCCTCCAATCAACTTCGCTGAATTTGGCTGAATCTGAGCAGACAATATATCCCTATACACTTCAGAATTAATCCGACTGCTTCTGTCTTCTGTCACATCATCAATAAACACTAGTGACCCAGTGCCATTGTAAGCCATACATGCCCATGCCATCACACTGCCTCCACGTGTTTTACAGATGATGTGGTATGCTTCGGATCATGAGCCGTTACAAGCTTCTCCATACTTTTTTCTTCCCATCATTCTGGTACAGGTTGATCTTAGTTTCATCTGTCCAAAGAATGCTGTTCCAGAACTTGGCTGGCTTTTTTAGATATTGTTTGGCAAAGTCTAATCTGGCCTTCCTATTTTTGACGCTTATGAATGGTTTGCACCTTGTGGTGAACCCACTGTATTTGCTCTCGTGAAGTCTTCTCTTTATGGTAGACTTGGATAATGATATGCCTACCTCCTGGAGAGTGTTCTTCACTTGGCTGGATGTTGTGAAGGGGTTTTTCTTTACCATGGAAAGGATCCTATGATCATCCACCATTGTTGTCTTCTGTGGACGTCCAGTCCTTTTTGTGTTGCAGAGCTCACCAGTGCGTTCTTTTTTTCTCAGAATGTACCTGTTGATTTGGCCACTCCTAATGTTCCTGCTATCTCTCTGATGGATTTTCCTTTTTTTTTGCAGCCAAAGGATGCCCTGTTTTACTTCCACTGAGAGCTCCTTTGACCGCATGTTGTGGGTTCACAGCAACAGCTTCCAAATGCGAATGCCACACCTGGAATCAACTCCAGACCTTTTACCTGCTTAATTGATAATGAAATAATGAAGGAATAGCCCACACCTGTCCATGAAACAGCTTTTGGGTCACTTGTCCCATTACTTTTGGTCCCTTGAAAAGAGGGGGCTAAAGAGATGTAAATCCTAAACCCTTCCTCCAATTTGGATGTGAATACCCTCAAATTAAAGCGGATAGACTGCACTTTAAGCCCATATTAATTATTTAACTGTAACTTGAATTTATTTTGGTACACACCCGAAATAACAAAACTTGTATCAGTGTCCAATTATTTCCGGATATAGCTGTATTGCTGAGTATTCATTTTATTATCTCCTCATCATTGGTAATACACCATTGGCTTTTAAGTTTAGCGCAACTTTTGAGGTTTTAATTAGTTTATGTTTTCTATTTGTCAATAAATTGTTATTATTTTGATATTTAGTGCATCGATAGGGATTCTTCTTCTGTATCAGTTACCTCCACTATCCATCCCTGATAGCACCACGTTTAGTTTCTAGCACTTATGTAAGTAGCTGAGCAGGGCCTTTCGAACTTCTCTCCCCCCCCCACCCCCACCCTCCCATATTAGACACATTTTGGGTAACCAGAAACGTGAAAGGTAATTCCTGAACTTTTGTTGGGTTTTATTTCACCATCAGAAAAGGAAAATTAGATTCTACTGGACTAAATATACCCTTAAATATGAATTCCTAGGCAACTAATGTACAGTTGATATAAATGCAATTAACACTTGGATAAAATTGTGGAAACATAATGTTCTACAAAAAACAAACATATGTATTAATCAAAGAAAAGAAGGATGACAGCTTGAAAAATAGGTCTTGAAAGCTTCTTTAATCATCAGATAGCCAATAAAGCTATCATCTCTAACCAACCGTATTGTTGTCCCTAAGGAAAACACAACAGAATAGGGTAAGTAATTATTTTAAAAAAAAAGTCTTGGGTAGAATCCTAATTGATTAATTGACACAGCACTTAGTTGGATTCTTTTCAGACTTTCATACTATATTTTTTATTTGATATACAGAATAATTGGATGGTGCTGCGAAAAGTTCAAAAGATCAGAACAAATGAGAAAATAAGAAAAAAAAAACCAGCACTGTGTCGCAAGTTAACACAAATAATGAAATCATAAGGCCTTCTAAATTAATACTTTAATACTTGAATTTAAACCTAATGTATTCTGCACAATCAAGTATTCATGTGAATATATCTACTTTTGATACCAGTTGAAATAAAATGGAAATAGCTATTTCATGTAGATTTCACAGTCAAACAGGTCTTCTATCACATGTAGAAAAAACAATACATTCTCTGGTAATTTGTTTTCAGAATCATAACCCACACAGTATTTGGATGAGTTGCAGGGAATACTCATTAACATTCTGTACTGTGAAGTATTAGATTACACACTGTATCACAACAAGCCTGGAGGTTGACAGACAACTCCACACACTTATATGCACATGTATGACGTAATCAGGTAGCAGATACTGTATGATTGTTCAAAAGACAAAATTCCAGAGTATCAATTCCAAGGGAACCTTATACCTGTGAGGGAAACGGGTCTGGGATACCTGGGCTCAAAAACCAGGATTCTGGGGGGCACTGGAGAGCCCCAGTGTAATTACCCTTGCGTACCCGCAAATCATGCCTGCACGTCAGGGAAAATAACTTTGTCCCCCGAACTCCTGCAAACAAATGGAATATATTTTGGCCGAAATATCCCACCTAAAAATTTACACTCACAAAGTTTCATGTCTCTAGGACACTAGGAATACGAAAGCCTCAAGACAGGTCACTTTTTTACTCTGCTTTAACATTGGCTGGAAATACAGCATGGTCGCAGAGCACAGATTCCCCATAGACATACATTGAACTTTCATAGCCCACCCCGTCTTTATGTACAAACGGGTACCCGCAAATTATACACTATTTGCGGGTAACGTAAGCATGGATTTTGCGAATAACACAAGCATGGATTTCGCAAAACAATTTTTTTTTTTTACAGTACATACCGGGTGATGTTAATTGTCAACTCATGATTGACTGTACGTTGCTCCAATTCTGTCTGTTCTCTCCTTGATTTATTTTGATTCAAAGAGTGGAAACAATACATCAGTATATCATTTGGCAGCGTGGAAACCACTTGTGATTGATTTACTATACTTTTTGGATCTCAGCCTTGCAATCAACTGATTAAAAGAGCTAAAGCTGTGATGGCGCCAGCTTTCAGTCTTTTTATTTTCCCAAAAAGGTGGGATTTTGGAAGGGGAAATTGGCAGGAGTCAGAATTCCAGTTGGTGAGATTACGACTCCAGAAGAAAGAAGAATAGGACTTGCACTGGATCAGCCTGACTTGGGTCAAATGGACAACGTTAAGTAGCCCAAGTTAAGAACTTTCAACTTCATTAGAGACAATAAGAATAGGTGGGGTCAAAAAAATCCCTTCACTGTGCAAATAAATCAGCAGGTCTCCCCTCATTGAGTCGGGGTGTCTGTGAACAGAGTGAAATGAGGTGCTCCATCCTTCATTCATCCGTGTGCATGTGTGTGTGTTGCATGGTGTGTGGGTGTGGGCTGTGGTCAATTGATTTTTCTCCTGAGGAAGCTTGTGAATGTGAAACGCGTTCAGTCGCTGTGACGGTAGGGGGTTGCCAGCCTGCATTAATAAAGACACAAACACATAGAGGAGGCATAGAATCCTCCCCAAAAGATCCTCAATAGCTGCACACAGTGCTAAGGTAAATACGTGGGTTTTAAATACCGAATAGCATGGACCGATCTCACCCAGTTACTTCCTCCTCCACGACGTCAACGCGATGACGTCATGCCGACGTTCGTTTCGCGCGTAGGTGGACCTGCGCTTTCTCAAGGTGGGAGGTGCCAGTGTAGAGAAGCGCTATCCTTATATATGCTGTTGTCAAGTGGTGGGAGGTGACTAAACCTCCCTCTTTAAGGCTGTAGCCTGTATACCTGTACCTTAGTATCGCGTAGAGCGCCCCCTCTTAAGGGGTATTGATTAGGGAAAAGAACTTAGTGTGTTTACTCCAGTTATCCTGCCTATCTGTATTCAAGATAATCTGATTATACAGTTGTCTATGCCTTGATGTTTCTCCTGAATGCTGTGCACACATGTTTACGTGTGGGTATTACACACGTGAACATAGGATGTTTAATGAAGGACTTCATTTATGTGTATTAAAGGTTAGCAGCACATATTTTCTGTTGTGGATAAATAAATAAATAAAGAGTATTTATTGTGAGAAATGCAACAATTCCCCTGTACCTATGATCACCCATAAGTGTCCTGATAATATCTGTTCTAGTTTATTACAGTCAAGTGTGTGTGTATACTTAAACTGTATCCCGTAGTGGTAGTACATGATATTTCAAACAGGGATATGCTGACACATAACAAACTCTCATTTATAATGTGTATAATCTGAATAGTAGTTTATTAGTATCATATCATCAGATATATATCCCCATGATAGTTTACTTATATGATCTCTGTACAGGCTGGAATTATATTGCATTTCTATACATATACACCTCTCCCATATAGCAATGTTCGGACCAAACTTCAACTTCAATGAGTATGTATTATGTGAGTATACCCACAGAATGGTATGTTCTGTTAGTGTAGGAATGTCCTAACCTATGTTGTCCGCCCCGAGGGTCAAAACGGACACATAGTTTATACTGTATACCATACACCCCCCATAAAGATAGTATGTTGTAGTTGTTCGTTTAGAGTGTAATAGTGGGTGTAGGATTGTGGGTAGCTATAATATTGTCCGCCCAAAGGGTCAATACGGACAGAGCTTAAAGCTATATCTCAAACAACCCTCATAAGCAGATAGGTTTAATAAATACATATCCCAAGGGATTGGCCCATTGCTTTAAATGAAAGAGGTATATATGTAGCCTTCAGTTGTGTATGGATTAATAAAGGTCAAGCCCGGCTGGCTCCCTCTAGAAACCGTATGTCAAGGGCTGAAGTGTCAGCTCTTGGATCTAGTTGTGCACCCTAATGTATTCTCCTGTATTTTTGCTCCCATTTTACATTCCCCTGCAGGAATGTAAGCTAGGGATGCCAGGTACAGTTAGGATCCCTGTTAGGACATAGCTGCAAGTCAGGGATTGAGCAACAGATTAAGGGTGGATATTAGGGACCAACTAGGGTCCTAGAGACAGACATGAAACATCGTGAGTGTAAATTTTAGGTGGGATATTTCGGTCAAAATATATTCCATTTGTTTGCAGGAGTTCGGGGGACAAAGTTACCGGAGGTCCAGTAATTTTCCCTGACGTGCAGGCATGATTTGCGGGTACACAAGGTGAATTACACCGGAGCTCTCCAGTGCCCCCCAGAATCCTGGTTTTCGAGCCCAGGTATCCCAGACCCATTTCCCTCACAGGTATAAGGTTCCCCAAGGTCTATACTTTATTAAAGTATGTTTTATAATGTTTTACACTGTATGTATAAATGTCTATGCAGTCAGCCTGGACATTAACATAGGTGCTAGGATGTCTGCATACATTGAAGTTCAAAGGAGGAAGGAGGTCCAGAGAACAGGGGGCACCCCACTGGGGCCTTTTTGTAACTGCCAGACTTGATGGAGCCCGCCCAGCGGGTGGGATATGAATTAGCTGGGGGAAGTGGGCAAATTCATCTTTCCCGCCCCCCCGTTTTTTCAAGCCGGCTTGGCACGTCCCCTCCTCTGACATCAGCAGCCAGATGAGCCCCCACTTTGATTGGCTGGTGGGAAAAGTTCCCACGCTCTGATTGGCTATTAGTCCCTGTACCATGTTACGCATAGGACACCGAAGTCTATGTTAGGGGCTGCCCCAATCAGAGCTCTCAGTCTTCCAGACTTACAGGTAACCTTGGGACTTGGTCCAGTGTCGGCCCGGCAGGTTATCCCAGGTGTTTTGCTCGCAATAGCAAAGCACATGGGCAACATCAAGAAGAAATAGCTCACTCAGTGAGTGCTGAATCAGAAGTCTTAAGCATCACAAAAAGGGCGCGGTTATGGATTTTGCGCCACTCCACAACATTCTGGCAACACTAATTTCTGCAGATTGCAAAACCGCCACATGGTTTGCGTCGTTCTGGCAGGAATCCATTTCCTATAGATCTGTACAGCCCATAGTTGAGGTTTACCAAGAGTAGAATGTACCCCAGGCTAGCAATGCTCCATCTCAATACGCTGCTCACGATTACAGTCCATTACAAGAAGCAAAAACAATAGTTATAAAAGTGGTGCTTAAATCTATTCTATATAAGTGAGATGGTGACTTGTAATCAGTGCACGTGAAATTAATATATAATATATTCGTGACAAATAACATAAGTAAATACGAATGAATAAAATAAGATGCAGCTTCAACCCTTCATGTAGATTGCTTTTCCTCAATCCAAAGAATGTCATGTGTCCAGGATTTTTGGGGAGCGGAGGTGTACAGTATATATAAAGAAAAAACACAAGCATATAGTGCAAATATGTCTTTCAAAAACTTGATTCTTAATGAGTTCTTAGTAGAAACCAGAGAAATTTGTACAAATTTCTCAGTATGGGTATCTTTGCCCCGAAATAACAGCTTTCACCAAGATATGCACATAAATGTATGTACCGGAAATAGAGCAGAAAAACAGGACATAGCGCAGACTGTTCAAACATTATCTTCTTAAAACACAATGTTAAAAATGCACTCACATTTTTAAAAATATAATCACGCAATTCGGATAATATTATCCACGCCAACATAATTCAGCTCCCACAATCTGTGTAGCGTGTAACGCCCGTTCTCATGTGTCTGGAAGAGAATCCCTCAGAGTGGCTGGAGGCCGAGCTGTAAACGGACAGATGATTCTGTGTACGCCCTCCTCCTAAGTCACTCGAAATCGTCACGTCTGTAGGAGGAGCCCTCAGACGGTGTAGAATATGGGAAGGTATGCAGACCAGTATCATCCAATGTGTCCCTCTGCTACCCAATGTTAGATCGCACTCTACGCGTTATACCTATGCAGGTTTCATCAGGAGTGTCTTACGATGGTGGTTGCACAGTATAAGTACCCTATCTCAGCTTTTCATTGGCTCTCACTAAACCAATGAATGAGTATCTCATACAACTGACTATGTAAAGGCTAAAAATTGGAGACATGCATATCACGACATGGATATATTTACACATTGTAAAATTTAATGTACAGCATACAATGAATTCCAAAAATTGTTATAATAATAAATTGTACAAAAGATCTCTATCTACTTAAAACATTTGCAATAAAATGTATCTGGGAATCTGGAAAGATAGAGGGAAAACAAACATTAAAAACATGATAGTTAAAATACAACAGAAGGAACCTATATCTAAATGAAAACACTCAGATCAAAACCAGCATTCAAACCGAGGGGATCGGTCCTCCGATCAGGGCTTCCCCCTCCCCTCTCCGGGTCCGCCGGGTCCCCCGGAGCCCCCCACCGCAATCCCCCACATCGCGGGACACCAGGGCTCCCTCGGGGAGCCCTGGGCACGCATGCCATGCGCGCACGCTCCCGATGAAGCGTGATCGCGCATCGATGACGCGCGGCACGCCGAGGGAAATAAACGAGCAAGCAGGGAAACCTCCCGGCTTGTGGCACTAGCCAGGTGAGGATAAAGTGTGCCGCCTCTGTATGGTATTCAATTGATGAATCCAAAATGAATCTCTCCTTATGAGATCTACATCGCAATCTCCACCTCTCCAGTGTGGTAAAACTAATTCAATACCCATATATTTTAATCCAGAGGGATCAGAACCATGAAACATGAGGAAATGTTTGGAAACAATAACTCACAACAGCTGGGGAGCGAAAGCACATTAGTGCCTACGCTTACCAACTAGAAGCTCATTTTCCAACGCACTCCTGGGCAATTACAACTTAACGTTTAATTATTCACATAATAAAATAAGTTCTACATACAGAATTTTAATAATAACATACAATGTACTTATATAGGGAGGGAGTGGGGAGATGGAGATGAGCTGAGGTGTATAACACTGTAGCATATGCCTGAAATAAACCAGCAAAGCTAATTAACACCAAATAAAGCCTATAGATATAGTGTTTACAAATGTTTGGAAACACTATGTGTTTCCAACTTTCTTTTAATATTTCCCACATGCTCAAAAATTCTGGTGCGCAAGGGTCTAATGGTCTTCCCAAAATATTGTTATCCACAGGGACAAGTTAAAAGGTAGACTATAAATTTGGATCTACAAGTGATATGTCTTTTCCCTGTGGTGTATGATACAAATGAATTCCCTGAAATAGAGAATTGATTTAAAAGCTTAGCAACTTTGGCAACTGAAAAACCCTTTAGGAAGGTTGAGCCATCCTGTTGTGGTGTTATCTTTCTTACACTTCAGAGCACTAGGGGCTAATATACCTTTGATATTTGGTGCTTTTCTAAAAAGTACCTGAGCTGTATCTGGGATATGATTCCCCAATACAGGGTCGTTTTTTAGCACATGCCAATGTTTATTCAGAATTCATTTTATATTGCCTGCTTCTCTGTTATATTGGGTAATGAATGAAAACCAAACCGTCTCTTGAAAAGTCCCAAAAGTGTCCTTGAACAGATAGGCAGTGAAGGGGTCAACGAACGGTTCACACCAAATGATAGTGCAATATGTACTCTTTTTTACATATTGCACTATCATTTGGTGTGAGCCGTTCGTTGACCCCTTCACTGCCTATCTGTTCAAGGACACTTTTGGGACTTTTCAAGAGACGGTTTGGTTTTTATTCGGAGATATTATTATTTAAAGGACTGATTTGGCGCCGGCAATTCTTTCTTTTCTCTGTGGTTCATTTTCTGACTGTACAGTCAGTATTTGCCAGGCTGCCTGCAATATTTATTTCAAGTATTGTTGTTATTATTTTTTTAGCGCTGTTTTGCACCATCTTTTTTCGTTAGATTGGGTAATGAATGGTACATCAACATTTTTTATAATCTGTTTATTATTTGGTTTTAAAATTTGATCTCTAGTTAGAGATATAGTTTTTTCTAAAGCTTTATCTATATTGTCTTTTTCATATCGTCTTTCCACAAACTTTTTTGTTAGAATATTGGATTGTTCTATGAATATCTCATCATCGTACATTTACGTTTTAATCTCCTGCACTGTCCGAAAGGGATATTTCTTATCCAATTTTAAGATGACAGCTTGACTGTAAAATGAGATTATAACAATCTACCTCCTTGAAATAATTGCGAGTTTTTATCTTGCCACCCTCTATATATATAGTTAAATCCAGAAAATGTATGGTAGAATCGCTCACAGTAGATGTGAATTTTAAATTTACCAAATTACAGTTCAAATATTCTAAGAAATCATCCAAACTCTCACGGGCCCCTTCCAAATAAAAATGATATCATTGATATATCTTTGCCATGTGACCAGGTTCGCATACAAGCCTGCCCATGACCAAATATGGTCTTGTTTCCAAACACTCATGAAGAGGTTAGTGTAGCATGGCGCGAACCCAAAATGTTGGTTCACTAAGTTCTATCTCCTGATAGAAAATGGAGGGTCCCTTAGGTACTCTCACCCCTAAATTGATTTCTCCCAACCTCTTACGAAGGGCTTCAGCTATTTCCTCAGTTGATAGTTGACCTTCCTCCCACCAGTGATCAACTACAGGACCATCCACCAGCAGTAGCCGAGTCCTGTTCATACTGGAGAAGTAGCCCTGAAACATAGGCTCCCACCACTTAAGATGTTCCCCGGACTGATGTTCTATGTGTGAACTACTGGACCTTGTGTCCATCTTGGAGGACACACCAGATGTAGCTGACTGTTGGGACAATGATAACTCCCTAAATGACATGAATGACCCAGGGGATCTAGCCACTGGTATGGCTATGGGCATTGCAGTTACTCACACTATATAACTACTGTAGGAAGTAACAATTTTGAAGTTGACCATACAATTGCTGTTGATCTACATGCTCCTACGTATGGTAGGTCTAAAGAATATCACAATGCAATATGCAAACAATGTAATGCATGCCAGAGCTAAATTTGCACACCACGGTCTTAAAATCCTGAAGTCCTACTGTATCTA
This sequence comes from Ascaphus truei, assembly GCF_040206685.1. Taxonomy (NCBI): domain Eukaryota; kingdom Metazoa; phylum Chordata; class Amphibia; order Anura; family Ascaphidae; genus Ascaphus; species Ascaphus truei. Next base: position 46,659,769 of record NC_134486.1, on the reverse strand, counting down.
ACATTAAAACCTCTTGTTGAACCAACGGCACATCTGAACTGTATCACGTCACACTTTGTGTATCTTCGTTAATTTCAAACACAAGAAAGGTTTCTGTCACGTTTGTTTTTCTCTCCCCCAATATCTCGGTCTAATCCAGCACTTTGAAATTTTGTTGTGATTTGCTAGCTTCAAAGTATCAGCATCCGTTGGTGCTTATGTGATGTTGTGGGCGAGCGGGAATAAAAGGAAACATCTGACTTCAGCAGAAGCTAACGTTCCTGGTAAACTTACAGTGTTTCTAATGAAGTTTAAAGCTTTCTTGCCTGCATCTTGAAAGCATGCCTTCTCCTATTTTTGCTTGACTGTCTGCTGAATTTTCCAATCTATTAACTTCCATCAGACACGGGGAATCTGTCTGAGCAAGTGAATTGTTTAACTTTCCACACAGTTTCCCTTTGCTTATGTTGCCATTATTAGGTGAAGTTCTTTTCCACCAAAACAAGACAGCTCTAAGGGAATTTTCTTCTTTTGCATTATGGGGTTATCATTGGATGTGGTACCCTGGGGAAGTATTGTGACTGTCTTCATTTGATAGTTGATGGGTTTCTTGAAAACAGTGCGATTTACAAGGGACTGCTACATTAACTCCTGTGCTCCTAGGACAGGGCTGGGCAACTCCAGTCCTCAAGGACAACCAACTGGTCATGTTTTCAGAATATCCCTGCTTCAGCACAGGTGGCTCAATCAGTGTTCACCTGTGTTGAAGCAGGGATATACTTAAAACCTGACCTGTTGGTGGCCCTTGGGGACTGGAGTTGCCCAGCCCTGTGTTACAGGGTGCCAGAAATGCATTGCAGTGCCATGTCTTGTTGTCCCCTTTTTATTTTAGCAAAGGGGGTTTCTCAGACATCCTCATAAAAGAGGATATTTCCATTCTCCAGCTAATGACTGGAATTAAGAAAAGTGGCAAATTAGAATGGGATAATTTTAATTTCTCAATTTAGTTCCTTAAATATTTATTGGTATGAGCCCAATTTGTTTGGATGTTTTTAAGGGCCTTTTTTGTAGATAGTTTTATTTGAAGAAAACTGGCACCACCACTTCAAAAAGTATTATAAAATGAGAAGTGCAGTAAATATTGGCTTTCGAAAATGGCGTCGGCAGATGCCGTAACAGGTAAAGCAGCCACTATGGATGTTTTTAATATTGTACAATAAATGTGGGGTTTTTTTTAATATAGGAAGATATTAGTTGCTGCATTCTCTCACTCACTGTGCTGAGTACCTACGGCGAAAATAATCCGGACATTACAGCGACCGTGAGACTTTTCTTCCATTGAGAGACATGACTACAGGAACTTCCAGACAGTTTGCAGCTGACACCGAGCACTGCTGGAATTGGTGAGTTCCTCCCCTACAATATTTCCTGTATACAGTAAATAATGTCACTATGCAGATATTGAAAGATGCTTTCAATGTCGCTCTCTTTTTTTTTTTAGCAGGTTACACATTTTATTACTACCATAATCATAGCTGTACTATTAATGATAACTGAACTATTGTAAAACATACTGGACACCTAACAAGCTCCTATTGAACCCCCAAAATGACCACAACATATATATAAGCATATGAGTGTCACAGAGGAGTGCTACTGAGCATGGCAATATATATTTAAAACCAGAGACAGACCATAAAACACAGACAAAGCTCAGTTTTAGCACATCCAGTGAGACTCATACACGGTACAGTGCCTAAATATATATGTATAAATATCTAATAAGTAAAATGGTCTTTTAGTTTGACATTTTTGGCCAAAATTGTTGTAAGCCCCTGAGCCAACGCCACGGCAGACCACATATCAGGGGTCCCTAACGCTAATATAAATTCTTAATAACCTGTGTAATAACAGGAAGAATGATTTATAGTAAATCTGTCAATATTAGTTGCAAAGTTCTAAGTCTGACTAAAACTTTTATTAACCTGTACATTACCAGGAAAAGCACTCTGTATTAGAGATGTCACAGCCAAACTGCAAACAGGCTAGTTCCCCTGAGTGGAAGATGCTATTGAGTGAGCCCATAACCATTTAAATGTGGGAGGGGGTGAGCTTAAATTAGGTAGGAGGTTGCCACCCTCCAATCAGCCATGACTAGCTGGACAAGAATAGTAAAACATACTGGACACCTAATAAGCTCCTATTGAACCCCCAAAATGACCACAACATATATATAAGCATATGAGTGTCACAGAGGAGTGCTACTGAGCATGGCAATATATATTTAAAACCAGAGACAGAACATAAAACACAGACAAAGCTCAGTTTTAGCACATCCAGTGAGACTCATACACGGTACAGTGCCTAAATATATATGTATAAATATCTAATAAGTAAAATGGTCTTTTAGTTTGACATTTTTGGCCAAAATTGTTGTAAGCCCCTGAGCCAACGCCACAGCAGACCACATATCAGGGGTCCCTAACGCTAATATAATGTCAAACTAAAAGACCATTTTACTTATTAGATATTTATACATATATATTTAGGCACTGTACCGTGTATGAGTCTCACTGGATGTGCTAAAACTGAGCTTTGTCTGTGTTTTATGTTCTGTCTCTGGTTTTAAATATAACTGTACTATTGGCCATGTTTATGAGTTCAATATGTTATTTCTATAACATGTGTAACGGGTTTCCCCCCCCACGATCGCAGATTATACGGTGGGAGCGGAGAAACATACGGTGTTACCATAGGTGTGTGTGGTGCGTTACCTGTTGGCTCACAGGAGGGCTAAGCTTCCGCCACGGGGAACCTGGGGCAATTACAATACTATGGACAACCACTTACAATAGGTGCAGCGCCTCCACCTGTGATGGCTCCCACCAGAGGGGGAGTGGTTCCTCGCAGGACAATCAATAACCACGTACAACGGAATTGATAATGACTAATACCTTTACTAACATGCATAGAAGGAATACAACATCAACCCATAACAACAGGTGTCCCTCGCTAAGGGCAACCTGACTACGGCGTCTCGCTGGACGCTAACCTATGCGTCACGGCGGACGCTAACCTTCCAAAGAGTGATCCCACCCCGTGTCCAGTAACCCCAACCCAATGTCTCGCACTCCCAAGTCATATACCAATGTGTGTGTGTGACTGCGCAGCCACTATGTCTGGTGATAGGCCTTGTTGGTGCACGTGAGTTTGTAGGTTACCTGCCCGGGCTCCAGCCACGGGTGCTGCTATACCACTGGGGTTGGATGCGCCGGGATATCCTCCTCCACGTGGGGTGAATTCCGGCGTGGATAATATCACGGCAGCTCCGCACCGTCGGTACCATGGCAAGGATCTGTCTGCTGCCAGCAGGCCGCAGTCACGGCTTGCTCGGCCTCCGTGAAGATAGTCCAGCTCTCTTTAAGGTTAGGCTTGAGCCCAAGCCTCGTGGCGGGAAACACAGTGTCCGCTGGATCCCTAGCTAGCGAATAGCTAATGGGGCAGGGTCCCTAACCTAGGGCCTGTTCCTACAACACTCAACTAGTGTGACTCAGGGCTATCTGGGGCCTAGGGGAATTACTGGCCTAGTGCAGAGTCACTGACTCCTGCACCCTACCTCCTTCCCCTAGCTGCTCCAGTCACCAACTGCCAATGTGCTCTCTGCACGCGAAATGTATCAATCTCCTCTCCTGGGAGATCCTTCAGCCCTATTGGCTCCCTGGCATCACGGGGGGCGCTGCTGGGGCTCATGGGACCTGTAGTCCTCTTCAAGAGCCTTCCCTGGTAGGCTAGGGCTTCACGGGCTTTGTCGTCCCCCTCTCGCGCATGCACGATCTCCCTGGCCTGTTCCTACACTCGCGGGGCTCCCTTGCGCATGCGCGATTTGCTGGGTAATGGCGGCGCCCTCTTCGCCGGCCGCCGGGACCTTAGAGACGCGACCGCGGCCTTAGCGATGGCCCGATCGCGTCCCCGGCATCCGGCCCGCTTGCGGAGAAGAGGCGCTGCTCCCTCCTCGGCCCCCACCCTCCGGAATGGCCGTCGGGTCTGCCGCTGGCCTCCGGCAGTACCGTCATCGGTGTTGGCCACGGAAGCTCCCTGAGAGGTTGCAGGGGGCGAAGGGTGACCTGGCTACATCCTCCCCCTGGTAAAATCCCCAACGTCCTCGCTTGGGACACAACTCAATGTAACTATATACAAAAGTTATATAATGAAAATGCATTTGAAAACATAACTTAGCACATACATGACTCTACACAATATTACACAATTCTGTGAGCATCACAATCACAGATTGGATCTTGCTCCGAGAGCACTGCTGAGCCTCGTAATGGGGTGCCCCCATCTGATCATAGGTTACCCGAGTTGGAGGGTACCTGATTTTTTGGCTCCGTCGGAGTTGTTCTTCTGCAACTCCCTCGGGGGAGTAATAAGCACAGTCCTGAGGCTCAGCCTCTTCCCTTGAGGGGAGAAATGTCTCTGCACAGTCTCTGTTAGGCACAAAGCTCGGTCTCTGTGGATCCAAAGGTTGGCCTGTTGGTACCACCTTAGTAGGCGTTGGCCTACGGGGCCCTTTACTCGGAGCTCCTCCGGGAGATGCCCCTTCTGTGGAGCAGTCCCTTTGAGAGGGTCCTTCCATAGGATCTTCAGGAGTTTCAGAGTGGGTCTCGTTATTGACAGTCTCTTGACCCAGCTCTGATAAGTCGGGCTCACCGTTGAGCGGTGTAGCCAGTATCTCTGTCTCTTCATCTTCCACTTGTGGAATGGGGAGAAGATGATTGCGGTGCCATACCTTTACCTGGCCGTCAGTGTCTTTGATGCGATAGACCGGGAGGCCAGGCATCTGGGATTCTATTTCATACACTCCGTCTCTCCATCGATCGGCCAATTTGTGTTTGCCTGGTATGCCCAAGTTCCGAAGCAACACAGCATCTCCTGGCCGAAGTTCCCGATATCTGACCTTATGGTCGTATCGCCTCTTATTGTCAGCATTTAGCTTAGTGGTGGATTTCTCTGCCTGCTGGTACGCCTGCTGCAAGCTGTCTTTGAGTCGTTGCACATATTTGAAATGGGTAGCATTATGTATCCCATCCGTTGAGACTCTAAGACGCATATCCACTGGCAATCTCGCCTCTTGCCCAAACATGAGGAAGTATGGGGAGAATCCAGTTGACTCGTGTCTGGTGCAATTGTACGCATGCACCAAGGCTTCCACGTGTCGACTCCACTCCGATTTCTGAGCACTCTGTAGTGTTCCGAGCATGTCTAGTAAGGTCCGATTAAAACGTTCGGGTAGTGCATCCCCTTCGGGGTGATACGGGGTCGTTCGGGATTTAGCAATGTTCAGCATTTTGAGCAGTTCCCTGATCAATGTACTCTCGAAATCCCGTCCTTGGTCAGAGTGAAGGCGGTTGGGAAGGCCGTAATGTACAAAGTACTTTTCCCATAATATCTTCGCCACGGTGATGGCTTTCTGGTCTTTAGTAGGGAAGGCTTGAGCATACCGAGTGTAATGGTCTGTGATGACCAGCACGTTGCATATTCCCCGGCTATCAGGCTCAATACACAGAAAGTCAATACACACGAGGTCCATGGGACCAGAACTTTTTAGATGGCCCATGGGGGTGGCTCGGGTAGGCAGGGTCTTGCACTGTATACACCTAGTACAGCGGCGACAGTGACGTTCAACGGCCTCTCGCATATTGGGCCAGAAAAAGCGATCTCTGACCAACCCAAAGGTCTTTTCTATCCCAAGATGTCCATGATCATCATGTAGGGACCTCAACACCAGGTATTGTAAGTTCTTAGGGAGAACTAATTGTCGCCTATCCAGGTGGTTGTGGTATTGCACCACCCGATATAGTAAGCCATTGTCTATTTTGAATTTTTCGTATTCCCGCATGAGCACAGCAACTAAGTCATTTGGGGCACGCTTCAGGGTTGTATTCCTCCGGGCAACGGCTTGTCGGATGATACTGACAACAGGATCTCGTATTTGATAGTCTACCAGATCTTTCCACCGTAACACCTTGTCATGCGTGATGTTCATCCCCTTTGGATCACAGTAGGCGGCTGGGACAGCCTGCGACCGGCATCCCAATGAGTCGGCCACTCTTAATTCTGAAAAGGCCACTTGGTCGTGGACGATGGCGGCCATACTACACATAGCTCGTACTCCGGGTCCGGGGAGTTCCTCCCATTCCTCATCGTCCGGAATAGCACTTAACCCGGGCTGTCTGGATAGAGCATCAGCCCCTATATTCAAAGGTCCCGGCTTATACTTCATAGAGAAACGGTAGTTGCTTAGGGGGGCCAGCCAGCGGTGTCCGGCGGTGTCCAATTTGGCCGAGGTGTTGACGTATGTGAGGGGATTGTTATCCGTCCTTACCTCCAAGGCAACACCATACAGGTAATCGTGGAGCTTCTCGGTGATAGCCCACTTGAGAGCCAGAAACTCCAACTTGTGGACAGGGTACCTCTGTTCACTGGGGGTCAGACTGCGACTGATGTAGGCGACAGGCCGAAGACCCTCGGGGTGCTTCTGGTGCAGGACGGCGCCCAGTCCATTGAGACTGGCATCCACATGCAGAACGTATGGTTGTTTGGGATCAGCATACGCAAGCACCGGTGCTTCGGTCAGACATTTCTTCAATTTAGAGAAGGCCTGTTCGCACTCAGACGTCCATTTATCGCCAAACGGTTGGCGAGCAGATACAGTCTTCCTCCCGGTTTCTTCGGGGTATATTTTCAACAGATTGTTCAGGGGTTTTGCCTTACTAGAGTTTCCTTCCACGAACCGACGGTAGTACCCGCAAAATCCCAGGAAGGATCGCAGCTCCGTAACATTCTCGGGACGAGGCCAGTTCACGACCGCTTCTACCTTGGCGGGGTCGGTGGTGATCCCTTGGGCGGATACGATGTGTCCCACGTAGGTCACTGAAGTATGGCAAAACCGGCACTTATCTAGGGACAATTTCAGCCCTTCATTCCCCAGACGGTCTATTACTTTAAGTAACCGCTCTTCGTGTTCTTCTAGAGTTCTTCCGAAGACAATGATGTCATCCAGGTATACAAGACACTCCCGCGGGCTCATGTCTCCGATAGTCTTCTCCATCAGCCTTTGGAAGGTAGCAGGCGCCCCACATATACCTTGGGGCATATGTGTGAATTGGTTGAATCCCAAGGGGCAGACGAAAGCTGTTTTCTCTTGGTCTTCCGCAGTCATAGGCACCTGATAATACCCGGATCGGAGGTCGAGCACGCTAAACCATTGGCTTCCATTCAGCGCGTTCAGGATCTCTTCAATGCGCGGGAGGTTGTACTGATCTGGTATCGTACAATTGTTCAGGGTTCGATAGTCGACACCCAGTCGCACGGACCCGTTCTTTTTCTGCACCACCACTATGGGGGACGCATAGGGTCCCCGGGACTCCGTCACAATCCCAGCGGTCTCCATGTCGTGTAGGGCATTCCTCACATCGTCCACATCACGCGGGGCAATGCGACACGAGCGTTCTCGGAACGGAGTGGCATCGCTCAGTCGAATGGTATGTTGGGCACTGCGACTGCACCCCACATCCATCTCACTCGTGGAGAACACATGTCGTCGTTGGAGCAGCTGGGTTGTCAGACGTTCTTTCCACTTGCTGGACAGCGCCGACTCATCGAAGTCGAAGTCCAGATCGACTAACCGTTCCTCCGCGACCGCCGCCTTCACCTGAGGCGTGGTTTCTACAGGGCTGACTGGATATATGCACCCTAACTTCTGGTCGGCATCAAATTTCATCGGGAAGGGGGAGAGATTCTGCACATACACGTGGGTTCGTAGAGGGATCTTAGCCGTCCACTCCCTCACTTCAGGTAGTACCCTATATCCTCTCTGGACCTCTTCTTCTTCAGGCGTATTCTCCAGAGAGAACAGCTGGTCGCTCTCATCTCGTTCGGGATAACAACACCAGACGGCCATCTTTTGCACTCCCCCTGGTAATATGGTCGTCAGTCCGCGTTGACGGTTGTAGAGATCCCCGTGGCGCTCCATGGCGTATACCCGTTTGCACTCTTCTCGTAGGACCGGATCTAGGAGAGAGGTAGCTAGCGGCAACTCGTTAGTCTCTTTCAGATATGCTCGGATCACTGCTTGTACTATATCCGCGTTGGTGCCCAAGATGATCGGGTACTTGTACTGGTCTTGGGGCTCCGGACAGACCAGGGCCGCCACCCACATGGGGTGTCTCTTGCCGGTGTTCAGCTGGGGTATTTCTATTTTGACCTGTACAATCCCATCGATAGGGTAGTCTTCGTTGCTTAGCCGCCGTACTTTTACATGATCGGCCGCTCTCAGGGGGCAGTGTCTGAGGTGCTGGTCATAGAACGGGCGGTATATGATAGTCACTTGCGATCCCGTGTCCAGTAGTGCCGCCGCATAGATCCCTTCCAGTAACACCCGTACTATAGCTGCGGGGCCTACTTGGCTAATGGCTTCCCGAGTGTAGACATCATCCCGGGTGCTGGCGTCAGCAGGGACATCGGCGGCTCCCGGAGGGGTTTCCGGGCCTGACTCGGCAGTTTGTACTAGGCATACCATCGACCGGGCTGGGTTTCTTCTGTCGGGCGGTTTTTCTTCTGGGAAGTCCTCCCTCTCTGGGCAGTTGTAAGAGACGTGGCCCTTTTTCCCGCAGTTGTAGCAAACTACTTCGCGGCGCTCCTTGTACGCAGAGGATGCCCTCTCAGGAACACGACTTTCCCTGGTAGGCGGCTTGTGAGTCGCTTCTTCCTCTGGGGCGGAAGATTGTTTACCCTTCGGGGCAGCGGGAACCGCGGGGTCACCCTTGATGGTAGCTTTTGATTTCTTTGGTTCATGGAAATGTTGCTGCACTTCATGTCCTCGGATGTACTCCATCAATTCTCCGTACTTGGGGGGTATCGCAGCGGTCGGTGCAGCCCGCATCATGATAGCTATGTTGTGATCTGGTAGAGATCCCTTGAGTAACTGTTTGAGTCGGTATCGATCCGCCTCGGCCGCGGAAATGATATGTTTGTCCAGAAGAGTCCCCAGGGATAGCTGTAGATCGCAAACGAAGGCCGATAAATCCTGTCCTTCCTTTTGGCGAAGAGCTTTGAACTGAGCCATTAGTTCATCCTCGTCGTCTTTTCGGGCAAAGGACTGGATCAGCATTTCTACTAGTTCCTGGGCAGTAACTTCTCCCTCCACGCTCCGGTGAGTCCGTACCAACTGGGCGGCGGGGCCTCGGAGGCACTCGACCAGCCTTTGTCTTTTGCTGGCTTCAGAACACGACCACTCCGCGATGGCAGGGAGCATATGTTCCCTCCAGGCCTCGATCCCTTCTTCTCCCACTGGAGTCGGCAGAATCCCAGAAAAAGCTTTTAGTTTCCGGTAGTGCTGGGCTTGGGTCGAGATGGTGACAGCTTCTACTAGTTGGGAGGTGATCAGATTCAAGGAAAAATCGCCACTGCTGTGTCCAGTTCCTACACCAGACATGTTTGAAGGCCCGCTTGCGGACCATCTATCAGGAGTAGGTGAGGTGGGTGGGCTTCCTGCCCAGCTGTGGTTCCCCCCGACACCGCTCGGGGTGAAGGAGACCTGGGGGGGGCCAGTCCATTGAGGAGTACTGGCGGCCCAGTGGCTCGCGCTTGGTCCAGTGAGTGTAGGCGCGTCGTCAGGGGCCTGGGTGTCAGGATAGATCATGATACAGTCCTCTGCCGAGGGCTCGGGTAGGTTCAATACAAGCGGGACAGTCTCTGAACATATGTCATGGGTGGTGGCCATAAGGTAGGTGGTTTTTCGGCCACCGACCCCCAGTTTAAGGTCTATCAGCCGGGCAGTGGCTAGTCCCGGGCAGTCCCGTACTTGGTTGCGTACGAGGTAACCGTTCGTGTCGTTGGGTACTCCCGCCACTGCAGCCACGCGCTTTGGGGACACGCAGCGGGCTAAGGCCCAGTCATAGACGTCTTGCTTTGACGACACGGACATGATGAAAAATATGAATTGGATAATTTGGAAAAAATTGGAACAGGGCACCCCAGGGCTCTCTCAGCAGCGCCTCCAAATGTAACGGGTAGAGGTGTTAAGTGGGTGGCACCTTTTTTCTCAGTGACACGTGGGGTGGGTGCTATACATAGGCATGTCTTCAAATGTGCTTCTTAACAACATTTTTTCTTTGCAATTTTCATAAAAGTCAAATTACTTCAAATGTTAGACAAGTGTGTGAAAATGTCAGTATGGAATGGAAAGAGAAATGACAAAACATAAAACAGAGTACTGTATTTTTCAAGACCAAAGAAGAAGAAAAAAAATACGATAAATTAAAAGATTACAATTCTTGCAAATAGATTCGGAATTCCTGCTAATAATCAGAAAGGACAATGTTGAGGTCCTAATTACATGTTGTCCTAATTACATGTAGTCCTAATTACATGTTGTCCTAATTACATGTTGTCCTAATTACATGTTGTCCTAATTACATGTTGTCCTGTTACACGAGTGTTCAGAATTGGTCTCACTTTTAAGGTTATATCTCGTCAACGAGCAGCAAGGGAACATTTTGTCATAAAATCTAAGGGTTGCCACCAATCTTATATAGCCGCCAGGTACCGGTTTCTCATAGCATATTTATATTTGTCTTAATAGACATTTTGTTTTTAACTTCCCTTTTAAGAGATTTAACGCTAGCAACAATCGTAAATTATCCATGTGAAAGAAAATGTATGACCCGGTCAATAAGCTTATAAGTTTCCAGGAGATCATGACAGTTGCAATGGAGTCTTAAAAGCTGTGCCTTAGGGATATTATTGGTGAATTTATGTGAGTGCCTGTCTTCCTATAACAGAGCCTCTGTCAATTAGTTTGTGTTCTTCTCTTTATGTCACCTGTAAATCTATAACATGTTAAAATCTAGGAATAACAGTTATAAGGATGCAGTGGATTACCTTTACTAAATAGCCTCTATTGTGAATCGTGTTGATATTCTGCGCGTGACAATTTATTTCTAAGTGTTTGACAGATATTTGGTTTTATATGGATTGTATTATATCTACATTAAATAAATATATTCCATACATTTCCCTGTACAATAAATCTACCCTGCATTCCAAATAATACATTGCCAAGTGTAAGAATTCTATTATCAGATTAAGTTCCATTATTGAACTGTTAGTGCATGTGAGTACTGTATATAGCCAATTAATGTATTTATTAATATAGCAGTTTGTATAACTGTCAATCATTAAGAACATGCTCAATCTCTGTTTTATTTTATGCAAACTGTACATATAAAATCGGAGCATATAACGGCCTTTTATTAAATGTAAATAATGTATAATTATATAAATCCACAATATGCAAGGTACAGCAGTGCTTGGTTACTAGAATATACCATCATTATACAGCAATAATAATAAAATAACTATTCTCACTTGAAACATAAGTAGTCCAGCTATGGTCTGGTCTTAATATTATTCTCATCACATAATATTATTTTTACCAAGCTAATAATGGCCATTACGCATCCTACCATGACTATCGCTGTAGGGAGAAAAAAAATCTAAAATGACTGAAGGTAGAGAGCGGTGTAGCATTAATGAATACATTTAGAAAGTGGCTAAGCATTAATCAAATGGGTACTGTCACAAGCTCAGCAATTTCCATTCTGAAAATAAAATGAAACTGGATCCAAAGTATCTTATGGCGTTTACCTGAAAAATATCAAATTCTCAAGAACAAGACACCAGAGCATCTTATTTAAGGTTTCATTTGTCTTCAAGTATCATAGAAAAAGGGTACAAGATATTCTATTCCAAGAAACCAGAAATATAATGGCATCTTAAATAAAACCTCTATACATTGTTATGTCTGCATCTGCAGTTATTTCACGTTATTATCTTTTTACCTGTAGCACTGCAAGAATATATATATATATATATATATATATATATATATATATATATATATATACTGTATATATATATATATATATATATATATATATATATATATATATATATATATATATATATATATATATATATATATTTCTAACATTGAGGAGCTGGAAGAATTACCCCTTCATTCCAGGGCAGGAGAACATTGTGCTTCATTGCAGAAGGCTCTCAATAAACTGGGAAGCTATATGTCTGCAGTGAAGCAGCAAAGCCATTAATTAAGACTTCTTGAAATTATTTTCTAAGGATCACTGATTTCATAAAACCTCAAGTGACATGTCAACTTGCACATCAGTTGAAAACGGTTAGTCTCAGAAATAAACAGAAATCTCTATTTGTACAGTTACAGTTGAACAATTTTTAGTGACCTTCTAAAACTTTTTTTTTTTTTTAGTGAAATTTAAAACATCGAGGCTGGATACGTTTTACTGTAACTCCAGAGAGCCACGTCACTTTGCATCATGAGAGAAGCAGACTATGGAGCTATTGGTCATTAACCAACGCTACAAAAGTGTTTCAAAACTGGTGCAAAGAAATTGCACCAGATTTATCAAACGAGAAAATTCCATTGGTTATAATAGAAAAAACATTTTAATCATAAATTTCGTGTCGTTTTTTTGCCCCAGTTTGACAGGCAAGAAGAGACCTTGTTAAATAATAATAATCCAGAAAGGAGGTCTGCTACCATTCCTAACATTGGTGTGAGGTTCTGAGCCGTGTCATCAGCCTAGTTTACTATAAACTATCTATCTAAGCTTTCCGTTTTTAGTGCACATGGACTAAGGATATATTTAAAAAAATATTGGATTCCAAACAAAAAGGACTTGACACTTAATACTGTATGTGCAAACTGTATGCATACTTAAGCAAACGTTGTGAATATCACCCTTTTTGCTTCAATACAAAAACTTTGCAAAAAGTTTGCTTAATGCTGAAAATCAATAAGCATTGGCTTTTCAATTAATGTTGCTTAAGGTCACTGTAACAGGGACTTAACCCTGTCTCAATGAGGTTTCAATAGAAAGCGGTGGTCTGACTAATCAAGCAGGGAGCTGGTTAATTGCAGCCAAAGCCAATCAAACAGTCTCCACCTGGCTAATCAGACAGGTTAAATAGCCTCCTGCTGGAAACTGCAAGAGAGAGATTCCTGATCACAGTCACAACTACTGTATGCTGCCAAAGGAGATGATTGTCTTGAGCACACAGAAGGATTGTGTGCTGACATCAAGACACCAAGGACCAGCCCTCTATTCCAGGGGGCAGCGAACCTGGGAACCCGCCAGAGGCTGACCCCTCAACGGACACCAACCCAGATCCAGATCCAGAGACTGACACGAAGCGCCACCTGCTTTGAGTTACCGCCTTTGGACTTCGAGGTCTTAGGTTGGTAAGAGGCTTATCCACCCAGCCCTGCAGATAGGGACTTTGGATGTGAGTTGGCCAGTATAAAGGGACAGACTGCTTATTTCTTTGTGTATATATATATTGCCTTATACTGTATCACTTAATGTCACGGACTGAATAAATGCCACTGCTTAATTTACCCCAAAACTATCTCCCTGGTCATACCTCTCCACATGTCTCTTACAGTCATGTTCAAAATTAGCACATTTTGCTACATTTGCTTGTGCTTTTGGGGAGGGAGTGGAGACAGATATATACAAGGTTTGTGTATTGGGAGTGCTACCTATATTAGATATTTATTATCTACTGCAGGGGAGACAATCTTTTTCCCCTGTGCCCCCCTGCTGGCTTTCCCGCTCTCCTCGCGCCCTCCCCCCCCCCCCCACCTTGATTCAGACGTCCTTGCGTCATGACGGCACGTTGGCATGGCAACGTGACATCACATGACCCCTCTGCATTATTTGAGGCCGTGTTGCAATGGTGACGCGTCACCAGGATCGTCTGAATCACGGTAAGTAAGGTTTTCAGAGGCCCTGCAGCTCCCCCTGGCATTAATTTAATTGCATTCGGGACGCGCGCGGGCCTCTGTAAACCCCGCTCCCCCTGCAGTGCACCGCTGATCTACTGTATATAACAGATTCCTCAATAAAGGATGTATTGTTATTGTATATTAGCGAAGGAGGGGTGTTTGGAAGGTGGTGTGGTGTTGGTCATGATGGTAGTGGTGGCAGCAGGAAAAGACTATTAATGAGAGGGAATAAGACACCAGAAAAAAAAGCTATTAACTACTAATTTACCAAAAAAATGCAATTGTACTTGACCCCTAGCGGTAGTTACTACAGATGCAGCGGCCATTATCCGAACATTTCACGATTTGTATTCCTGGGCATACCCAGGTTGTGCCGCATGATTTCTTCAAACTTTCCCACGTTAAGACGCAAATTTACTAGTGTTTTTATCAGGTGTTGTGGTCTTAAAATGAAGTAATTTGAAGATTAACGTTATGAGTTCATACTGTATACTGTACACGGGAAAGAAGCCCTTTCTGAGGCTCCTTAGCCATACACAAATCCTCTAACTGCAGAAGATTACGGGTGTGATTGGCGGCATTCACGGCAGCGTTCACGGAAGAATAACGAGTGAATGCCGCGTGAAATACAGCAAAGTTCACAAAAACGGCTCCGTGAAAGGTTCGGATAACGGCCGCTGCATCTATAGTATGATAAGAAATATAATTAAACAAGGCTTTTAACCAAAATCATATACCTAAAGCCCTTTGCTCACTTGAAAACTAAAGAGCAATCTGCTGAGCCCCGCTACAAAATACTTAGTAGGGCATATTTTTCCACGAAGGATATTCCACACCTCTACTAAGAGGTTGTTGAAGTAGAGGCCGTTGATGCAGTAGGTCACACAGTAAAAGAGTACATCTCACAAAAGTGAATTAGTGCACATGGCAGAGGGGGCTACATGACTATTACCACAGTTTGGGTGAGTCTTCCTCCTTCTTGGCAAAGGGGTTGGTGTGTTGGAGGTGGTGGTTGGCAGTACTAATGATAAGAGTATTGGAGTCAGCAGCAGCATCTACATCAGGCATGCTATCCTATGTATGTGTAAGGGGGTCACCCCCGGTTCCCCTGATTTTCCTTTGCCCCCTGCCTTACCCCTGTGGCAGTGGGGGAAGGGGACGGCGACTTCTCCCGGCGGGCACCGCCCTCTTGGTTTTGGCGCGAGCTTCGCCAATGCGCAGTAAAGATCGCACACACGGTCCCCATAGAAAAGAGCTTTGCCAAGGACTACAATTCCCAGCAGCCTCAGGGGACTGCACTTTCACCTTTGTTACAGGCAGCATTGAAGCCAATAGAGCTGGCAGATTCTCATGCTGCAGAGTTGCAACAATGTTGTGTGCAGACAGGGTTTTTGTCACTTGCAGCACGTTAGGCAGTCAGAGACAGGAGCTGCCCAGGGAAGGATGTAGGGTACAGGAGTCGGGGACTCCCTGTACTAGGCCAGCACCCCCAGGGCCAGAGATAGCTCAGCTCCCCAGTAAGGTGAGTGTTGCCAGGGGCAGCCCTCAGGTTAGGGACCCTGCCACTTACATTAGTGGGAGCTGGGAAAGGAAGGTTAAAGAGAGTTGGAGTCAGGGAGCTGTAAGGGAAGGAAGGGTGCAGGGAGCGAGTGCAGCTCCTGCCCCATATAGGTACCCACACCCCAGGTAGGCCCCAACTCCCCACTAGCTTAGTGGGTAAGTGCTTAGGGAGGCCCAAGATAGGGACGCTGCCCTTAGTGTAGAGTGCTGCCTTGTCAGAGTCACGGCTGTTAGTGCTGTGAGGTCTGACAGGCAGGCACCTTGTTGCGCAGCACGTTGGCTGCAGCATCCAGTGAGCTACAGCTTGCTGCTGTAGGCACTGGGACTCGTTAGGTCTTAGTAAGTACAGTCAAGGCTGGGAAGAGTTAGGGGAGTGGGGCAGGTTATTAACCCCGGTAGGCCTCTAGGAGTTTTCCCCAAAGCCACTTTAGGTTGCGGTACCACAGGGACAGGCCCTAGGTTAGCGTTCCTGTCACGTTAGTACCAAGTGTTAGTTAGGGACTCAGCGGACGCTGCGGTTCCTGTGAAGCGGTTCGGACCCACGTTGGGGTCCGCAGAGACTATTCCAGAGGGAGACCGCCCTGGTGGTCTGCGTACAAAGGAGTTCGGTTGGAGGATCAGACGGATTCATCACACGTCTGATCCTTTGCGAAGCCAGTTGCTGATCCGAGTACCGGAGTGCTCGGCAGGTACCATACAGTCATAAGTGCACCAACGGGCCCTTAGTGTAACTGTGACTGCGCAGTCACCCACGTTCTCTCCAAGAGTGCGGGACATTGGGTGGGATTCTCGGGACACTGGGTGGGATCACCTGGTGTTGGGGAAGCGTCCTGCGCGACGCAGTAGGTGTCTCCTCTAGAGAGGGACACAGGTTATATTATGGTATTGCCGTGATATGTTGTTTGCATGTTAGTAAAGTCCTTAGTTATTTTACCTCACCGTGTATGTTATTATTGATAGTCCTGCGAGGAACCACTCCCCCTCTGGTGGGAGCCATCGCAGGTGGAGGCGCTGAATTGAGTAAGTGGTTACCCCTAGTATAATTGCCCCAGGTTCCCCGTGGCGGAAGCTCAGCCCTCCTGCGAGCCAACAGGTTATGCACCACACCCGAGTAACATTGTATGTTCCTTGCACCCACATCAGATCTGCGATTGGGGGGGGAATACCCGTTACATATACAAAGCTGATATTCTTTTAAAATTACAATGGGTTATAAGAATTGGCTTTCTTTGAAGTACTTGGAGATTTGGGCACGGTCTGGAGATAATGGAACCAACCAGGTGGAAGCATTACATCAGGTCACATTCCCTGCTTTGCCTAGGGACTCAACTTGATAGTTAACCATTTCCTAGAGAAGTGTGAGGAATGCAGGGTATATCAGCATCTAAAATGACTCTGTGTCCACTTTTGTCACTCCTACACAGCTTGTAATGCCCTCCATTGCCTGTAGCAATGTAACAATCCATCATTCTAAAAACTTAAAACAGGTTATTAGTGCACTCAAAATAAGTACTCTAACCATAAAGGTAACTAAAAGGTACAAAATACCATGACAAGGCCCCCACAAAATTGGAGCCCATCTCACAAGTAAACATAGTCAGGAAATAACTCAGTCCATAGCAGAGTCTGCACTCAATGTACAATTTGCAAAAAGTTTGTATTACAAAGTAAGTACAAGTCAATTACGTACAAAAAAACAATCACAATGTGATTATATCAATAGTGCAATATAAACATGCAAAAAAGGGCCGACACACAGCTTTTCAGGGTACGACCCTTAGTCAGGTTTTTTTGTCAGGATTTCTCTTGACAACGGGTTGTACCCCGAAATGTTGGGGATCTCTCTGCCCTTATTTTTGTATTTGCTGAAAGCTGAATGTTTTTTTGGATGAGCAATTATGAACACTCAGTATGGGAATAAAGTCCAACAGCATCAAAATATTCGGCCATTTGAATTTTCTTGGTCCGCTCATAATGTGCCACATTAAAAATGGAGTCTTACAGCAGAAAATGTTGTTTAATGCCAGATTCTATGCTGTGATTACAATGATCAATGTTCAGTTCTGTGCTCTAGGAAACCGGCAGAACACACTTTGTCTCAATTTAGAATACACTGTATTTAAGGTTCTGTCAGCAGAAATACATTGTGTTCAGACTCCCAAAGCACAAAACCACACAACACAAGTGATAACAGGCAAACCAGCCTTTGAATATTGTAGTTACCTCAAACTTTTGCTGTCACTTATTTCCTGATATCCAGGTGGATGTTACAATTTACGTTTTTCAGCAAGCTAACACACTACACATTTGTTATTATAATCCCTATAGACAGATATACAATTATGCAGACATGATGAATATTTCTATTCATGGCGACAGTTTTATCCGAATTACTGATAACACAAAATATATTGCGTTATAATGCAGAATATCATAATGTTTCCATAGGGCTGAATGGCAGCAGTAAGAGAATATCACAACATACTGTATCTCACCATTATGCAACAGTGGTTAAAATAACCCTGGTTACAGTACATCTGCACTTAAAGACTGCGTTATACAGTAGTGACTTTACAAAGCATCACTGTTTTGCGACTTCTGCTCATTTTGGCTCCATTTCGTGTATTATGATGCCACTGTGGTGTGTGGAGCAATAGCAAGTCCAATAACTCCCAGTAATTGCAAAATACATTAGCTTCCTGGAGTGGGTGGTGAAGGTAGTCGGGCAGCAATAAGCTTGTCCCATTACCTGGATGATTTTATATTTGTGGGGCCAATTCTCTGGTGTAGTGAAACACTAACCCAGGGCCGTCTTAACAGCATTATAGGCCTCCGGGCAAAGCAGTGCACTGGGCCCTGCAAAATTTCTCTCGCAAATGCAGACATGCCAACTCTCCGCTACAAGTTGTAATTTTTATCCTTCTATCGAGTTAGCAGGAGATTTGAATGTTGAGGCGGGTGATCGGAAAACTAGTTTTAAATTCTGGTCTGTGCACAGATTACATGAACGTCTATAACTGGATGTTGTAACTTCAGAGTGCAATGTTATAGGGCTTATAGTGACCCCTGGTGGCCACTAGTTCAAGTATTAGACTCTGCATAGATTAGCATGGGGCCCCTATGCTTGTGGGGCCCCCGGGCAACAGCCCAGCATGCCCATGCGTTAAGACGGCACGGCACTGACCTGCTTCTAGTCTTTGTCTGTAAGATTCGGGGGTCCACTCACCCCAAAAAGGATAGTACTGTAGCTCCATCATTGGTCCTACTATTTCTGAGAATTGAGGTGGCTATTGTCCAGAGGTAATATCATCTGCTGTAAGTTGGCCACGCTGCGAGGTTTGGTTGAGTCCTTCATGGGTTTTCACAGGGCTATGCTACAGCAATAGCAATCCTTGCGTGGCCATCTGGAATCCACATGGTGGATAATGCCCATGATGAGGAGTCTGATTTTGGCTGCTCTGGATTTATAAAATGGGAGGACATATTGGCTACAGGATTCTGTGTTCAACAAAGAGATTGAGCTTCATAAAGGCACGGCTGGGGAAATTGGTTTTGTGGCATATCTATGTGACCAGTGATGTGTTGAGCACTGGCAAGCGCCATAGTCTGAATTCAGTTTAGTTAAAATCACAGATTTCCTGAGCTTTATACCATGCTGGTGGCTATTGAGATTAGAGGGGGGTTTCTCAACCAACCAGGGGATTTCCTTGCGATTGTGGAAGTGTTGAATGGGCTTTTGTCCAGATCCCCTCTGGTTTTACATTTCTTTTGCTGGCTGGTTTTATTGCAAGCTGGTGGGTTGGGAAAATATTGCCAATAATTTTGTACTTGGAAGGATCTTGGCTGGGTGGAAGCGACTGGTTAAATCATTGGATCTTATCATGCTGGTGACCCCATCTAAGCTAGTGGTGGTAGAGAGTGTTGCTGATGCAGTTTGCTTTTCTGCCTCGAGGCTTAGTGGTTTTAAACTACATTCACAATTATCTTCTTTGGCACATGGGGGAGCAATTGAGTGGGTCCAGGCCTCATGAAAGCACTTGTTTACATTTCCTCCTCCATCACTCAAAAACATACAGTACATTGGACAAGGGGCAGTTTGTTACACTATGTAGCTTGAGTGGTTCCCCATGTGTCCAGTTGGCTAAGTATAATTATTGGACATGGAGCCCCTGGTCCTGGTCCTCTGTTTATCCATTAAGATGGCATTCATTTTATGCATTTCCAGTTTGGGATATATTGGGTTTGTACACGATCTTTCTTTATCAGTGCAGCAACAGATGCTTAGTGGAGGAGTTGATTCAGAAGATGTGAGATGGGACTCTTGGACATATTTTGTTGTGGTTGTTCAGGTCTCCAGCCATAGGTAATCTGGATTTGTGGCGACTCCTATGTACAGTGGGGTGGGGAGCGAGCAGACCATCGCCCACATGGGAGACAGACAGATGGTCCTTCAGTCTCAGCAGGCATGCATCTTATGGAAGGGGCGTCAGGGGATGAGGTGGGCTCAGGTTCTCCCAAATGTGCATAAATTATATATCTCGGTGGTCCATGCTAGGGCTAATGATCTTGTCTCTCTTTGATTCATGGAATTGATGCCTTATATAAGGAGATATATTGTACAGCTGGTGGTTTTTTTATGTAGGCGTTTTCATTCTGTGGTCGGAAATGGTCCCGACTGGTGTAGAAGCATGCATATAAGATGGCTATGGAGTGCTGTTGTAAAAAAGTTAATAAAAGCATGGTGGATTTTATTAGGGAAATTGTGGTGGGTGATGCCAGTTAGGCATGTGGAGTTGGAAGGCTTGAGTGCTGACTTGTACTGCTTTGAACGTGACCATCTCTCCGATGTGGGTCTGAATATTTTTAACTCAACTACAGTACATTACAGTATTGAATTGGCCCTGGATTGGTAGAGGTGGTGAGGCCAGTTTAAGGTCAAAAATGGCCTTGGTGGTGTCGGCTCCTTTGGATATTGTATGGGATAGGGTTGCCAGCAAGTTTTTGTTAGAATGGTTAAGGTTGATTAGCATAGTCTCTTACTATCTAGCTATATGAGGAGGCGCGTCAGGCTTGGCTGTGGATGGCGAGCTTGTAGTGCATCTAACTCTTTTGCATGTCTTCTATGGCCCTATTTGGGAATGGTCAGGCTGGATCGGCAGGTAGTTGCGGGGGTTTGGGCAAGGTATCCCTGGCACGTGTCCTATGTGGGCATTTCCTGGGAATCTCCCATTTTTTTAATTCTGCAATCGGTTATTTCAGTGTTTATCATTAAAAGCTGTGCCTTTCCTCCCAATCTTAGGGGCTTATGCAGAGAGGAACGTTAAAAAAGTTTAAAATGGCTGTAAAATAGCCACAGATTTGCCGTTAGTGAAGGTGTTATGCAGAGAACGTCGTTAACTCATTTCGGCAAAAAACTGCTAATTGCCAACTTTTCCTGGCTATTTGAAACTCGCCATACTAATGCACATATTGGCATGTTCCAGCGATTCGGAGCTTCTGGAATACCACGCTATATTAGCATGGCGAGTTTCAGGTTCTCGCCACGAGTTTGGCGAGTTTTACAGCTCTGAAAAAATTTCTGGCCACTTTTAAAAATCGCGCCATTTTCTCCCGAGTTCAAGGATTTCTGGCTAGTTTTTTCGCCAGAAGATGGCGCTATTTCCTTATCTATGCTCTCTGCATGAGCCCCTTAGTTTGGTGTCTTCGCTGGTTAAGTTTTGTAGATTATGAAATGCATTAGGTTCATGGATGAGACAGAATCCCTTCCTTGACTAGAAAATCATGAAAGAGAATACCTCTTGTAGGGGAAGCGTGTTGATCACTAGTATATCTATCAGTGTCCTCTGCTCACTTAACATACAGTAGCGCACATGAAGTTAAAATCCTATTACAAAACATATAAACTCTGACAGAACATCAGTTAATTCCTAAAAAGATGCAATCTTCAGTGCTCAACTCGCTGGATGTAAAAGCTATGGCAAGGTATCTCAATATCTAAAAAATATACATACAGACCACAGACTGGTCCGGTTTGGAGAAATCGGGGAGCGCAGACCACAGACTGGTCCACCTAACATTTTTCGCACCAGCTGATGCCTCACCAGAGGTAAAATGGTGTCAGTTGAAGCAGTAGTCTGCACAACTTGGCTTTACTTTCGATTTGTTTATGGGAGTCCCCTGGAGCCGATCCAGAGTTCCTCCTATCTCCAGGAACCCCCCATGTTCCCAAGATATTAGTTGTTTTGCCACCAGTAACAGCCAATGGGGTCAGCTACACTCAACCAGCCATCGGAAAGCAACATATGATCTGCTTTTTACTGGTAACCCTGTGGCTGTTTTTTGTGCCCCACACTGGCTCATAAAATCTTGAAATATCTCAGTAACTAACACTTCCTATTTGATTTGTAGAGACTGAGACAGCACTTTCATAGGTCAAAGCTTTAATTTTGCACAGCTGCGAGGAAGACCATTGTTCATCATAAAGTGCAATGTATTGTTTAAATTGAGACCTGGTGAAACAAACATCTTTCAGATTACATTGGATTTGACTTTCAATTAAAAGCCGGTATTCCACCAATAATGGAGTGACATGGGCATAAAAGGATTTGTTGAGAGTGAAATGAACTACGTGATCTATCAACAGCTGAAGAAGTTAAAGATGTATTTCAAGATGTTCTACTGTGATGAATTACAAGAGATCGCAGAATAAGAATATTTCACCATTTCAAATGAAGATGGTAAACAATACGTGGATTTATTTCATATTGGACCAGACAATGACAATCTTTGGGACCTAAAGCAAACACAATATTTAATTGTATGCCATTCAAAATATAAAAGACAAAAGAGGAGAAGTTGAGGTGCATCTCTCAGAAGTGGGCTTACAATTTATTTAATTGACATTTTTGTAAATTTTAATGGGTGTTATTTTGCTATTACAAATAGTTAAATGGCACAGTTTTAAAGGTAAAAGCAGCAGTTTCCTGCAATACAGTATTTGTAATCTTCTCATAATCGAAGCCCATGAATCTTCCAGAACGTAGACCCTATCTGGGGAATAGCAAAATGAAAAACAAAAATAGACAATATGGCTACTACAATTCAATAGAAGCCGAAACGTCATTGAAATTGTAGAAAAAAAAGCACATTGAAATGTACATTTTTCTGCTAGGCGGTACCTGGAGGTGAGAAAAACACTGCCCAGTTCTGGAGATCCCACTAGGCAAGTAAAATACAATTTAAAACACTTTTAATGTGTATAAAACCATGTGAAATGAGAATCAGGTTAAAGACAATACAGATGTAGCAAGACTAACAGTCTTCACTGCCTCTTCCACCCATGGTAACACGATACGGCTGGTCACATTCGGAATCATGGACCCCCCGCAGCTCGATTGTGGCAGACACTGTCCTCGGCACCGCATACTTGTGCTTCTTCGACAGCAGTGCCGGGGACAGTGAGCCTTACTAAATCTGTCGGCCCCATAGTTAACCGTAAAAAGAGAATGGGAAATGATATGTTGCCAAACCAAACTTCCCTTGTAAGGTTAGTTTGGAAGTATGGACCAATACGTGTGGCAGTTGACATCCATAAGGATGTTCATTGTTCCCAGGGTGGCAGACAACTTGGTGATTTATTGTTGAAAGCTGTTGATATATACACTTCGAAAAATTGTCGTTTCATGTGGTATTTTGAGAAATGTCTATTTACAATGTTAAGATTTAGGGGAAGGCAGCTTGTGGGATCTATGATCATGCATACACATCACTGTGAAATGCTCAAATAACTAGATTGGTCATCACTTGAGTCTAGGCGCAAAGTTCATCTTTCCTGTCTTACCTTCAAATACTTTCTGGGCAAGCTACCCATGTACAGTACCTGAACAAGCTCATCAGCCCTACCACATGCAGCACTTATCTGAGATCTAACTCCAAAAGACTGTTCATGGTCCCAAGGCTCAACAAAGAAGCCGTAATTTCCTCCTTCTCTTACCGTGCACCCCAAGACTGGAACAATCTACCGGAGACTCTCACAGTCACCGTCAGTTTAAGTTCTTTAAAAAATAAAGCTGTCTCACATTTTAATCTGGTCTGTAACTGTTACATACGCCTATAATATATATTATCTTTAACTGTGCATGCAATGTCTTGTATATAATGTACAACCCTGTTCACTTATGTAACTGTATTTGTAACCATGTATTATTTGTCATCTTAACTCTATGCCCAGAACATACTTGAAAACGAGAGGTAACTCTCAATGTGTTACTTCCTGGTAAAACATTTTTATAAATAAATAAATTAAAAATGCGTACTGATACCTATTCTACAGCTTACTATTGATGTATAGCATTTATTGGAGATGTGTTGAAATTGTTAGATGATGTGACTAAGAAGGTAGTAATCTGGGACCATTGCACTCCAATGTAAACACGGCAGCATTGCTAAAATGATCTTGTCAACTAAATCACTAATCAAGTTGCTTCTCATAACAATGACCTGTGACGCATAATCAAGCTTTATATTGTCTGAAACATTTTATCAGCTCATAAGGCCATTTACCTGACAACCAACAGAGCTAGAGTATCATTGTGTAAATACGAGCAGGCTGCGAAACTATATCCTGGCAGAGTCATTTCAAATGTCATTCATAACGCAGCCACAGACAAACCTACTGTATCTCTCGCTAAAGATAATTTAATTTGGAGTTCTGCCTAATTTACATTTAAATATCTTTACTTCACTACGGATTTTTTTTTTAAACATTGCTCTTACATCTTGACTGCTGAAATCATATTTGTAAAGGCAGCGATTGGAGGGCACCGCCATCATTACATTGATTCACACACAACATTATTGCATAATCAAGCAGAAAAGGATATAGAAGCTTCTGCACAGATTGATTATTTGTGAAAGCAATTACAACTAAAAGCAGACCAAGGCATTTTGTAAACTGACAGCCAGTAATAAGTCATGATTTATAGACGTATAAAGGAGGAAGGACGTTTGTTGTGGAGGTTAAAGTTACCGAAAACATTCTGGAGCAGAATCTCGATTAAATACTGTAGCTGAATGTTTACCCAATCATGCAGAAATATTAATGTGTGTATGTACTGTAGAACTTATCTCTCTGGTGTCCAAAGATGAACATGTTGTTTAAAATTGCAAGAGCATTTTGTTGGTGCATTTGACTATGATCTTTCTGTTAAAACATCTGCTAGAGTTTAAGACAAATGATTTTTGATGGTTGAGCATGAACTCCTGTACTCACTGTACTTGAATTAAATACGTGTTGCTGCACCGAATGCTGACCGGGGTTTTATCCTACGCTGGATCCCAAATGAGTGCAGTGTAATGGCAAAAACAATAGGAAGGCAGAGAGCAATCAAAAAAAGTTTGCTGACAGATTTATTTATTGTCTTCCTGAACGATGTTATAAGTTAATAAACACATCTTTAAGCAAACTTTGAGTGCCCACTGACTTACTATATTTTGGTGTTCAAGACAAAGCCATACACATAAGATGATCAAAAATGGATATTTCACTTCATATGGATATTTCATCATATCACAGTGTGCAATTTGTTGCTGGCTATAGTTCTGCCTCTCCCAACATTGTACTGCAAGTTTGCTCAAATATATTCATGTACAAAAGAACAACCTTTTTAAATGTAGAAAGTTATGTCACACTGTGACAGGGCATTTCCCCATTGTAAGAAGGCAGCACACCAAAAGTCTCACCGTAGCTAATGAGTCCAGCAAGGAGCTGGTTAATGGCAGCTAGAGACAATTAACCAGTTTCCTTCTGACCCATCAAGAAGGTTTAAAGGTATGCTGCACAAACTGCACAGGACTCAACTCTTCAGCAGGGAAGGACTGTGCTGCCAGCAAGATCCCAAGGAATCAGATCCTCTATTCCAGGACACAGCGGTCTCCTGGAACCCACCAATCTAGAACTGGAGACTGATATAAAGAGCCCCCTGCTTACAAGTCCCTCTTTGGACTTTGGGGTAAGAGGCTGGTAAGAACCTTAGCCTCCCAGCCCAGCAGATAGGGACTGCGAAGTGTGAGTTAGCCCTTACAAAGGGATAGGCCTGTTTGATTTGTTTTTGCTGACATGAAGCTGTATTATTTTGAAGCTATGATCTAAATAAATGCCACTATTTATTTCCCCATTCTTTGTCACCCTGGTTGTACCTCTGCACTCGTCACCTACACACCTCATTAGAAATGTCCTTCCCATCATACTCCGCCAGTCATTCCTAATTAACAAAACATATGCACTATTAGTGCAAGTGAAAGAGATTTAAAAAGTTCTGTGTGCATTTCTTACAGAACAAAACATAGATTTCAGAAAACAGATTACGGAAACACTGACGAGTGTCAGGGGAAGGAAGTATGGCTGACACAACACAATTCATGTAGCACCGTAGCTTCAACAGGGGGTGTGGTCAGATGTAATTTGAATAGCATTTTGGTGTAATGTAAAAATGCCATTGTAGTTTTATTGGAGATGTTCAAAACATTGACTAATATCTTGATCCTGTGAATCACAGACCCAGTATGGTCTTTCTCCCGCCAGCAGAAAAGAGAGGTACATGAGAATTGTGCCAGGTAGTGTTAGGACCTGCAGATTGGGCATGCCATGGAGTGGCTGCAGGCTTATAACCTCCTGGCCAAAGGGTTTAACTAAATAACCCTTACTCATGAGCAGATAAGCACTGAGGTATTGTACTATATGTTGTGTCATTTTGTATGATGCGCTGGCCTTTCTGTTTTTGTTTGACTAATATCTTATTCAGAGAGTAACTTTAACACCAACATTGGCAAAAATGTAGGCAATGTTGTGAAGTTTAGAGAAAAACAGCTTCACAACATTGTTGCAACCGTCCCGTTTTTCTGCCTTGCAAAAACAAAAAGAAAAACAGCCTTCAAAGGAACTTTTGGGGGGAAATTTCTTACAACATTCCAAGGAACTTTTGCTATCTGAACTGTGATAGATTTGCACATCATAGGTCTTTAATAATTACCCGAATTTATCATTTATAATAATTCTTATCTTAGAAGGTGAGGTTCATTTATTGAATTGAATTGTTGCAATTATTGTTGTGTTTTTACTTGTAGTATGTAGCGACCAATATAGTTACATTGTAACTATTTATTAATAACTATTGCTAGTTAATATAAACTATTCCTTCTTTTAAAAACTCCACGTTCTGTTTTAAACGCATTAGGAATATAGACATTGGTAGAATACAGTATTTGCTTTGTAAATAGCAGAAATATGTATTTTTTATAATGTACTGTTGCTTTTGCCAGGCTCTCTATTCTCTGCGGGCGGCACTGGTGTGTGCTCAGTGCGGTACATCCCATTTCTATTACAATTCCCAATTCTATTTATTAATGTCAAAAACATAATTAAACATGACAAAGTTCATTAAGAAGTTGTCTACTATTAATAAATCAGATAAGATAAATAGAACATTAATCATAGTGTAATAACCATACAAATACAAAATCAACAGACGTCTGCATAATACAGAACACAACATTCTGGAGTGTACCTAAAAGTACTATGAGTGAAAGCCAATGTGTGGGTGCAGAATACACAAAGGTGTTACAAAAAATATTAGACACACATACAGTAGACATGTAAACTACAATACGTCCTCTCATATGTATTCATAAATGTGCATCCAATAAACTGTAGACTGGAGTGAAATACTGTGAGAAGTGGAGGGGGGTATATGAAAGATGAATACATTTGGATTAAGCATGTAAATACCTAGCTTCCCAAAGGCCTTAAAAAAAAAATATATATATATATATATATATATATATATATATATATTATATAAAAGGAGAGGAAGAAAGAGAGAAAGAGAGGCGCACTCTCCTGGTATAATATTGCTTGAACAATTTAATACAAAGTTAAAAACAGCAATGGTTCAACTCACAAACAATGGATTTTAAATCGCATTTCTGAGTGCAAAAGTCAATAATCAGTCCCCGTCTCGGCTGTATACGCTCCACGGTCTTTCCTCGTGTCTGATCAGCGGTGTGTCCGGCAAATGGTGGCTCTGCCCAGAGATTCACCATTTTTTTCCGGATGGTCCCTGAGTGATGGACCGGATAGTTCTTGACCGAGCTCTCACTTCGTCATTCTGTCCTGCAGAAGGAGCCTCTGGCAAAGTTGCATAGACGCAACGAAACGCGTATGGTGATTCAGATTCCCAGCGAAGGTACCTGCAGGACGGAACGACGAAGTGAGAGGTTGATCAAGGACTATTCGATCCATCACTCAGGGACCATCCGGGAAGAAATTGGTGAATCTGAGAAGAGCCACCATTTGCCGGAGGACTGAGTTTAAAGCGTACCCGCACCACTTCCAGTTTTCGGCTTATGAGAGAAGCACACACTGCTGATCAGACACGAGGAAAGACCGTGGAGCGTATACAGACGAGATGGGGATTGATTATTGAGTATTGCATTAACACACACATTCCCAGTAATCTCTAAATCCAACACCCACCAGATCTACCCCCCCAGGGTAGATCGGCTATGTTTAACCAACCTGTTTCGCTCTATATTAATGTATGCACCAATACTGATTGTATAAAAGACACCCACAATGTTTAAGCAATACTCCGGCCTAGGAGAAGAACTCCTCCCGAGAGCAATGTTTTTTCCACCGGTTGATGATGTAAATTCTGTGTCCCCCCCTTCCCCCCCTCTCCCCCCCCTCTAACCCCCCCCTTCCTCCCCTCCCCCTGCTCTGCCCAGCTACAGAAAAAAGCCCAAAAATTCCAGAATATTCTTAGAGAGTATTCGCTGACAGATATCTGGCGGGCCCAGCACGTGGGCCAGAGAGACTACTCTTTCTATTCAGCCCCCCATCAGTCTTACTCAAGGATCGATTATTTTCTAGGCACCAACAATGTACTCCAGTCATCCTCCCACTCCGACATAGGCCCAATAACCTGGTCTGACCATGCCCCTATCATACTCACCCTCTCTCTACCTTTCGTCAAAACATCAGTATATACCTGGAAACTCAGCGACTCGCTTCTCAACGACCCACAAGTGATCAAGACAATTAAGCAAAAACTACACACCTTTTTCCAACTAAACAAAGGCTCAGTCCCCGCAGCAGCAATGCTCTGGGAAGCGCACAAAGCCACTATAAGAGGGGAACTCATATCACTAGCCTCCTTTAAGAAAAAAATAAAACAAAAAGCCCAGAAAGAACTTACCGAAAAAATCTTAACGCTAGAGCAACTGCATAAACAATCCCTATCGAAAAAGGTGTTTAGAACCCTTGAGAAAGCGAGATCCGACCTAAAACTACTCCAGCTCGACGAGGTAGAGAGAGCCCTGAAATGAACCAAACAGTGGTTCTATGATAGGGGTAACAAAGCGGACAAACTCTTGGCCTCAAAATTAAGAGGCATTAGGACAAAGGCCCAAATTACAAAGATCAAAACCAAAAACGGTCAAATCTCATACAATGAGAAAGATATCACGCGCGAGTTTGCGGAGTTCTATACGGACCTCTACAACCTCCACCCCATCAGCCAATCAAACGCTAATGATAAGAGCACCTCCGACTACCTAACCCAATGCAACCTCCCGTCCCTCTCACAAGAAGAACTCGAGTTCTTAAACCAGGGAATAACCCAAGAAGAGCTAGATAACGCAATATCCTCACTCAAAATAGCCAAGACACCCGGACCGGATGGATTCTCCAACGGTTACTATAAAAAACTAGCAAAATCCCTGTCCCCCTACCTACTAGAAATGTTTAACTCCTTTCTTCAGGGAGAACAGACCCCAGGCACTATGTCAGCAGCAAATTTGGCCATCATACATAAAGAGGGCAGAGACCCACTCCAATGTGGCAGCTACCGCCCAATATCCCTGCTAAACACTGACCTCAAGCTCTTCAGTAAAATCCTAGCAAACAGACTGAACCCTATTCTCCCAAGACTAATTCATATAGACCAGGTGGGATTTGTATCAGGAAGACAGGCCTCTGACAACACCCGCAAAATTATTGATATTATAGACCACGTGCACCTCAAACAGTCCCAGGCCTTGATACTCAGCCTCGACGCGGAGAAGGCCTTTGACCGGAACAAATGGTCCTTCCTTGACCAGACGATGCGCCAATTCGGCTTCTCCGGCCCATTCCTTGAGGGAGTCTGGGCCCTCTATACTAACCCCACGGCCTTGTTAAAACTCCCGGGTGGTAGATCCAACCCAATAAAAATCCAAAACGGTACCAGGCAAGGCTGCCCCCTCTCCCCTTTACTCTTCGCCCTGTCCATAGAGCCCCTAGCCGCCAGAATCAGAACTGATCCCACCGTAAAAGGAATCCTAATCGGAGACAGGGAGTATAAAATCTCCCTGTTCGCCGATGATATTATCCTTACCCTATCAGATCCCCTCACTTCCCTCCCCAACCTAGAAAAACTATTAGACCAATTTGGCCGCCTCTCAGACTACAAAGTCAACACAGACAAGTCAGAGGCCCTAAATATCTCACTACCGAATCCCGTATGGACATCCCTACAAAAGAAATTTAAATATAAATGGAATAGCTCCCACATTAAGTATTTAGGGATTAAAATAGCGAGCTCATATGGCTCACTATACCAAACCAACTACCCTCCGCTTTTCCGTCAGATCATAAGAGATCTTGAGACCTGGCAATCCCACCAAATATCCTGGTTCGGCAGAATAATATCCACCAAAATGAATATCCTCCCCCGTTTGCTTTATTATTTCCAGACCCTCCCTGTCCCCGTTCCGCTAGCAGACCTGAGGAATATCCAGTCCCATATTCTGCGATTCATCTGGCAACAACGAAGAGCCAGGGTCCCACGGTCAGTACTCTTAGCGTCAAGGGCGAGAGGGGGATTGGGGGCGCCGGATGTAGTCCGATACTATCAGGCAGCCCAGCTGAGGCAGGCGGTGGTCTGGAACAACCCCCCGACCTCTAATTGCTGGTTAGAGATAGAGACGCACCACGCGTCCCCGACCCCCCTCTCAGCCCTACTATGGACTCATGTCCACAAAGGTAGGAGGCCCATGAGACTCAGCCTTGGAGCAATGAGATGCACGTGGTCGACATGGTTGAAAACCAAAGGGAAATATGGCCTAGCTTCAACACCCTCTCAATTGACCCCCCGGATTTCCCGCCCGGTTGTTCCCGACCCCAATTCAGCCAATTTCAAGGCCTAAACATCAGAGTGGTTGCGGACTTACTGGAAAACGATGAGGTCATGCCCCTCCGGGAACTACGAATCAAATTAACGTCCCCCTGATCTCCCTATATACCAATATCTACAGATTTGGCACTTCCTGAGAACCCAATTGCCTAGCCTAAAATTCCCGCCGCGCTCCAGATTTGAGACCCTCTGCCTCAGAGGCGAGTACCAAAGAGGCCTCATCTCTGAGATATACAAAACACTAGAGGCGGCCCAGCCCACCCCTAATCATTCATATATGCAAAGGTGGAGCGAGGACCTGAACACCAACATAGATATTGAGGACTGAGAGGATATCTGGGAGGCAGCTACCAAAACTTCAATTTGTTCCGTCACAAAGGAAAATAATTACAAAATATTATTTCACTGGTACCTGACCCCGAGTAGACTGAGCCAAATCTACCCAGGCACCCCCGACGAATGCTGGAGGGGATGTGGTCAAAGGGGGGACATGTCCCACATTTGGTGGACATGCTCGGAGATCCAAAAATTCTGGACCCGGATCCAGGGCCTTCTGACCGAGACCCTGGATGTAGAGATACCCCTGGACCCCCTGACCTACGTGCTGGGGAAACCAGTTGATGACCTCCCCACCCCTATAGCTAGGCTCACGACAGCGATCCTAACGGCTGCCAGATGCTGCATAGCAGCAGCTTGGAAGAAAATCAAAGCCCCATCTAGAAGAACGGTAATCACTAGGGTAAATGGAATTATGGGTATGGAAAGACTAACGGCAATGCTGAAGCAAAAAATGCCGCAATTCTACTCAACATGGGAACTTTGGCCAGGATCAGACTCCCTGTCTATCACATATACATCACTGTAGGACTAACCCCCCGACCTCTGAACCCCAAAGCTCCCCATCACCGCCCTCCCCCCCTCCTCTCCTCTTCTTGTCCAAGTCGTTCCCAACTATCCACCCCTCCTTCGTCATCCCCCCTCTTTTTCACCACTGAAAATAGGAAAATGGACTATTGTGTGTCTACAACTTCTCACATACTTTGTACATGTATCGCGCCGTATTCCTGTGTTGGTTCGCTTTTCAATGTATATAACATGTACCAATATGCTGTCTGACACCAATAAAGGAAAAATATTTAAAAAAAAAGAAAAAAAATGAATAGAAAACCTAAAAATCCTCAGAGAACACAAAGTCCTGTTCCAGGATAAAGCATCCAGATATATGGAAGCCCGTTTCAAAGGGGTCACTACTCCCTGTTGATACTGCACCGACACACTTTATTCGAGCAAATACCCAGTATGTACCTGGCAGATACCTGGAAT
The DNA here is from genome assembly GCF_040206685.1 of Ascaphus truei. Classification (NCBI taxonomy): domain Eukaryota; kingdom Metazoa; phylum Chordata; class Amphibia; order Anura; family Ascaphidae; genus Ascaphus; species Ascaphus truei. The sequence continues at coordinate 46,627,789 of NC_134486.1, read as the reverse complement.
GCGCCGCTCCTCACCTCTGACAAGCCCCGTTGCGTTTGCCTTCCCAGCCTGGGTTCATGCCTGGCTGACGGGCGGCTGATCTGTTAAATGATAATGATTAGGATTTAATAGGCTGCAATGCTTCGCGTGTCTACCAGATGGCATAAATTCATGAATTGTAATGCAGTATATATATATATATACTGTGCAGTATTGCAGCCAGCGGGAATAAAATGCTTCAATCCCTGCTTAGAAAATACCTCAATGCACTCGGGCAGAAAACAGTCACAAACCTCAATACACCCGGGTATACCCGAATTCGTGGGACTAGCCGAGCTCGAATAAAGTGTGTCGCCAGTGTACCTATGAAAAAAGAAAAGAAACAGGCGCACAGCACACCTAGTGCATTAAAGTATAACAAATAGTTTATAGAACAATAAAATCAGTCAAATGCCCACTCACAAAGGTACAGGGTTTAAAAGCAGGTATGAGATCCAGCGTTTTTTTCTTCTCAGCCTCACACAGCCTGCAACGTAGGGCGCGAATAAGACTGAGGTTGTCACATCCCCACGAACTCTACCATTGCGGGTTGCTAGACGTTGCAGGCTGTGTGAGGCTAAGAAGAAAAAAACGCTGGATCCTTTTCCCCCGATGTCTCACTGACCAGAAGCAAGGACTTGGAGGTGTTGGTTCCCGAGGGATTTCCTGTGCGGTGTACCCGACCGGAGGGACGTCATTTCCAGTTGCTCAGACCATGCGGAGAGCAGACAGGAGAGGACTCCATTGCTGATACCAGACGGCAGTACTGGCTTATGGGAGCCTATCTCATACCTGCTTTTAAACCCTGTACCTTTGTGAGTGGGCATTTGACTGATTTTATTGTTATATAAACTATTTGTTAAACTTTAATGCACTAGGTGTGCGCCTGTTTCTTTTCTTTTTTCATATATATATATATATATATATATATATATATATATATATATAAAGCAGAAAATAGCCGTGTTAGTCCAGTTGCGATAGTGCAGAATAAATGAGTTCTTCATATATATATAAATATATATTTATGTCAAAAGGAGTGTTACTGAGTGTGGCAAATGTATACAACAATAGACAGGGGTGCCTAATGCTACATCCAATTGACAAAACATATATGGTAATAAGTATAACGTTTAAATACTTCAATAATAATAATATTTTCTTGGTTATTTAGTTAAACCCTTTGGCCAAAGCGTCATAAGTCTGCATACCAACGTCAAGGTATAACCTTTTACCTCTGTATGAGGGGAAACAACCACAGTGAGTCCTGTCCATTCAGCAAAATGAGCTCTGGGAGGAGTGGGGGCCACCAACCTCCATACAACTGTTGCCAGAAAGGAATTAAATTAACACACACTTAGTGTGTGTTAAGTCGAGCCCAACCCCATGCTCAACAACCTTTGCATACTTGTCCTGCTCAACAGCCAGAGACCAAGGAAAATACTTTAGTGCTGGTGCCTGGAACAGCTGTAGGCAGTATACCGCTGTATACAGTATTCCATCTTCTGCAGAAGTGTCAAATTTAAAAAAAAAACATTGATGGACCTGGATATTGATTAGATTAGACTATCTTCACCGGTTAACATCTCCCTAATTCCTCTTACTGACACTCCTAGAATTGAATGCTGACTTATATCTCCACACAAAGAGCCTAATGCATTGACGCAAAGAGAGGTACTGTAAGTGGCAAATGCCATGCAGTTTAATAAAAATGTGGTATTCTGCATTCAGGAGCTCCATTTGATTTTTTTTGTTGTCTTTTTTTACCCTGATCTCACTGGTAAAATTAGGGTTAAGTAATTTTACAGGGGAAAAAAAAATAAATATATATATATATATATATATATATATATATACTGTAATAGGAGAAAGGTCATCCCTGCTCTACCTTAATATTCATATATACATATATATATAGACCTGTTTCCCCCTGAACACAGGAGCTACGCGTGCGGCCCTTATACCTGTTGGCTCACAGGAGCCTAAGCCTCTGGCACGGAGAGCCTGGGGTGATACACTTACTAATCTGGTGCAGCGCCTCCACCTCGAAGGGATCCCAGCAGAGTGGGAGGAGACCCTCACAGAGCACAATCACAGCGATCACACACTTGCATAAAACAGAAAGTTTACTGAACATATTTTTATCTCTTACCACTCTATAATGAATAAGAACATAACACCCCCGCCCCACCAAAGCGTGCCCCACACCGTGATCCCACACCGTATCCACAGAATGATAACAGTCCCTTGGTCACTTATCCCAATAGTGTCCCCAGCGAACCCACCCCTATAGGCGTGATCAGCGCCTGTGATGAACCGGTATGTTGGTGCACTTAGTAATAATACCTGGCGGGCGCTCCAGCACCTGGGCTGCAAACACTTTGAAAAGGATCCGCCGATCCATGACTTCCTCCGCGACGTCCCTCAAGGGTGGTCCCACCCGGAAAGTGTCTCTCTCTCTGGTAATGCCTGGTCCCAGACCTCTCTTTAGGGGATGCAGTGTCCGCTGTGTCCCTCACTCTTTCTATGGTGCTCCAGGGACAGGTCCCTACACTAGGGCCTGTCCGTGGAGCAGCCACAAACTTAATTAGTGTCTTAGGGCCTATCTGGGGCCTAAGGGGTTCTCTGGCCTAGTGCAGTGGCTACTTGCCTCTCTGCACAGACACCTCTGTCCCCTATCCCTTCCTGGCACACACTGACTAACGTGGTCCCCTGCGTAGCCTCCTCCTTCCTTCCCTGAAGAATCCTTGCACCCTATTGGCTCCCTGGCATCAGGTGGTCATCCCTAAGGCTCATGGAACTTGTAGTTCCCCGCCAAGAGCCTTCTCTGATTGGCTGAACTTTGCACGCTTCTTACTGCACATGCGCAAGCTGTCTGCGGCCCGCCGCAACCCCCGTGTTCAACGCGCACGTGTAAGATCCCCAAACAACATGGCAGCGCCCTGCATCTTCTACTGGCGGTAGCCTCCGCAGCTACCCGACATCCAGCAGAGGTAATGGGGAAACCGGAGGACCTGGCTACATATATATAAAATATGCATTGCATATATTGCTTGTGCTGAAATGTTTGCAGTCCTTGCTAAATAGACACTATAAACAGGAGCACTTGGATTAATTTTACATTCCTTTCTATTTACCAACATCCTTGAGTGATTGTAGAAACTAAACACAAATTCATTACACAAGAAAGAATATGCACTGATGTAACAACTTGCAATTATGGACATAATAAATCAGAGAAGGTTCAATAATGTTTTGGAAGTGTTCCTTTTACCGTGTTTGTGAAGCTGCGCAAAGTAATCAATTCTCTAAAATATACAAGATAACAGAGGTTAATCGAAATGCTCCAATACGTAACTGTTATTGACTTCAACGGGAGTTTTCGCTGGGCCGCACTGTGATCGGCCGCTCCTGAACACACTGGATTACCTCCATAGAGCCCTATTCAAGCATTCATTAAACTTAAATGAGACGTGTCTGTTTCTGACAGAGATAAAAGATCTAAACCATAAGAAGGTCAAATAAGAGACATCAGAAGGAAAAAATGTCAGAGGGCTTTCAATATCTCTAGAAACCTCTATGTGGAGTACACAAGGAAATGTTAAACTCGAAAGGGTAAAAAATTAATATATGTCATATGATTAGTACCTTTTATTAAGATGCAAACTTAATTAAACGTTTTATTGAGCGGGGCTACAGTAAAAAAATCTATCAAGAAAGCCGATAATAGGGCTAAATATAGTGACCGCAGTTCTTTACTCTCTAATGATCCTGCAAATTCGAAAGATCAATCAGAGAAAATAATAGTTTGCTTCATCGTTACCTATAATAACCAATGGTCCGAAATAAACAGCATTCTAAGTCGACATTGGCATACCCTCCTGGAGGATAATGACGTGAAAAAGGTGTTAAGAATTAGACCGACTCTTGTGAGTAGGAGAGTGCAGAATATTAAGGATAAACTCGTTCACAGCCACTTTACTCCATCTATCAAAGATACGTGGCAGACAAAGAGGTCAATAGGCAATTTTACATGCGAAGGGTGCTTAGCCTGAAGATTTCTACATCCCACTAAGATGTTCTCCAATTGGGTTGACAGTAGAAATTACACTATTAAACAATTCATTAACTGTCGTACGATTGGAGTTATATATCAAGCGTTGTGTACATGTCGAAAAAAGTATGTAGGTAAAACAACCAGACAACTACGGAGGAGGGTTTTAGAGCACCTAGGTGCAATCCGGAACCAGCTTGATACTCCTCTGGCGAATCATATTCATCAGGTTCATCAGGGCAACACCTCAGACCTATTGTTCATGGGTATTGAACATGTACTCTTAGGCCTAAGAGGAGGTGATGTGAATAAACTGATACTGCAGAAAGAATCAAGGTGATCTATAATCTTGGAACACGAGCCCCCCAAGGTCTGAACGAGGGATTTGTTTTTTCACCCTTTGTGTAATATATTTTACCATCTTTATCACATTCTAACCCTCATTTTTACGCTCTTTTTTCCACCGAGACCAACATTACAAATTTCCTAGGTAATATATACATCATTTAACCTGGAAATATTGAGATCACAAAGGTATCACAATGTATGAATGTACATTGTGTTGGATTTCGATCTTAAAGTATTGAATGTAACGGGATGACCCAGTTGGCACTGTAATACAATAAGCAATGCACTCGTCATTACTACACAGACTCTCTTAGTGTGTGCTGTCTGTACTTACTTTGTTAATAAGCAATGCTATTCATCTGGCATATTACAGAGCTGAGTGTATGAACAAGCCAAACGCTGTACTGATGTTCAAGAATGGGTGCAATACCTCCATTTTGTCTTTTTGCGCATCAGCAATGATTGCAGAATGAGTTCATTTAAAGACTTTCTCTTAGTATTTACAACCAATGTTCTTTATTATCTATGAGCACTCTATGCAAGTATTACTATATAAAAAATATACCATTAGAGTATGTTAGTTACTGATAGACTTGCAGCTTCCATGCGTTGGATTCTTAGGCTACGCTTATAGTGCCGGCGACGTGACGGTCAGGCGACGGTCGCTGGAAAATCAAATAGAGATGACTTCAAGTGATCGCGACCAATCCATCGCTCCATCGTGCCATGCTTGCTATAAGCGCACGCGACGGCGGCAATGTATTTTTTTGACGCGACGTCACTGTAGCTGGCACCATAAGTGAAGCCTAAACCAGCATATAGCGGGGTTAATACTCACCTCGTTACTATGGTGATGAGACGTGCATAAATATCTTCACCGCTGACTGGGCGGTTTCCACCTCTGAAAAAGTGCTCGACGCGAAACGTACGTCAGTGGTGCGCGCTGATGTCACAACTCTCACGTCTTGAAGGAGGCGGCAGTTCGAACTCACTGCTGCATGAAGGTGCTATCCAACTGTTACAAATTGTATCTTTAATAACATTGTATCAGGAGCGTAAACGAGGGCTATAACTGGATACGGCCGCCAAACCGTGCCCCTAGGTTAACAACACATTTTTTGTGCCTGTTCCTTACATCAGCGGTGCGCAAACTGGGGGGCGCAAGATTATGTAGGGGGGGCGCGGGCTGCGTGCGGGGAAACCTGGGGGCGGGCAGAGCTGTGCACGGGTGGCCAGAAGCTCCGTGCTGGGGCTGCTTCCAGTTCCCTGCTGTGTCTGCCTGCAGAGGGGGCGGGGCCTTGCTGCGGGGCCTTCCCTGCACACAGACAAGCTTTCCTCCTCCTGTCTGTTACCCGCCCGTTTTCAACAGCACATGGGGGGACCGGAGCAGGTTTAATTACTCCCTCCACCCACCAGGTGTGGGTGTGTATGTGTGTGTGTGTATATGTATATATATGTGTGTGTATATGTGTGTGTGTATATGTATATGTGTGTGTGTGTGTGTGTGTGTGTATATATATATATGTGTGTGTGTGTGTGTGTGTATATATATATGTGTGTGTGTGTATATGTATGTATGTGTGTGTGTATATGTATGTGTGTGTGTGTATATATATATATATGTAACGGTATTTCTGGCCCGGCCTGACCCACCCAATCTCACATTGGCCCCTGTGGTCTAACCGGTCCCCATTACAGTGTGGTAGTGTCTGGTGGTGCACCTGTTGGCAACAGGACTCCTGAGTCTCCCGCATGATGGTGTGTGGGGAGGACCCGTCCAGACAGGCAGCTGAGGTAGTGTGCTGAGTCCTACCTAGTTCCATTGCAGCGCCTCCACCTCATCAGGGTCCCTTCGGTCACTTGGGGATGATCCTGACGAGGAACTCCTCGGTGGTGCTCCTCTCTGTACATTCACTCCACACATGTACACGAGAGGGTTTGTGATTAAGAGCATCTTTATTGGTTGAGGTGGGCTAGCTGCCCCTCGCAGTAGTTTCTCTAGCCTCTCATTGTCCCTCAGTGCTTCCCTTTGAAAGGTGTAATTCTCCTTTAATAGGGATTCCCTATCCCAGCCGGGATGTCTTTACCCTGTGCCAGGTCCCTGGACACAGTCTTCCTGTTCAGCTACTATAACATAACTCTTGCAGACTATTCAGAACTCCTGCAGAACTCAGGACTCAGATAGAACTAACTTTTAGACACAGTGCTGTGCCTTATGTACACTCTGGAAGCTGACACACCTCTGACATCACTAACCATGGAGTCAGAGCATGTGACCACTCCCATCCATACACAGGGCACCCCACCAGGGTGTGAGGGCAAACCTCCATAATTACTGCTGGCATGCCCACAACTTACCAGGCCTTACTGTCAGCAGGAGAGATGACTGTAGCCATTTTACATGACCGCTATATTCTCCCCCTGGTGAATCCCATCGTCCTCGCTGGGACCTAAATTTAAATACTTTCTTCCAGGAAGCACTGTAACACATAACACATAATTGTTAACATCACAGATTGTCCATTATACAAAAAAAATGACCACAGTGACATCTCGCCAAGCCCGCCCCGACCAGCAGCCACGAGCCCGCAAAATGCCTTAGTACCCCCTAATAATAGTGGCTCGGGTCAGGTTTCTTAACCTCTCTACCACCCATGTCCAGGACCGTGACATGATAGTGCCTAGGCAGTCCCCTCTCGGGCCTATAGGTCACCCTGTGTTTGTGTATATTCCTCCCTATACTCCACACTCGCATCAGGTGATCTATTCTGTCCTCTGCCCTCCTTCCTGTAACTTCACTCCCCGTATTGACTAGGTACATCTCGATGGTTTCCCTAAGCCACCTTTCCCTGTTCTCTTCTATCTCCTCCATGAGGGGTTCAGGGACATAAGGGTACTCCAACCCGTGGGAAGACTTGTATCGAGCCATTATTGCCCGTTCCGCTCTACTGACCCTAATTAAGTCAGCTCTACCTGCCCTCCCAGGTAGCATCCATGACAGGGGTTCATCAGGATCCACAGGGTCTGACAGTGTGTCGGGACCCATGGGCTCTATCTCCCTGTGCTCAATCTTATACCACCGTTCCTGCAGCTCTCTGTCTCGCTGTTCAGGGGTGAATTCTCCCTTGGCCCACCAAAAATCAACTACATCCTCCCTTCTAATAAGGAATCGCGTACGATCCATCCAGGCCGCATAACTTTCAAAGAGGGGCGCCCACCAACGGTGTTCCTTGAACCTATGTGAATCCCCTGAATCACTCTCTTCCGCATCCCCCCATGAGAATACCCCCGATGTCCGTGCTGACTGTGGTACGGACCACCGTGAAGACCCCAGGGCCTTTTCCTCTGTTTTATTGGTCGCAGGAGGCAACCACCGGCCTACCGCGGCCTTGCCTAATTCTCCCCCTCCCCGAGAAATGCCCTCCGTAGCGCAACTGCGCTGTCTTTCCCCAGTCCATCTCTCCTCCCCCCCCAAAGGTATGTCCACAAGTTCCAGACTAGGCGGGGACCCCGGGGAACCTGTGATGGGGGCAGGGGTTTTACCTAGGGCGTGGGGTTGGGCGTAGGGGCAAGATGGGATACGCCACGGGACTACGACCCGTTCCCGGCTGTCCATGGACTGCTCCAAGGAGGATAGCTCACCCTCATCCGTCTGCGGGTCTCCCATCCAGCTCTTGGGCCTTTGAGGTGATCGGGGACCTTCACCCGATCGCCGAAGCGTTGCTGCATCTTTCCCGTCTGTTCCGCCGTCGCCACCGGAAATGATGTCCTCACCGGAACCGGAAGCGCCGCCATCTTGGGTGGGACCCCCATGCGGGATCTCTTCCTCAACGACGACATCCGGAAGCTCCGCCGTCGTCTCCACCGGAAGTGGTATCTCCTCCGCACGTGCGTCTTGGGCCTGGCACGGCCTTGTTTCCGCTACACCGTCTACCGGGGCAAGGTAAGTGAGTGGCTTTCTCTTACCATTCCGCAGGGGTGTAGGCATCTCTCGCCCGTCACCACCATGTCCTGAGGCGGAGGGACTCCGTCTTTTGGCTCGCCGATCTGCGGGGGACGCCCTGCTTTCCAGGCTGCTACTCACGCTACGGGGTGTCGTCCTCCCCGGTTCTGTCCTGGGCCTCGATTTCACCTCCGCTAGCTCGCGGAGATCCTCATCCGAGTATTCTGCCTTCCCCGACTTAGGGGTCACCGATCGGGGCGATAGTCTTTTCTCAGTGCGGTCGGGGAGTGACCCGACCGTCTCGGTTGCTGCTGACCCAGCCGATTTAATCGACTCCAGTCCCCTTTCTCCGGGACTTGCACGATTGATCCACAGTGCACCAGGGGACTCGGCAGAGCGCCTAGCCGTATCCCCCGGGGGGTCAGCAGATTGGATCGGAATGAACGTCGGCATTGGCCATAAGTATAGTGTTCCGCATTGTGGGCAGCGTGCCGCCGTGTTAACAATGCCTCCGGGCAGCCCGCATTGTAGGCAGAGCCCGACCACCGTCTCGGTGTTGGCCACCCTGACCACCAGTACCCCGCCGGGTACCGAGTAGGGCTGGGTGGAGACCATAGTGCCCACAGTGGAGGAGCAGGCCATTCTTTTAGTAGGGACCACTTTCTGTGTAGGTCTCTCCAGGTCAGTGGTTCCTCGCAACTGACCGGTAGAAGCTTCTGGGCCAGCCACTTCCTGCTTCGGCTCCTCCTTCCGCTGGCATAGCTGGAACCCGCCCCCAGGGGTTGCAATTATGGGCGGGTCCCACAGGGGAATAGCATGCCCCTTAATTAAGGCCGCGCCTTTCTCAGTCCTGGTGGGCGCGGTCTGCGTTTTCGCGCCACTTTCTTCATCAGAGGGGGATTCTTTGCCTGCGGCTAGTTCCCGCCTTCTCCTGGCAGCTGCTTTCCGTGCAAAATATCCCTCCTTTTTGCACGTTACCTCCGCGGCCGGAACTACTTCTTGTAGTGGCGCCGTCTGGATATCAGTCCCTGGGCACAGTGGGTGCATTCCCACAGGCCATAATTGAAAGTCACTCCCCCTGGTGGAAATCAGGGGAGGGTCCCATAGACTAAGCGGTTGACTCAGCACAGGGGCCGAGTGAGTCACTGTCCATGAAGGCGCAGCCATAGCTTTCGCGCCATGCCCCCCATCAGGGCGGGGCTCTGCTGTTCGCGCCATTCCCGGCCAGCTTTTTGTAAGTTCTGTATCAGCAATTTTCTCTGCGACTGGCCCACGCGGTCTCCCTAGCAAGCGGGAACCGCCATTTTGGTTGGCTTTTAAGCCCGAAATGTCAGTTTGTTTGCTCTTCTCGCTGGGTTCCCCCCCAGTTATCACAATGTCTTCACACTCTTCAAGGGTGGCCCCTCAGTGTCCCAGACAGGGACAAAAACGGGGCAGCCACAGCCTTCGCTGAACTCCAGAGCAGATTAGTTAAAGACAGCTCAGCGACAGTTTGCTCTTCAGTGGGGCGCACGCCACGGGTGCCTTCCCCATCAGCCTCTGGTCGCCATTTTGGGCTCTCCGCACCACGCGGATCCTCCATTCCTTGGGTTGTCACGCTCTCGTACCAATTATCGTACATGGGGCTCCGCTCTGTGGGGCAGCCACCACACCAGTACAATAAAGATTGCTCAGATGCACCACCACATGTGTACCTGATCTAGGCTGGACTCATGTTGCACTACCTCAGGCTAGGCTCACTCTCTCAGTGTCTGCTGTAACTCCTTCCACCCAGTCTGTGCTCCCTATGGTAAGTGTCTGGAATGGGCTAGAGTACTCTGGCTCTGCCATGCAGTACTTGGGGCGTCTACCTCTCTTGGTCAGCCTAGCGCAGACCCTCTCCAGGATTCCTGACCACGTTAACAGGCTATCCCTTCTGGCGTCCTACCAACTAGCACTACCTCAAAGTGACTCGGTCAGCTATAGCCCGGCTCCAAACCCCTTACTCCTTTCAGGCCCCTAGGTCGTCCCTGCGAACTGGCAATACCCTGTCAGCCCCTGACCACCCCCAGGTCCGTCCCTACGCAGCACAGAGTGGCAGCAGACGCTCTCCCTGTTTCCCAGTGTGCCTAGCTAGAGCCTGTCCTGATGACAGATCTGATCTCAGCAGCGCCTCCAAATGTAACGGTATTTCTGGCCCGGCCTGACCCACCCAATCTCACATTGGCCCCTGTGGTCTAACCGGTCCCCATTACAGTGTGGTAGTGTCTGGTGGTGCACCTGTTGGCAACAGGACTCCTGAGTCTCCCGCATGATGGTGTGTGGGGAGGACCCGTCCAGACAGGCAGCTGAGGTAGTGTACCTAGTTCCAGTGCAGCGCCTCCACCTCATCAGGGTCCCTTCGGTCACTTGGGGATGATCCTGACGAGGAACTCCTCTGTGGTGCTCCTCTCTGTACATTCACTCCACACATGTACACGAGAGGGTTTGTGATTAAGAGCATCTTTATTGGTTGAGGTGGGCTAGCTGCCCCTCGAAGTAGTTTCTCTAGCCTCTCATTGTCCCTCAGTGCTTCCCTTTGAAAGGTGTAATTCTCCTTTAATAGGGATTCCCTATCCCAGCCGGGATGTCTTTACCCTGTGCCAGGTCCCTGGACACAGTCTTCCTATTCAGCTACTATAACATAACTCTTGCAGACTATTCAGAACTCCTGCAGAACTCAGGACTCAGATAGAACTAACTTTTAGACACAGTGCTGTGCCTTATGTACACTTTGGAAGCTGACACACCTCTGACATCACTAACCATGGAGTCAGAGCATGTGACCACTCCCATCCATACACAGGGCACCCCACCAGGGTGTGAGGGCAAACCTCCATAATTACTGCTGGCATGCCCACAACTTACCAGGCCTTACTGTCAGCAGGAGAGATGACTGTAGCCATTTTACATGACCGCTACATATATATATATATATACACACACACACACACATACATATACACACACACATACATACATATACACACACACATATATATATATGTTTGTGTATGTGTTTGTGTATGTATGTGTGTTTGTGTGTGTGTGTATATATATATATACATATATATGTGTGTGTGTATGTATATGTATATGTGTGTATATATGTGTGTGTATATATGGACTGTAGTGTGTGTTGTGTGTGTGTGTGTGTGTGTGTGTGCTGTGCCTGTTGGTTGTCTGTGTGTGTGTGTGTGTTGTGATTGAGTGTTGTGTGTGTTGGTGGTGATTATGTGAGTGTTGGTTGTGACTGTGTGTGTAGTGATTGAGTGTGTGCTGTGTTGGTTGTGATTTGAGTGGGTGTTGTGTGTGTGTGTGCTGTGCCTGTTGGTTGTCTGTCTGTGTGTGTTGTGATTGAGTGTGTGTGTTGGTTGTGTGTGTTGTGATTGTGTGTGTGGGTGTTGTGATTGAATGCAGCGGTGCAAAAACTGAGGGGGCGTCCCGGGCGCAAGATTAATTAGGCGGGGCGCGTGCAGCAAAACCTGGCTGCGCAGGCAAAAAAGATGTGTGCGCGCGGGCGGCCAAACAGAATAGTGCAGGTGGGGCCACGTGATTCTGAGGTACTTGGGAGGAGCATGCCTCAGCGCTGTGATGTCAAACGCCCCTCCTGCCGGTGTCTGCCCTACAATAGCGCTGTGTTGCTGCTCTCCTCCGCTGCTTCGCTGCGATCCTCTGCGAGTGAATGGGTAGGCTGCCACTATATCAATCATACTATGAATGTACAGAAATAATAAAAAAAAAAAGTGTAAACACTTCCCCGCTCGTGCTTGCAAAATGATGCAGGACACCCTGTGCTCATGCTTGGAGAGTTGGTGATGTCACTGCTCTCAGCGTCAGCGTGGACGCAGCCTAATTTTGCAAGAGCGAGCTGTTGAAGTATGTAAGTATTTAGGCTGCGCTTATAGTGCCGGCGACGCGACGTCGCCTGAAAACAAATGCATTATCGCCGCCGCGTGCGCTTATAGTAAGCGTGACGTGGCGACGCGATTTTTTGAAGCCGGCAATATTTGATTTTTTAGGGGCTGTAGCCTCATGTGACAGCCCCTGAACCAATCAATGGCCTGGTCGCCCAAGCCGCCGCAAAGCAAAATTCAACTTTCGCTAGCGGCGACGGGTGACGTCGCGGGCACTATATGCGCGGCCTTAGACATATTTGTATTTACATTGTATACCGTTTAATAAAGGTTTTTTTTTCATGTGATTTGGATTACATTAGACAGGGGGGGGCCCCGAGAAATTTCATGGATAAAAAGGGGGGCTCGGCATAAAAAGTTTGCTCACCCCTGCACATGATGGATACATGTTTGTCTGTAAATAGTTGTAAATAGTAGCCATATTTGGCAGTGTTCCTTTGTGTTCGAACAGGGTATTTTTTACCAATGTCCTACCCCAGGCTGTTTATATGTGGGGCAAGCAGGCACTAGAAATGAGGGATTTATGCAGGTTAAGACCATCAGCTTGTGTGGTGTTATGAGGTTATATTAATAACCTTAGGTTTGACAAATTAACTGTTGCAACCATTAACCACTATAATGCTTAATTACTATCACCCTTAATAGTTAATACTTAGGGGGTTATGCACAAAGCAGTGATAAGTGTTTTTAAGTGAGATAAGTGCTTTCTGGCGCAATTTACGTGCAATTTTTTTAGCAATGACTGTGTTTTGATGATGAAAAGCCTTTTTTTTTTATAACTTGAGTTTTATTGGAAAAGGCATACAAAATGTACAGTACAGAATATGGGTTTAAAATGGCAACTTGTGTACATTGGATGTACATAAAACAATGTAGATCATTCAGGCTTATTGGTGTAGATGGTGTAATCATGTGGTTTTTCGGTCCCTACTCGGCCACATGATGTATGAATAAATCATATAGTAAGAGCAATAATAAAAATAATAACCAGGATTAAATTACAATGGAAATATGTATATACATATATAAAATAAAATACGTAAATAATAAAAAAAAAAAAAAAACTCGGGGGGGGGGGAGAGAGGGTATGGGAAGGGGGGAAGTTGTGGGGGGAAAGGGGGGCAAGGGACGGAGATCTAGTCCTCGGGTTGATCTTGAAGTCATATTGGGAGTCTAGTCCCTCTTCGTTAGTTGCGTGTTCGTTTGTCTATGTTGACTCCCCCAGAGGAGAACGCATCTGGTAATATTAATGCCAAATTGTGATACTCTCAATCCCCGGGATATCTGTCTGTGCCAGCCAAGGCGTCCAGACTTTTAGAAAATTGTCGCCAGTGTCGTTAACTAAACTGGTTAACTTATCCATCTGGCAGATGAACCAAATGCGATTTCGAATCTTTGGGATGTTTGGTATATCAGGGCGTTTCCACAGTGCTGCGATCTCGCATCTCGTTGCGAGTGCAAAATGTGCTATTAGCTTGGAATTTGCTTTTGATAGGCCCGGCAGCGGTCTGTTTAGCAAGAACAGCCACGGGTCAGGGGGAATTGTGAGGTCAAAAACCCTCTGGATCCAATTTCTGATTTCGTCCCAAATCGGGAGTATTTTTGGGCAAGACCACAGCATGTGTAACAAATCTGCTGATCCGCCACACTGCTTGGGGCATAGTGGGGAGGATCCCTGTATGTATTTAGATAAATTCAGTGGGGTGAGGTACCACCTCATGAGGACCTTATATGCGTTCTCCTTTAGGGTGGTACATATGGAGCTTTTGGCGGAGGCCAAGTAGATAGCGCTCCATTCCTCCTCCTCTAGGGTTTCCCCTAGGTCTGTTTCCCACTTAGTCCTATATGTGGGGATTTGTTTTTCAGGGTCAGCAGAACCGATTACCTCCCCGTATATTGTCGATATAAGTCCTTTTGTGTCAGAGTTAGCCCGACAGAGCTTTTCGAATTTTGTCAAAGGGGGTATGGGGCGTATTTGTTGTAAAATGCTCTGGCCTGGAGGTATTTAAAGAATTCAGAGTGAGGTATTTCTTTTTCTAATCTTAATTGATCAAAGGTCTTGATTTTCTGGTTGTCTCCTTCCAGGTCTTTAATTCGTGAATAGCCTTTTTGTTTCCAGATCGGGATACTAGACCCCACCATGCCGGGTGCGAACGCTGGGTTATTCCAAATGGGGGACATCATCGAATGTTTTGATGTCAGGGAATTCTTAAATTTAGTCGTCTCCCAAATCGATAAAGAGTTGGTCATTGAGGTGAGCGGCATCTCTCTGCGATTAAACGCTGTTTTCGGTAACCAAATCAGGCCACTAAGCTCCTTTGAGGAGCAAGCGGCGTTTTCTAAATCTACCCATCGTTTCAATTGGGGCTTAGAGTGCCATTGAACAATTTGGCTTAATTGGGCCGCTTTATAGTATGTTAATAGACAGGGTACCGCCAAACCGCCAGCCGCAACAGGTCTTTTCATATTGGAGCGATTGACTCTCGATTTTTTCCTACCCCAGATAAATTTATAGATTTCTGTTTGGAGCGAGAGTATATCTGTTGTTTTAAGTGGCACAGGGAGTGTCTGAAAGAGGTATAGGATACGTGGCAGTAGGTTCATTTTGACACTATGTATCCTACCGATCCATGATATCCTCTTGGAGGACCATCTATTTAGATCTTTTTTAAGAGTCCGAATTAGTTGGAGATAATTTGCGCTATAGATGAGGTTGGCCTCTCTGGTGATGTGGATTCCTAAGTACTTTATGTGTTTCTGTTGCCAGTTGAACTGGAAGTTTAACCTCAACAGCTTTTCTGTGTGACTAGGGAGGTTAATATTGAGTGCTTCCGATTTGGATTGGTTAATTTTAAAGCCAGATATCTTTGAAAATCTGCTCAAGAGGTCAAATAGGTTGGGTAATGTGGTAAGGGGTTTTGTTATGATTAATAGGATATCGTCTGCATACAGGGCCGCTTTGTGTGATTGCGAGTAAGCGTTTAACCCTGCGATATCCGGGTTAGCTCGTATTCTAGCAGCTAGCGGTTCGATACAGAGGGCGAATAGAAGGGGAGATAACGGGCATCCTTGACGAGTGCCACTTTTGATTTGAAATGAAGGTGAAGGGAAGCCCTGATGTATCACCCTAGCTGTCGGGTTTGAGTATAACGACATAATCGCCCTACTCATCTGATCCCCGAAGCCAAATGCTGCGAGCGTTTTTTGTAAGTATGGCCAGTCTATCCTATCGAATGCTTTTTCAGCGTCCAGACTTAACAACATGCTTTGGGTGTTATTTTTGTTAGCCAATTCTATCAGATCAATAATACGTCGGGTGTTGTCCGCTGCTTGTCTCCCTGCGATAAACCCGACCTGATCTGGGTGTATAAGTCTGGGTAGGATAAGACACAATCTATTGGCCAGTAATTTAGCATACAACTTAATATCTGTGTTAATTAGGGAGATCGGCCTGTAACTTTTGCAGTCCAGCGGGTCTTTGCCAGGTTTATGTATTAGTGATATGGACGCTCGCAGCATATCCTCGGGGATGGGAGCTCCTGCTAAGATTGCATTAAACATGTGGAGCAACCTTGGGGCTAAATATTTCACATATTTCTTGTAGTAGAGCCCTGAGAAGCCATCCATACTCCACGAATGATTTGCTTCTAAAAACGAGTCCATCCCTTGAAGAAGTGCGCGCATGCGCACGAAACGCGTTGGGAGGACTCGTTTTTAGAAGCAAATCATTCGTGGAGTATACCGCACGGCTGGGTAACAGGAGAGGAGGAGAATAGGAGGATTGAAAACCGGCAGGAGGAGGGAGTCACGCGCAGCAGCACCACTGATCCAGACCCTCTGGAGCCCCAGACAGCATCTGCCACACGTGGGGACGCCAGAGAGTGAGCTCCGGTCGCCATCTTGGATCTACAGAAAGTGCTTCCAGTCCTGCTGCTTTTAATTATCCTGCATCCTGTGAGTAGGGCAACGATTTTGCCCCCCCGGAGTAGTGTGTGTAAACATCCAGAATCCTATATTAGTTGTCATTAAATAGCTTTTTATTAATTTTGTCTGGCTAGTTTGTGTTGTGAGTTTGTCTTGTTTGTTTCATGTTGTCAGTGTTATATGTTTTTATGTCCTCAATTTGACATACTGCACTATAATTCTCTCTTTATTTTTTCACATATCACGTCACGTTTTGGAGAAATCTGCAATTTGCTCATCACCATCACAAAAGGACTTGATTTGGACTATACACGTCACGGTTTGAACTGGCGCCGGGTTATCTTTTTTCCTTTGTCTAGTTACTGACTGTACAGTCAGTTTTTGTCTGGCTGCCTATTATATTTTATTGTCATTGTGTGTTTTAGCGCTGTTTTGCACCGTCTTTTCTGTTTTTATCCAGCTGGTCCTGTGGAAATTGCGAACTTGCGGTCTCATCCTATCTTCAGAGATGGACGTATATCGGCGCAAGCAGTTCCTCCGAGGGGCCATCCCCACACATCACATCGTGATCATGATCAGGTGCTCACTAAAGGAGGGACCTCCCCCTACCTTCATGGACATTCTGGGGATCGTAAAAGGGCATGAGGCCTATACCAAGCTGCATGCAGGCACCAAGGTCAGAGATCCTCCGGCCAGTGACACCCCGGGAGCCTCCGCACGCCGGACCAAGACACCTGTCAAAGAGGAAGATGCGCCACCCAAGTCGCCCTCAACGAAAGGGCGGGCTTCGGGGAGATCCTCCCCCACTTACCCAAGACGACTGGACCTCAAAGACGTCGTCTGCTATAACTGTGGACAGAAAGGCCATTTCTCTAGAGAGTGCCCTAATGGAGTCACCCAAGAAAAGGAAACGCCCCGTAAAGGAAGCTCGGCCAGGGCTATGATCTGTCAGAGGCAGACCTCAGAAGCCAAAACCACCGAGGCCACCCCCACGCCTTCCGAAGCCCCTCCTGACCTGAGCCCAGGCGAAGGAACTCCAGGGGGAGATGGTTACTGTCAGGTGGGCCCTTCGGCCATCGTACGTGTGGTAGTAGAGGGAGTCTATGCTGCTGCTCTATTGGACACCGGGTCTCAAGTGACCATAATATACCGGCACTTCTACGACCAGCACCTGAAGCATTGTCCCCTGCGGTCGGCGGAACATATGAAGGTGAGGGGGTTGAGCAACGAGGATTATCCTATCGATGGGATTGTGAGCGTTCAACTGGAGATACTTCAATTGAATACCGGCAAGAAACATCCCATGCATGTGGAGGCAATGGTGTGCCCAAAGCCTCAAGGACAGTGTCAGTACCCGGTCATCCTGGGGACAAATACGGATATAGTACGAGCTGTAATCAGAGCCTACTTGAAGGAGACTAATGAATTGCCAATGGCCAATACACGCCTGGATCCTGTACTGAGAGAGGAGTGCAACCGAGTATATGCCCTAGAGCGTCACGGGGACCTCTACAATCGTCAACGCGGACTGACGACCATTTCGCACCAGGGGGAGTGAAACGCCTGGCCGTCTGGTGCTGTTATCCGGATCGGGAGGAGACCGATCATCTGTTCTCTCTGGAGAGTGACCCTGAGGAAGAGATCCAGAGAGGATATAGGGTAATACCTGAAGTAAGAGAGTGGACGACCCGAATTCCTCTCCGAACCCATGTGTATATTCAAAACATCTCTCCATTTCCAATGGACATCGATGTAGGACAAAGTCTGGGCAGTATATATCCTGTCAGCCCGGTAGAAACAGCGCCCCAGGTGAACGCCGCTGCAGTAGGTGAGCGGTTAGTCGACCTGGACTTCAACTTCGGAGATTCGACCCTGCCAACAGAGTGGAAGGATCGACTGACGGCCAAGCTGAAGGAAAGAAAAACAGTATTTTCTACCAGCGAGATGGATGTGGGCCGCAGTCGCAGCGCCCAACACACTATTAGGCTGAGTGACGCCACTCCATTCCGTGAACGCTCTCGTCGTATCGCCCACAGGGATGTGGACGATGTAAGGGATGTCCTGGAGGAGATGAAGACCGCTGGAATACTGACGGAGTCGCGGAGTCCTTATGCATCACCCATAGTGGTAGTAAGGAAGAAGAATGGATCTGTAAGATTGTGCGTCGATTATCGAACGCTGAATAATCGTACGGTACCTGACCAATACAATCTCCCTCGTATTGAAGAGATCCTGAATGCTCTGAACGGGAGCCAATGATTTAGTGTGCTCGATTTGCGATCTGGGTACTACCAGGTACCCATGAGTGAAGAGGATCAGGAAAAGACTGCCTTCGTCTGTCCCCTGGGCTTCTACCAGTTTACGCATATGCCCCAAGGTATATGTGGAGCCCTTCCAGCGGCTGATGGAAAAGACAATAGGGGACATGAACCCTCGGGAGTGTCTGGTTTACCTGGACGACATCATTGTCTTCGGGAAGACCTTAGAAGAACACGAGGAGAGGCTGCTGAAGGTGATAGATCGTCTTGGCCAAGAAGGATTGAAGCTATCACTCGACAAGTGTAGGTTTTGTCACACCTCGGTGACCTACGTGGGACACATCGTGTCTGCCCAGGGGATTGCTACTGATCCAGCCAAAGTAGAAGCGGTGGTGAACTGGCCGCGTCCCGATAATGTCACGGAACTGCGATCCTTCCTCGGTTTCTGTGGGTATTACCGTCGGTTCATGGAAGGGTACTCTAGTCGAGCTAAACCCCTGAACAATTTGCTGAAGATATACCCTGAAGATACTGGGAGAAAGGCCACGTCGGCCCGTCAACCGTTTGGCGATAAGTGGACGCCTGAGTGTGAACGGGCCTTCCTGAACTTGAAGAAAAGCCTGACTGAAGCACCAGTGCTTGCATATGCTGACCCAGAACAACCATATGTCCTGCATGTGGATGCCAGTCTCAATGGACTGGGCGCTGTCCTGCATCAGAAGCACCCCGAGGGTCTTCGGCCTGTAGCCTACATCAGCCGCAGTCTGACACCCAGTGAGCAGAAATATCCGGTACACAAGTTAGAGTTCCTGGCTCTCAAATGGGCGATCATGGAGAAACTTCATGATTACCTCTATGGTGTTACGTTTGAGGTAAGGACCGATAACAATCCCCTCACGTACATCAATACTTCCGCCAAATTGGATGCAGCCGGACACCGATGGCTGGCGACACTATGTAACTACCGATTCTCCCTGAAGTACAAGCCAGGGCCTCTGAACATTGGGGCCGATGCTCTATCACGACGACCAGGATTGAGTGCTACCCCTGATGATGATGAATGGGAAGAGATCCCTGGACCTGGGATGCGAGCAATGTGCAGTATAGCGGCCGTCATCAATGATCCGGTCGCATTCTCTGAACTAAGAGTTGCCGATTCGTTAGGGTGCCAGTCGCAGGCGATCCCTGCTGCCTACTGCGACCCCGCAGGGATGAACATAACCCAGGACAAAGTCATAAGATGGAAAGACTAAGTGGACTATCAATTAAGAGATCCAGTAATCAGCATCATCCGACAAGCCGTTCAGCGAAAGAACCCCGCTCTATTGAAGAGTGCTCCCCGAGATCTGGTCGCGTTACTCATGCGTGAGGTGGACAAGTTCGAGATAGATAATTGTTTGCTCTATAGGGTAGTCCAATATCATAACCACCCTGATAGGCGACAACTAGTTCTACCCCAAAACTTGAGATATATGGTGTTGAAGTCTCTACACGATGAACACGGGCATCTCGGTGTAGAGAAGACTTTTGGGCTAGTCCGAGACCGTTTTTTCTGGCCCAAGATGCGGGAAGCGGTGGAACAACACTGCCGCCGTTGTTCCCGGTGCGTTCAACGCAAGACGTTGCCTACCCGAGCAGCTCCCATGGCCCATCTTAAGAGTTCTGGTCCAATGGACCTGGTGTGTATGGACTTCCTGTGTATCGAACCTGATAGTCGAGGAATCGGTAATGTGCTGGTCATCACGGACCATTACACCCGCTATGCACAGGCCTTCCCCACAAAAGACCAGAAGGCTATCACGGTCGCGAAAGTTCTATGGGAAAAGTTCTTCGTTCATTACGGTCTTCCAAACCGACTTCACTCCGACCAAGGGCGAGATTTTGAGAGTACTCTGATCCGAGAATTACTTAAAATGCTGAACATCGCCAAATCCCGGACGACTCCGTACCACCCTGAAGGAGATGCTTTACCTGAACGATTCAACAGGACCCTGTTGGACATGCTTGGAACCCTGAAGGGAATGCAGAAAACAGAATGGAGTCGTCATGTAGAAACTTTGGTACACGCGTACAACTGTACTCGCCATGAGTCCACTGGGTTCTCCCCGTACTTCCTCATGTTTGGGCGGGAGGCCAGACTTCCAGTAGATGTGCGTCTCCGAGTATCAACGGACGGGATACTCAATACCACTCATTTTAAGTACGTGCAAAGGCTAAAAGACAGTCTGCAACAAGCTTACCAACAGGCTGAGAAGTCTACAGCCAAACTGAATGCTGGTAACAAGAGACGATATGACAATAAAGTCAAGTATCGAGAGTTACGTCCTGGGGATGCAGTGTTACTTCGTAATTTGGGAATCCCCAGAAAACATAAACTGGCGGACCGGTGGAGAGATGGCGTATATGAGGTGGAGTCACAGATGCCTGGCCTCCCGGTTTATCGCATCAGAGACACCGATGGCCGGGTAAAGGTTTGGCATCGTAATCACCTTCTCCCCATCCCCCAAGTGGGAGACGAAGAAGAGGAACTCCAGGCCACACCGCTCAACGGTGAGTTCGATCTATCAGAGGTGGGTCAAGAGACTGTAACTAACGAGACTCACTCTGAAACTCCTGAAGACCCTATGGAGGGACCCTCTCAAAGGGACCATCCCGCAGAAGGGGCATCTCCCGAAGGAGCTACGGGTAAAGGGCCCCGTAGGCCAATGCCTACTAAGGTGGCACCAACAGGCCAGCCTTTGGATCCACAGAGCCCGTGCTTTGTACCCTCAGAGACATTTCTCCCCTCAAGGGAAGAGGCTAGGCCTCAGGACTATGCTTATTACTCCCCCGAGGGAGTTGCCGAAGAACAACTCCGACGGAGTCAACGAGTCAGGTACCCGCCAACTCGGGTTACCTACGATCAAATGGGGGCACCCCATTATGAGGCTCAGCAGTGTTCTCGTAGTAAGATACAATATGTGATAGCGATGCTCATCGAGTTATGCAATATCGTTTAGAGATACCTGTGCTAAGTTATGTATTTTACTGCATTTTTATTATATAATTTTTGTACATGGGTGGGAAGTTATGTGGTCCAAGCGAGGACGTTGGAGTTTTCACCAGGGGGAGGATGTAGCCAGGTCCCCCCTGTCGTGGCTGACCCCCTCCTCCCTTTTGGCCAGACGCTGTGTGCGAGGGAGTGAGGGGGGGGCGGCGCGCGAGTAGAGAGGAATCCCTGGTAGCTAGGGACGCGAGCGGCGAGCGGGCCGGTTGCCGGGGACGCGATCGGGCCGTCGCTAAGGCCGCGATCACGTTGCCACCGGCCCGGCGGCTGAAGGAGCAGGGCGCCGCCATGCCTAGGTCTGTTGCGCATGCGCAGTGACAGTGACACAGTGGCAGTGACAGTGACACAGCGCGGGAAGGCCCCAGATAGCTCGCGCATGCGCGAGAGGAGACTGCCAGCCCCCAGGGTGCATAGGGGCAGAGACACATGACCCCAGGGAGCCAATAGGGCTGAGGTATGGCCCTGCAGGAATAAAGATACATTTCGCGGGGTTTTGTCAGTCAGGAGGGATCCGGACCAGCTAGGGGTAAGAGGTGGATGCAGGGGTCAGTGACCCTCTGCATTAGGCCAGCAGCCCCCAAGGTCCCAGTTAGGTCCTGAGCCACCTTGTAGTTTGTGGAGCTTAGGGACAGGCCCTAGATAGGGACACTGCCCCATTAATTGGTTGCTTAGTCAGGGACACAGTGCTGAATCCGTGCGGCCCTGCGAGGTGGGTTCTGGGCTCAGAACACCACCTACAACCCTGGGACTAAGGTGATATTATCCGCGCTAGAATTCACCCAACGCGGTGTGGAGGACAACGTCGGATCGGGCGGATCTCCAGTGATATCGCGGTACCCGTGGCTGGAGCCCCGGGCGGGTAACCTACCATTCACGTGCACCAACAAGGCCTAATCACCAGACATAGTGGCTGCGCAGTCACACATATATACAGACATTGGTGTTTGACATTTGGGAGTGCGAGACATTTGGGTGGGGGTTACTGGACACAGGGTGGGGTCACTCTGTGGGAGGTTAGCGTCCGCCGTGATGCCTAGAGTGGTTAGCGTCCGCCGTGACGCCTAGAGTGGTTAGCGTCCGCCGTGGCGCAGAGTGGTTAGCGTCCGCCGTGGCGCAGAGTGGTTAGCGTCCGCCGTGGCGCAGAGTGGTTAGTGTCCGCCGTGGCGCAGAGTGGTTAGCGTCCTGTGTGACGCCACATGTGGCTCCTCTATAGAGGAGTCATGGTTATGCGATGTGTGATATTGTATGTTTTGCTATGCAGTAAAGCCAGTCCTGTTTTATATTTGCTCGCTTTGTGTGGTTGTTTCCTGTGAGGGTCTCCTCCCACTCCGTTGGGATCCCTCCCAGGTGGAGGCGTTGCACCCAGAGATGTATAACATGCATGTACCCCAGGTTCCCCAAGCGGAGGCTTTGGCTCCTGAGAGCCACACAGGTTGCACAGCAGGTAGTAGCGGTTGTATTCATAGGGAATACCCGTTACAATTGAATAGGCCCCTATGAAGCAGAGTCATTTACCCCACGTAATATTTGAAGAAGTTTTTTTTTAATTGGTTGTAATCGATAGACAAATAATATAATAATGTTAAACCTCGATGCAGAATTTAATAAATACCCTTATGATATGTGCTGCATGCTTTCTTAACTCCTCTTATGCACGCTCTGACGCACGGAGAGCTAAATCTATCAAAAGTGACGTTAAGTGATGTACTTAAATATACTGGCGCTTATTCAAGATGTGTTTTTTTTGTTATCAAAATGGCAAAACCCTTTTTATAGCTTCATATACAGCCCTTGTGTGTTTTATTAGGAGTTCTCTATCTGCTAAGTCAAAGAAGCACTTTCTCACAAGGCTGTCAAAAGGATTTTACTTTGAAAAGCCAGCATTTCTATCCTTTTCATAATAGTTTGTGTCAGTATAGTCAATATTTGTTTGCAATAATGCTTATCTTTCTACCTTCCACTTATTCAAAGTGATGCTACTACCAGTCAATTGCACTGAAATCTTTCTCATTCACTTTCTATTATCTTAACCTTCTTTCATATCAGCTGAATTTCAATTCTGGAGTTCAGTTCCATCGCGTGTAACCCCTCCTGCTGCATTGAATGATGCTGATCGTATTTACTGCTAGTGTGTCTCAAATAGGATAAAACATTCCAGCAGCCGCGCTGTGAAATCCAAAAGAGAACTATGACATGTACCAAATCCCGCTGAGCATGATGGTATAGGACAGGGATGACCAACTCCAGTCCTCAAGGGCCACCAGCCGGTCAGGTTTTAACAATATCCCTGCTTCAGCACAGGTGGCTGGTCAAAGACTGAGCCACTGATTGAGCCATCTGTACTGAAGCAGGGTTATCGTTAAAAACCTGACCTGTTGGTTGCCCTTGAGGACTGGAGTTGGCTACCCTATGTGTAGGAGATTACACCTGCAGTATTTGACTATTTACTTACTTAAACATCATTCTCAATGACATATATTTAATAAGTCGATGAGGAGTTAAACACAATAATAACAAAGCGAAAACACCGATGTCAAATGTAATACACACAGTAATCATGCAGCATGAAAAGGTGCAAACATGCACTCACGATAGCAACTTATAAATATGGTAATTCCATTCAATTAATATTAGGTACTTGATGGAAAATGGGTAATGAATACATTGACTATATGGAAATATCCTCAAGTAAAATGTTTTGAAAAAGTTCATTTGAGCAAACTTAATGAGCAATTAATTTTTTTTAATGACCCTCATCATGCATTGTTCCCAAGCACTAGATCTACATTAATTTATAATGTACGATGATAACTCATGTCTAATAGTAATTATGCTAACATGAGATTGTAAATGTACCTACAGTAAGTGGTATTGCACATGGTATTCAGTGATTTAGGTCCTTAGTCTGCAAGCTGCAATAGCGACGATTAACTTCAATGGGGCTTTACATGCGATAGCACCGGATCGGCACTACCGAACCTTACTGAAGAACAATCTTAGAAAGAAAATTAGAAGAAAGAAAAAAGAAGCGCAAGCTTCCATAGTGGGATCACATTTATTCAATGAATAAAAATCCGCCAGGTGCTAAAATAGCATCTAAAAACAGATGCAGGTAAAAAAAATCACCAAAGGGTGAAGAAATGCAGTAAGGTCGTGGAAACAATCCACCAGCAAACAGATGGTAGAACGCGGCCTTAATACTGTAGATATCGCTAGATCAAGTGTTCTTTGCGGCGTCCGGTAACTTCTGCACGCTTCCACACTCGCTCGTGAACGTCCGCCTCTTTTCTCACGTGAACAGTGATACGAAACCGTGATGATGTCAGCTGCGTGCTTACTTTCTAAAATGCCAATATATAGCCCTATATAGGGTACGTCCTCAGAAGTCCGTCAAATATTTACCAAAGGTGTCCTCATGTTAACCTGAAAAATATTGGATCGTTGACTTTTAACAGGCGTCTGGTTTGCTCACATGCAAATAAATAATATGCTAATGAGCAGTAAACCTAAAAACGCAAATCCACAAACCTCCATTACTGTTGGTGCATGGAAACCACTTTACGATAATTAGGTCACACCCAAACCTGGCGTTACTCACATCCAGACCATGATTATCATAGCGTTATTTCAGGGAATAGCCTACAGGGGAAAAGGGCAGGTCGAAAGTGGTACCCACATGATTGTACCGAGTGTAGGACTTAACCCTTTCATTACATGTGTCATACAAAGATATATATGGTGGAACATATTAATGGCAGAAACACATCAACAGATGCATCTGATATTGTGTAATTTTCATGTAATAAACTACTGTATACTATGGCTTTTAATGATTAAGGGAATGTAGCACATGGCCTACTATGGTATATAATATTGAGTGTATTAAGAATGAGTGTACAATAATGTGTCTACACATTAGAACAAGAATTACCAAGAGACAGAAGTTGGGGAAATAACTTTTATTCACACCGTTAATTCACTGTGTGTGAAAATAAACTGTGAACAACTTAACAAAATATAACAAATAACTATAGAAATAAATGAACTATATATAAAGTTCATCACCTCCTCTTTGCCGCCAAACTGGCAGCCCCACTTAGCCCTCTGGTGTCAGACCTGTCACGCCACAATGTACGCAAAGGGCGGTGTACAAGCGTGGGCAACTCCAAGGATGCAGGAAGAGGGAGAGGTGGAATTGCCAACCAATAGTGACACCCCTCATGTGAGCAGGGACTCGCTGTAGGCTCTGGGTGTTGTGAGTATGGAGGATGCACCAGCCCGTGCTGTATAGCCCACAACATCACTGCTTAGCTTGGCCAGATTGAGGTAACATCATGGTGGATGGAACAGACCTCATACCGCAGGGAACAAACAACACACCACCACCACCGCATCACCACCCATGTCATGTGCCAGCACAGCAGTGCTATGTTCAATGGCATGGGGCAGATTGCGTCAACCATCAATGGCCTCCATTGCGCGGTCATTCAAAAAATGTGGAAGCGCTTCAGCATCTAAAGCTGTGCTATAAGTGTGTCTGGAGAACTGGGGGGTCCCTGGAGCTGAAAATAGAGCGGTTGAGTGCCAGAAGATCCGCCAGTTTAATCCGGCTTAAAAAAATCTCTTTCAATGTCCGGGATTGCTGCTTTAAGTAAATAGTCTGGCAGGCGTCTTATGGACTGGAATTCCTTAACTTTATAAATGTCTTTGGGATGATTTCAATAATGACTATTGGACAAGCTCGGAAAACGGATATTCTTTGCACCGATTTCTCTAGACACGTTTTGTGAATATTATGACAAATGACCAAATCAATTTTTCATCTCTTGCAGCATGAAAATCATCCATTTAGGCACCCTCTGTTAACCAAACCGAACGAAAGAGAAAGTGTTCCTGCTTAAAACACACAGTAATATCACACAGGCGCTAAAGCAATGGGAACCATTAAAGACGTGCAAAATTGTCAAAACTCACTTTCCCTACGGTATGTTTCACAGGAACTTAAAAAGTTCTACAGAATTTTGATGCAAAAAATGTTTGGTTCAAATTGACAAGTCGAAGTGAAATCCGACATTTTGACCCAAGGTTTTGATACCACCATAGAAAAATATACCCTGAAATAAGGGTTTTGTGGCTGGGGAAAGGGAAGTGTTCACAGGTATCTCTCCACTTGTATGGATGAATGTTTTGGGAGTTTTATAGATCAGTGGCTACTCTACTAAAAAGTTGTCAGATTCGTATTTAATCACCAAGACTTAACACCTTACTGGTGTCATTGGTTCACAGTGGTGCTAGGAGACAGTGCACGTTTAAAATCAACTTTCTCAAATTATGTTGTGTGCCTGCAGTGGCTGTGGTTGAGTATTAAATTCTCAGAGGCTGCAGAAACAGCACAACTCGAGCCTCATATTGATCATAGAAAAGCTCCCGTAAGAAGAAACAGGATTTTAGTTTTTTGTTTTAAGAAATGTAGCTCCTTTTGTTTTTGAAGTGAAACTTCTTTAGTGGCACCTATTCTCATGGGGCAAAACTGGAGCGAAGGAGACGAAAATGAAACGGAAGTGACGTGACTCCCCCTCCCCCCCACACCACGCCTGCCGGTGCCGCTCCTAACGGCGGCCGCTCCCTTACCCCCCACCCACCCCCCACCCGCTGTGACATGCGGCGGCGATAGCCGCCGGCGCCGCTCCTAACGGCCGCCGTTACCCCCAGACGTGCGCTGCCATGAGCTTCCGGTACTGTGATGGTGGAAGCCCCGCAAGTCCTCCGGCTGTGAGAGGAGGAGCCGCTGCTCAGCCTCTCTCCTCCCTCTTCTATACCTACGCTTCCCCTTCCCCGAGTCCCGCTGACAGCGCCGCCGGTGCCGGAGGAGGAGAGGAGCCCCGGGATCATGAAGGGGATATCGCTAACGGCCGTTGCGCTGTCAGCATGTGCCGCGCATGCGCGCACAGACACATTATCGTGCGCTCCTGGCTCCTGCTCCGGTAACGCGGGAAGCGGGGGGTTTGAGTGCGCCGCTTCCCACGCAGCACAGCTGGAGGGGGGGGGGCTCTTAAGCACGGTATCAGCCCCTCACATACGCCGGGCCCGGTGCGGGTGCGGCCGCGTCTCCGTGGGGGGGGGGGGGAAGGGGGGAGAGACTAAGACAGAGCCGCAGCTCCGCCTGGGGTGGGGGGGAGTCAGGAGAGAGGGGGCAGGACACAGAAAGAGAGACACACATACACTGACACACACACACACCACACACACTGACTGACACACATACTGACTGACACACATACACACACACACACACTGACTGACACACATACACACATACTGACTGACACACACACACACACGCACACTGACTGACACACATACGCACGCACACTGACTGACACACATACACTCACTGACTGACACAGAGAGACATTCACACAACACAGAGAGAGAGAGACATACACTGACACACACACACACACACACACACACACACACACACACACACACACACACACACACACACACACATTGACTAACACACACTGACACACACACACACACACACACACACACACACACATTGACTGACACACTGACACACACACACTGACTGACACACTCACTGACTGACACACATGCACACACTGACTGACACATGCACACACTGACTGACACACATGCACACACTGACTGACACACATGCACACACTGACTGACACACATGCACACACTGACTGACACACATGCACACACTGACTGACACACATGCACACACTGACTGACACACATGCACACACTGACTGACACACATGCACACACTGACTGACACACATGCACACACTGACTGACACACATGCACACACTGACTGACACACATGCACACAGTGACCGACACACATACACACAGTGACCGACACACACACAAACAAACACACATACATACTCTCTGACTGACACACATACACACACTGACTGACACATACACTGACTGACACGTGTGCCGAGCACGCGCGTTATAAGTCAATTTCTGTGACAAAAGTCAAAGAAGTTTCACTTACTATGCGCGTGCACAGCACACACAGCTTTTTTTTTTATTGATCCTGTATTGCAGAAGGGAGACTTTCACACATAAACCCCTTGGTATTTATTCCACTGAAAGTAAATTGATTTCTATAGATAATTAATTGGTGATAAATAGATCACATGGCTAATAATTTATGTTCATCTGTTCCTAATTAACATGTCAGATAAAAGATTAAAAATACAATTAGGCTGTTTTACTGTATGCACACATTTTAGCACTTTCTACAGTGAACATGTTAAAACATACTGCAATAGATAGATTCCCATATGTTTTTAGGTTTATTCAGAATCTGGACAGCTAATTAATCAGAGAACTCCTGTAATTCCAAATAATCCTATAATTACAAACAGTTTTTCTTAACCTTTAATTTTGCCATGTCCTTCATGCTTATCATTACAGATCTTTCAAAACTAAACTCAGCTTCAGATAATGGTAAATTCACAACAGTCTTCCCGTGACAGATTGGACTCTTGGAGTCCCACGTGTCACCAGATTTTATGCTGGCTCTTGCGCAGGACACAGGAATTAAACAATGTGCTTTACTTGGACAACTTAAACGGCCTTATGAACCTGACTGTGCAGGGTCAATCAACTGGCGGCCTGTGGGCTGAAAGGTCAAGATGTGGCCCTTGGACTCCCAGCTCTTGCTAATTTCACACTAATTGCTATGGCAGCATAGTGCCGTTTTTCACACTGAAACTCACTTGTAAATGAAGCTAATGTAAATATGTATGCAGGGCCGGTTTAACCATTAGGCCAACTAGACGGCCACATAGGGCGGCCGAATTTGGGGGGCAGCACATTTTTGCCTAGTTTGCCTAGTGTGGTGTAATGGGGGTATGGGTTTTCCCAAGCAGGGAGAGAGTAGGGCGGTTACTAGGGAGCTGGGCAGTTTTTCTATCCTCATTGGCGGCTGCTGGATAATGCAGCCAATCAGGCGGAGGTGTCAGGAGCCTGGGAGTGGGACCAAGCAGGAGTCAACCGCATGGTCAGGAGAGAAGTGAGTCTGTGTGTCTGTCCTGTCCTGTCGTGTCTGTGTGTATTTGTTCTGTCCTGTGTGTATTTGTTCTGTCCTATTGTATGTGTATTTCTTCTGTCCTGTCGTGTGTGTGATTGTATTTGTTCTGTTGTGTGTTTGTGATTGTATTTGTTCTGTTGTGTGTTTGTCTCTGTATTCTGTTCTGTTGTGTGTGTTTGTGTGTCCTGTGTGTATCTGATCTGTCCTGTTGTGTGTGTGTGCAGATGTAGATTTGTTCTGTTCTGTTGTGTGTGTGTGTGTGTGTGTGTATCTGATCTGTCCTGTTGTGTGTGTGTGCAGATGTAGATTTGTTCTGTTCTGTTGTGTGTGTGTGTGTATTTGATCTGTCCTGTTGTGTGTTTTCTGTGGCTGTCCTGTCGGGGTGAGCGAGGGGGCATGAGAGAATGAGAGGAAGGTGGGGGAGAGAGAATGAAAGGGAGGTGGGGGAGAGACAATTACAGGGAGGGGGAGAGCGAATGATATGGAGTGGGGGGAGAGAGAGAATTACAGGGTGAGGGGGAGAGAGAATAACAGGGAGAAGGGGGGAGAGAGAGAATGACAGGGAGGGAGAATGGAATTACCAGGGGGGGGGGGGGGCAAGAGAATAACAGGAGGGAGAGAGAATGATGGGAGGGGGGAGAGAATGATAGAGTAAAGGGGAGATAGAATGACAGGGGAGAGGAGAGAGAGAATAAGAAGGAGTAGGGAGAGAGAAACTGACAGAGATGGGGAGAGAGAATGAAAGGGGGAGGGGTATAGAATGAGATGGGAGAGAGAATGAGAGTGGGGGGGGGGATAGAGAGAAAAAAGAGAGGGTGAGTGTGTATGAGGACGAGAATGTATAACATTTAAATTTTTCAGTTAGAAAGAAAATGCGCAAGGCACCGAATACCCCTGCATCAGCCCTGTATATATATCACAGGTGCTCTAAATGCTTGCAACATATTTAATATCACAATTGTCAAGTCTTTAATTATATCTAAAAGTACATTGCAATAAGATTGTGACCAAGATACGTTGAAATGTTTTCTAATCTGGCCCCTCTGGAGAAGTAGTTGAAGAGACCTGGTGTAGTAATCATCATATTTAAGAAAATCAAAACAAATACAATATTAGCCTTCTTAGAGCTGTATCTCAGACTTCTTCCTGTTTTCAGGATTTGTAGGCCTAACTATTTCCTGTTTGGCCCAGCCAATCAAGACACAGGAAACCCTTTGAGAACCCCTTGTCAATGGTGAGGTCTTCTGTGCATAGGATCTTTGCCGTTGCCCTGAGAGATACTATACAGGGAACACTTCCTCCTCTTACTGAGCTCTGTGAAGGTTTTTAACCTTGTATTTAAGGGTCATTAATTACATGCAGAGGGCTATCTTTTTGGACCTCATACAAATTCAAGTCTTAATTACCAGCCACAGCAATATCCTAGTGCCAATTTTCCAATAGTCTGCCTGTAGTATATTTCAAGGGTGTCCTACCCTATCACACCTCTAATTTTTGCAGATTCAGTCATAATTTAATCTGCCAAAATGTCACTCAACTTTTTCATGTTTTATTGTCTAATTTTTCTGTGAAACTGCATGCCTCATGACTTTGAGGCAAGATCACAAAATGCCCAAAACTCTGTAGGTCATATGGTGTCCCCCATTCCCCATGTTTAATACATGTCTTGGCTGCGACTCTGTGAGCGTAGAAATGTGTGACATTTTTGCCAACAATCAAACCACCAGGTGAATTTCCCCTACTTTTTGGGTGACAAATTGAGAAAAAAAATCAACAAGTTTTGCAAGAAAAAATTGATTAAAAACCAACACATTCCCATGCCCATTTATTAGAGATGGATGATTTACTTTGCTGAAACTCAAATCTGCCTTGAATTTGCAAGTTCTTTACAGAGGCAGTTATCCATGGATCAGTATAAAAATGTTTACATTTGACACCCAACACTATTTGTAAATATGCTTGCGGATGCCTCCACAAATTTGTATATGAAATTCTTTTGCGAATGTTATATTATTCAACTCCAGACCCTGAAATATGAGTTTTTCTGGAGAGGAGATGGAGACAGAGAGAGACCTATTTTACTGGAGTCTCAAGTGATATACAGCTGAACCCCATTATAACGTGGTGCTCGGGGGCCACAGAATGAGACCGCGTTATAACCAGGATTGCAGGGGAAACAATGGCCGCCCCGATCAGGACTTACCTGGAGCAGGGTGCCGGGGATCCGACACCACAGGTGAACACGGATGCCTGCAGCTCACCTCCCACAGCCTCATTACCCACAGCCTCACCACCCACAGCCTCTCTCCCCGGATAGAGAGAGTGAGTGTATGTGTGTGTGTGTCCGTTACCAATACAGTTTTGAATAGATGTTTGCTTCTTTTTTTTTAAACATCTATTCAAAGCTTTGTTGGTAACGGACAGACTCACACAGACACACACACACACACACACACACACACACACAACATCATTCACGCGGCGCCGCTTGACGAACTGGGTCGCATCCTCAGCCTGCATAGTGTTGCCGGCGGCCGGGGAAAGAAAAGGTAAGAGAGCGAGAGTTTGGGAGCCACGCTCACACACCGTTATAAGTGGATCTGCATTGTAGCGGATTGCGCTATAACGGGGTTGAGCTGTGTATATATATATATATATATATATATATATTTATATATATATATATATATATATACCCATACATATATAACATATATACTGTGATATATATATATATATATATACAGTGGTCGACAAATCACCAAAACATCTACTCGCCACACAAAAAAATCTACTCGCCACCTTGTACCAAACGTGTGCTGCTTGGGCCAATAGGAGCTCGCCACGATGTTAAATCCACTCGCCCGGGGCGAGCAAATGTATAGGTTTGTCGAACACTGTATATATATATATATATATATATATATATATACATACATACATACATACATACATACATACATACATACATACATACATAAAACAGCTGGCACTCCAAATGCAGTAGTATGGTGCGGTGCATGTTCTATAGAAATCAATAATAAAATGTTGTCAACCCCAGAAGAGTAAACAAAGAACAGCACTCGGTAGTAATAATGCAAAGAAAAACCTATATTAAAGATGGTATTGTTATTTTAGAATCAGGTAGGGAGACTAATGGGCTGATGAATAAGTTTTTCTATGTTGGACCCTCTCTTCAACTTTCAGGCTTTTCCTTATTAGTGATCCTGTGTCAACATGCAGTAGTATTTCTCCAACCTGTTCAGCATTCAGTAAATTCTCAGTAACAGATAAAATTAAACAAATCCAGCCTTTGTAAACTGGTGCATTCTGTTCAGACAGCAATACATATTTACATTCAGGGAGTTATTAAATTGTGCTATGCACTCATCTATTTGACAGCATTGCGGATAACTATTTAAATATGTTAAAAATAAATGCATTAAGCCTTTGGGCGGGAGATTAATTTAGATGAACACGCAGTTTTCAGACTGAAATTTCATAAGTAATTCATTTTACTTGGTGAATATAGCACAGACAATCAAAAATTATTATTTCATTCAATATAATACGTACAGTGATAAAGTGAAATTATACTATGATAACCTACCTAAAAAAAAAAAAGTAACTTGTAACCATTAAACTCTGACACTGCAATTACATTTCCAGAAAGTTAAAATAATTGTTTTAGGAGTTAAGCACACATAAATAATGTAAGAGCTCATAATCTGGAAAGGAGAGAGAATGCTGGAATGTGGCTTAAATAATTAAAGATGAACAGAAAATAGGCACATTAATACAAAGTAGGAATATGCCACCACAATGTGTACTGGAAGTAACAAGAAGAACTTGTTTATATGAGTAAAGTGGAGAAGAGAGGCTTGTAAGTGCAGTAACTGGGAGAGCATTAGCGAGGCCTTCGTCCAGTAGTGGATCGACAAGGGATGATGATTATGAAAGCGTGTATGTATGTGGGTGTGTATACAGGCATTAACATACGCAATGGGTCCAGGGGCATGTGCTTAACATGTGTGGACATGTACTTAAAGTGAAGCAGCACCTTTTTTCACTTCGGTAGAGGTAGGGAGCCGGTATTGCTGTTCAGGACGTGCCTGTGTCCTACTCACAGGGGCATGCGCGAGCTGCCGTTTTCCAATTTAGCGAGGGGAATCAGCGCGTCACACAACTACGGTGGTCTGTAGGGCGGAATAAGTGTCCGTACTTGCGAAGCGAGCGTACGGACACAGGGGAATGGTGCTATTGTAAATATGTCCGCACTCGTGAGTGTCCGTAAAGTGAAGGTTCGTATAGCGGGATATGCCTGTATGTGTATGTATATATATATATGTGTGTATATGTATACTGTATATATATATAATGTGTGTGTGTGTATATAGATTGATATACTGTAGATATAGATATCTATATCTATATATTTGTGTGTGTGCAGCAGCGGATTTCCAGATCCGCCGCCCCTAGGCACTTACCTGGTGCCGCCTCCTCGGTGCTGCCACCCTCCGTCTTCTTCGAAATCACAGTGTCATCATCACCAACGCGACGTCACGCGGCATCTCGTTGCCATGGAAATGAGACGCTGTGTGATGACACAGTGTAATTTCACACTGCATAAAGAAGTGGAGGCAGCAGGAAGGAGGAGGCTACCACTGGTAAGGAACTTCCCATCAGGCCCGAGAGTGCGGCCTGTGTAAGGGGGTGGCAATTTTTGCAGCCCCAAAAGTTTGACGCCCTAGGCCCGTGGCTATTGGCCTATATGGGAAATCCACCCCTGGGTATGTGTGCATGTATAGGTGTAATATAACGTACCTGTAGGTAATTAAAGGTTTTCAAAGAACAACAAAAAAAACCTTGAGACAATTCCCATCTCTTCCTTTTCCTCCCATCTATACCAGTCTCTTCTATATGTCTCGCTCCCTTATTTCTCAATCTTTTGACACCATATATAAATCAGCGAATTATTAACACATACAGTACTGTATCTGCCTAGCCTGCAGCATAAAGGGAGTAGAAATCTGACCTGAAAGGGTTTAGTTTAATACCAGTCTGTAAATATAAGGTACACCACGTGACGTGACCCGCAATGCCATTTGAAGCCGTGCCTTCGGGGGAGGGGGCGTGAACGCTGCGGCTCCCAGGAAGGGGGCCGCAGCTGAAAAAGTTTGCGTAGCGCTGATCCAAACAACACCTTATTACATTCTTAACAAGAACTAGGGTTTCTAGGTGTCCAGTATTGAACTGGACTGTCCTGTATTTGGACATTCTGTCCAGTAAAAAATTAGAGGTAATACAGGACATGTATGAGTCCGGTATTACCTCTCTCGTGACAGTGACCTGACCGGCTTGGGGGGTGCGCGGGATTGCCCCTGAGCAGGGAGAGAGCAGGGCAGTTGCTAGTGGGCTGGGCAGCTTCCTCCATCCTGATTGCTTGTTGCTGTGTAATGCAGCCAATCAGGAGAGGTTTCCCGGACGCATGGAGTGGAGAGTGTGAGGAGAGCATCTCTCGAGCGTGTGTGTGTGTGTCTTGAGCACCATTTCACCTCTCACCATTGTGTCCAGTATTTCTGGAGAAGGCTCCCGGCAACCCTATCTACTACTATTCTTAATGATCAACTCCTCCTTCAAATAAAACTAAATGTGGTCACCTGTGTTGATATTTTCACTATCCGAGTCATTAGAACTCTTGAAATACATACAGTACTATAATGTCACCACACATAATAGTTGAACAGGACCTGGCACTGTCGCAATCATTTTGGTTCTAGGAATCCTAAATGAAAACAGGAAAAGCACATTCTAGGAGTATAGGCTATGAATCAATGGAAGGGAAAAAGAACATTAAGTAATATACGCCCATGAGATTTATTATGATACAAGAAAAGATGAAGAGCAGACGTGATTCACACAACATAACTGAGGCTAACCGTGTCACAAAAGATTAATATTTATTATAATTTCCTGCCAAGGCGATGTCAGAACAAGAAAGCTGTGTTAATAGCAACAAGATACAGATGTGCCCTTTGTCATTGACTGCTCTGATATAAAAACTTACACCACTATATTACAAGGCATAGATTTTCCAAAGGGTACTATGGTAATTATTTCATAACATATCAAAATATGTCACCTAGGTTAATTGTAAAGGTCATGCCTCAATGAGGTGGGAGGATATGGATTAATACTTCAGCAAAGGATATGGTGAAGGGCATTAATAGACATGATTGATCTGAAAGATATAGGAAATACGTTAAGTATAGGAATATATCAGATACGTTTCTCACCAGAACCACAACAATTGCTTAACCAGAAACAAACATTGGGCATTAGTGAGTGTTTGTTTTTCCCCTGATTATCTGATCAGAGGATCTGTTTTACAGTTTTGGGAATTGTAAAGTTAAAAAATATACATATCCCAGACAACCGGGTGTCCTCCAGAGCTGCAAGGATTGAAATTCATCTCCCGAGGGGCCCTTGAGTCAAATAATGTTAAAAAGAAAAAAATTATGTTAAATTGAGCAACACAGACAGCTGATTTAAAGTACTGTTCCAGCCCATCTATTAAAAGGCAGTAAAAAAAAAAATCAAATCTAACCTATTCATATTTATTTATTTATTTATTTATTCATAAAATGTTTTACCAGGAAGTAATACATTGAGAGTTACCTATCGTTTTCAAGTATGTCCTGGGCACAGAGTTAAGATGACAAATAATACATGGTTACAAATACAGTTATATAAGTGAACTGGGTATGCATTATATACAAGACATAGCATGAACAGTTAGAGATAATATATATTATAGGCGTATGTAACCGTTACAGATCAGATTCAAATGTGAGACAGCTTTAGTTTTGAAAGAACTTAAACAGGTGGTGGCTGTGAGAGTCTCCGGTAGGTTGTTCCAGTTTTGGGTGCACGGTAAGAGAAGGAGGAGCCGGATACTTTGTTGAGCCTTGGGACCATGAACAGTCTTTTGGAATCAGATCTCAGATGACAAGTGCTGCATGTGGTAGGGGTGAGGAGCTTGTTCAGATAGACGGGTAGCTTGCCCAGAAAGTATTTGAAGGCAAGACAGGAAAGGTGAACTTTGCGCCTAGACTCGAGTGATGACCAATCTAGTTCTTTGAGAATTTCGCAGTTATGTGTGTTGTAGTTACATTGAAGGACAAAGCGACATATTGAATTGTAGAGGGTATCAAGTTTGCTAAGGTGAGTTTGGGGTGCCGTGCCATATACTATGTCCCCATAGTCTATAATTGGCATTAGCATCTGCTGTGCGATACGCTTTCTGACCAGGAGACTTAGGGAGGATTTGTTCCTGTAAAGTACACCTAGTTTGGCATAGGTTTTGGATGTCAGGATATCAATGTGCATCCCGAATGTTAAGTGGGAGTCAAACCATATGTCCAGGTATTTAA
This sequence comes from Ascaphus truei, assembly GCF_040206685.1. NCBI lineage: Eukaryota > Metazoa > Chordata > Amphibia > Anura > Ascaphidae > Ascaphus > Ascaphus truei. Next base: position 46,590,743 of record NC_134486.1, on the reverse strand, counting down.
AACTAGTAACAGGAGTTAGGGTGGTGTTAGCAGTTTTCGAGTCTCAAAAAGTCAGACTGAAGTATGTGTTCAAAGTCGGAGAGGCTATGGCTGTGTGCATATAGGATTGTGTCATCTGCATACATGTGTATTGAAGCTTCCTTACAAGCTGTGGGAAGATCATTGATGAACACTGAGAAGAGTAGGGGCCCCAGAACAGAACCTTGCGGGACACCACAGGTGATATCCAGGGGGTTGGAGTTAGAGCCTGAGATGGACACATGTTGGGATCTACCTGATAGGTAGGACTGAAACCAGTTTAAAGCCTGCTTCTCTATTCCAGAGTTCTGGAGTTTGCTAAGCAGGATAGCATGATCAACAGTATCAAAAGCCTTTGCAAAATCTAGGAATACTGCATCAGTGAGTTGTCCTCGTTCCATTCTGCACTGGATTTCATTGCAAACTGTTAGCAGGGTAGATACGGTTGAGTGATTGGGGCGAAAGCCAGATTGGAATTGGCTAGGGAAATTTGTCTTGGTATAGTAATCGCTTAATTGGGAGAAAACACATTTTTCCATGACTTTGGATAGTATTGGGAGATGGTGTTGGGAGAAGAGAGATTGGCCTGTAGTTTGAGACAGTGTTTTTAGCCCCACTTTTGAAGACTGGGACAACTCTGGCAGTTTTCCAGGTCTTAGGGATATGGCCTGCAGACAAAATAGGGTTGACTATGGAAGCAATTGGTTTGGCAGTGGCTGGGGCACCAAGTCTTAGGAACTTAGATTGTACAGTAGTAAGTCAGGTCCACAGTGGCTGCTTAGTTTTAATTTGAGGAGCACTTGTGTAATCTCCTCTTCAGATACTGGAACAAATTGAAAATTGTGAGCAGTGTTGGGAGAGGGTGGGGCTATAGGGGTACTCACAGAATGAGGTTCATGTTTGGGTTGCGTTTCGCTAGTAAGTTACAGTAGTAGCACACCCCACAAAGTAATCATTGAATGCATTTGCAATGTCAGTGGGGTTTGTCAGAGTAATATCCCCCTTAGTGATATTACTTGGTTGTTGATAGTTAGAAGGCTGGAATATGTTGTTGATAATCTTCCAGAAGTTAGCTGGGTTTGATGTATTGTGGAGGAGATTGTCAGAGTAATATTGTGTTTTTGCATGCCTTGTTTGCCTTGTGCACATGTTCCGCAGGCATCTGTAGTGATTGAGATCCTTGGTAGTGCCAGTTACTTTGTAGTTTTTCCACAAGGCAACCCTGAACTGGTAGAGTGCTATAAGGTCAGGTGTAACCCATGGAAGGTGGGCCCCCATACCCTTATTCTGTGTTGAGGAGCATGGGTATCACAGAGTTTTAAGAACTCAGATTGGAAATAGTCGTGCGCTGAATCAGGGTCGGGAATTAAATCGAATCTGTGCCAAGGGCAGTTATTTAAGGTCAGCCAGAAACTATTGTGGGTTAAAGTTTCTAAATGTTCTAGTGAGGAGTACTTTGGGGCTTGATTGGGGTGGTTTAATTTTCCTTACACAGCACACTATTGCATGGTCACTGAAAATGTCAGGAAGGATGCCAGTGGATTGGATTCTGCTGGGATTTGAGGCCCCTTAACTTATGTGTCGGCTGGCTGAATTAAAGCATGTACACATCCCTAGAACTACAGGTGCGCCGACGAGTATTCTAAAACTTGCCTTGGAAAATCTGGGGCTATCACCAACAAGACCCAGGTACATCCTGGGTACATGCTGCAACATTTCAGTGACATTTCTGCAGACAGTTTGAATGGGACTGCCAGGGACCCCCGCTGTGTTAATCCGATGGGCCATTAGTCTGTCTGCAGAAATGTCACTGAAATGTTGCAGCATGTACCCAGCATGTACCTGGGTCTTGTTGGAGATTGCCCCAGATTTTCCAAGGCAAGTTTTAGAATACTCGTCGGCGCACCTGTAGGCATAATGCGCAAGATCAGGCTTTTTAACCATCCCCCTGGTAGACAAACCCCTATCTACCCTGCTGTTCGTTCGCTAAGTCTTCAAGCCAGTGTTTGTGAAAATAGGCCCTTTGTGCTGCTTCCACCCATTCGGTCCTAAGGCATTCTGCTGTGTGCATGGTAAGCTCGGGGACATATGGATAATCATACCCCTCTAATTGCTGCCATTTTCCTTGGATAACCCTATCCGCTCTACTAAGTCAGGTCAAATGGGACATATAAGGGGCACCGGGCAGGATCCATACTAATGGTTCATCTATTGGAGGTGGAGTAGGGGACTATCCCATAGAACGTCCGCACTAAAATATAGCCGATCATCCATCTCCTCAAGCCTCTTACGTAAAATCTCATTCTCTTCTTCGGAGAGTTGTCCCAACTCCCACCAGTGCTCAACTTTCCTGGCCCAGCAAATGATCATCTGGGTCATGTTTAACCATGGTACATAACCGTATATCAGGAACATGCCAGTCCACGAGTGTGAGTTTGTCCATCTCAGCCTCCGGCGAAACCTCATGGGATCTGCGTCCAGGGATCACCGTGGCAACAGGACCAGTCTCAGAACATAAATCAAGGAGCTTGCTTGCTTCAGAGGATGGTGGCGATACTCACTTGCGGCCTCTCTATATGACCCTCAGGCGCATCCTACCCACAGAAGGGGTTGGCAAGGCACTTGTTCCTCAGTAATAGGGCCTTAGAGTATCATCCCATAGCTGCCAGAAGGGATTCCCAGCTGCCCTCAAAAGAGGGGATCAAAAGCTATGTTAGGGGGAAAGGGTGGGCAGCCTCAAGCATGAGGGCATCCTGCAAACAGGTCCCAGTAGAGGTGGCAGTGGCCACATTCATTTAGGCAAATTAATTGCCATGATGTGACTACAAAGGAAAGAATTGTGCCTCTTTGGTGATGTTGTGTGAGCACCCCTAAAGAAGAAGTCGTTTGGACTGTTATAATAAAGTTAAAGAAAAGTTTCTAGCTCCGTCCTTCTTTCAATTTGCTCACCGCATCAGCCTGCACGGATGCCAGCCCCTGAGAAACAACGTAACTATAATGCACCACCATACAGATATTGGGACACTTTAGTGTTCCCCTCTTCTGTTGGCCGGGGGAAGAGGTGTTACAATTACAACACAGCATGGATTTCCTGTAGGGTTCTATAAGAGGGAGGTGCAGATGTACACAGAAGGGGACAGATTTGGGGAAATTAAAACATGGCTTTATTCAGCCTGTCCCTTTAACAAGGCAAAGCATACAAAAAGAAACAAAATAAACAAATGCCTATCCCTATGTAAGGGCTAACTAACTTCTCAGTCCCTCTCTACAAGACTGGGATGAAAAGCCCCTTACCAGTCTATCACCCCAAAGTCTCAAAGGGTACCTCAATGCAGATGGCCTTTCATGTCAGGCTCCGGAGTCTGGATAGTGGTCTGCTTGAGGGTCCAGCCTCTGGCAGGGTCCTGCTTCCTTTGTGTCCAGGCATAGAGGTCTGGTCCCCTTGTGTCTTGCTGTCGGCACACAGTCCACCTGTGTGCTTCAAGACTCTCTCCTCATGTCAGCACCGTTGTGTGCTAAGGAAATCTCCCTCTGTTTCTCACATGAGCCTTTTTCTCAGTGCTATGATTGTCCAGGTCGAGCCTGGCTAATTGAGTGGCTGCAATTAACCAGCTCCCTCCTGGATTCAGAGCCCTGAGGCAGCTTTATTTAAAGAGGCATAAGTCCCTGTTACAGATTCAATGTTATATTTGCAGGTTATATCATGATAATGTCTCAGTGTTCAGTAGGGTTGCTAGGTGTCCAGTATTGAACTGGACTGTCCTGTATTTGGACACTGTTCAATAAACAATTAGAGGTAATACTGGACATGTATGTGTCCGGTTTTACCTCACTGGACACACTGACCTGGTCGGCTTGGTGGGTCGTAGGATTTCCCCAAGCAGGGAGAGAGCTGGGCTGTTGCTAGGGGGCTGGGCAGCTTCATCCATCCTGATTGGCAGCTACTGGATAATGCAGCCAATCAGTACGAGGTTTCAGGAGCCTGTGGGCGGGGCCAAGGAGAGGAGTAAACAGCACGGAGCGGAGAGGTGTGTGTGTGTGTGTCTCGAGTGCATTGCAACATTCGCCATTGTGGCCAGTATTTTTGAAGAAGCCACCTGGCAACCCTAGAGTACAGATGTAGCATGTATTATTATCACTCAGGTTCTAGCACGGTAACACGCGACTTCTCCTATTTGGTACGCAACATTGTGCAATGTTTGAAAAGATCAGCGTCAAAGAGCACATTAAAACTTGCGGGAATAATAATGTCCGTACAGATGTAGCACTAAAATATAAATAATGCAAACATTTGAGAGTAATAAAAAGCACTGATGTTATTTTATATTGGAAATGTTACTGGTGGCACAGATTTTTGTAAATCTGAACTGTTCTAAAAAAAAAAAATTATTTGCTTGAAAAATATACAGTATTCAAAAAAAAAATCACACAAGTCATTTACTAAGCGACGAGCGTGACTTTCCTTGCGATTTCTTGTTCTTTTCTCTAACTCTGAAAGTAATCTTTTAACCAGCAGGTGTCATATCAGTCAACCTAATCACTATATTTACAGGTGCGGGTACTGTAATTGCAGAATAATTTTCGCAACCTCGAAAGAAACATTGAGGCACAAGGGAAAGAGATTAATTTTTTTTATGGCAGAGAAAAAAAACATCCCTCTCTAGAATAAGCTTCTAATGCCTAGTTATACTGACACGTTTTTTTTTTAATCCAGCAATAAATACCAGCCCGTAATAAATTCAAAAGATGATACTAGGCATTAAAGACCTAAAGGCACTCAAATCAACCACAGTTATATGCCGACACAAGCAAGTTGTTTAGAGTCTTTTTTTAATAGAAAAGTAAGACTTCAAATGTCTTGTATATCGCTGCAGGAGGACAGAGCCAGCACCACTCTCTGTTACTGGATATCAGAAGTCCTCTCTTGCCTTAGGGTTGATTAGATACAGTACTTGAAGGGATGCTTGTTGATATTTAATAAGCACAGTTGCTGCTATGTTAAACAAGATGAAGCTGTATTATCCAGTTTAATTAAGCTTCTGGACTCCCAATTAGTATTTATTTTACATGTGCTGATCTTCGCAACAGATCCCTCAATTACTGAAGGGGCTTATATGTGGCCTTGAACCTAGTCCTACGCCCAATCTTTCTCTTGTGCATAATTTGATTGCAAACTCCTCCATTCATTTATTCTAGCCTGATTAGACAGAGTACAGCAGAATAACACCGCTCAGTACAAGAACAATATATAAGTTATGTTAAATAAATGTACCTCCCCCCATGCTTTTCTTAATGCATATTAATGCATTCTAGCTACAAGGCAAGGTGATAAATGAGTAGGCGGGTCATTGCCAGCAAATACCATTATGTTCTTAATATCATGTGCTGTTTTGGGTATATGGCAAATATAATGATCTGCTCTTTCTGAGGAACTATTTGTATAGACTCTTCAGAAAACGGTAAGAAAGAAAACCACTAGACTGCCAGAGGGCAAATGGGTAAGAGTATATTGTAACTAGAATGCATGTGTAACCCCTTGCTAGGACACAACAAAAGCAGCAGCATGGGGGAGAGTGCTTCTTTTATTGAAACAGATCCACAAAGTCTTAAACAACTGATATTTCTGAGGATGCAGCTATCTATATATGCTGCCCCTGGCTGTGTTCCTCTCTGGCATGTACTGCTGGGAAGGAGCCAATGACAGAGCAGCAGCAGATGGACTACAACTCCCAGAAGTCCCTGATGCTGACATGGGGAAACATGAGGGGACAGGAGTGGACAGGTTGAGGGGACAGGAGTGTAAAGGTTGAGAGGAGATAGAGAGCATGAGGAGAGGGCAGAACTGGAAAGAACAGCCCCTGTCCCCAAGAGCTGCTGCAACCTGATAACCAGGCCCCTAAGAGTACAACCCAGAGGATCTGACTGACTAGGTAACAGACAGGCTCCTATAGTGGAGCTGAAAGCTGATCAGCAGTCTACAAGACTAAAGGAGTTATGAGTAAACAGTGAGGGTATCTCCATTGCAGATAAGGGTACCAAAGTCTTTGTGAAGAGACAGGCATGCTACAGTATTATAAGAGCTCCAACATTTGTACTAGCACCTACAGACAGGCCCCTTATAACACGGGGCCGTGGAGACTCTGGGAGACATTGGCACATAACTGCGCTGTTCATTACCAGTATTGTGATTGTATGTATATAGTCCACACACAGAGGATCACAATTATGTTTTTATAGCTGTGGTTAGATATAAACACTTTTTTTGGTTGTTCATAACCCAGTGCTTTGTCCTATTGTCTGACCTCTGGCCAGGTGCTCAGATAGTGGGAATGCACGGCTATAATGGGGAAAAGAACTCAGGCCCCCGCCTCAACAGGAGAGGTTAGTCTGAGGAAATTAAGAGAAGGGTTACACAGACATCAAAGCTCACAAAACATTGGAACATCGGAGCTTAATTAAACTAAAGCTAAGTCTCACTTTTACCACTGGCCTAGTGGATGACCTTCTTATTGCAGCAGAATGAGAATCAATAAATATATTTGAATCCCAATACATTCTGATACATTTCAAATGTAGTTTTCATGTGTCTGTATAGTTATTTCTGAAAAATAAATAATTTTTGGAGCTGTTACAATGGTACACTAAAACGGCACTTCAAAGTCTTTAAAGTAAATTTAATAACTACTACATGGTAATTTATTTGTATATGTATAAGGCTTAACATGTGAAGTTCAGACGTAGCAGGTTTAATGTTGGGACATGATGGGATATGATGGGAGCAGAACCAGATGTCCTGTGAAGTTGCCATTTACGGAGGTTAAGACCGAAAGAAGCAGGAAGCAGTGAGCCGTGTTTGACTGCACAATATGTGATATGCGAACCCGGAAGAGGCAGACCGGCGCCGATGAACAGCTGATCCCACCGCGCAGGACACACTGTTTAAAGACCAACTCTGCCTAAAGTTTCTAAACGTCAAATAACCAGGCAAAACAGACAGGTTCAACACTAACCCACTGAGCTGCAGACATTTTAAATGTAACTTTACACTTGCTTTTTTGTACTGCTGGTTATGCTTAACCTTCACCCTTGGTGCGCTCTGTGTTTTTTCTTCTTCATCTGTCTTGTCCACGGAGCTTGTTTTTCGGTGGATTTCGTGGGGAGAACTTCCACACATAGTAGCTGCAAGAGGGTAAAGCTGACCAAATATTTGAAATACCAAGAAAGCACGAGCGCGGATCAAAACGTTCCTGCTGATACGATGGGAAATATTGAATGTTGCTGCACCCACGCTGCTATTTAATTCTTTTGGAAATTGAATATTCTGCATTATAACGGAATATGTTGTGCTATCTAAAGAAGCAATGTCATGCCCAACATCTGTATAGTAGTAAAGATTAGCTTTCATATTTGGACCTGCTGTACATTTAGAACGGAAGAAACCATCCCAGATCTCAGCGTTATGTTATTTTGGGCTAATCACGTTATCCTTATCCGCCACAAGCACCAAACATAACATATGAAAGGGATTCATTGTGGCTTCACATTCATTATATAGAGGTAAGGCCCAGGATTATTAAGTATTTGTAAAGCCTGGGATTATTAAAGTATGCCTATGGTCCATTAAAGTAGTGATGACTAAGCTGTGACACTCGTTTCACCTCTTGCATGGAGTGGCAAATGAACGGGCATGCCAGTCATCCTATCTTCTCCTTCCAAGGGATAGTGGCTAAGTAAAGGGAAGAGTGTGCGACTGAGGTTGCATGAGGTGAGGGGGCATGAGTTGCCGAGTAGGGCACTGAAACCACCTCAGTAGGGCAATTATGTGTAGCCGAGTCCCCCTCCTTACCTCCAGTGAAGGGGGAACTCTGCTGGTTCGGCCGGAGCTCTGCGCAATTGAGAGTGTGGGGGCGGCCATTTTGATTATCATGCATGTGCAGTACGGCGAGGTGCACATGTGTAGTTGCGATCGGAATGGCAGCCATTGTGGATGGCTCCGCAGGTATTGGTTTAGAGACTATAGGTCCAAGAATGCCAGTGAAAATGGGCCATGGGCCGGAAAGGAAGGTGCTCAAGGGGAGGAGGATATCCTCTGGGACAAGGAGCCAGCGTGCTCAGTGCTGGAGGGGGCGGCAAGGCAGCAGATACAGCTGCAGCGGCTGTTATTCGAACAATTCACGCGTTGTGTACATCGGAATACCGATGCCATAACGCGGGATGTCTTCCAACCTTACCGCTTTAAGACGCGAGTGTGGCGAGTGCAGAAAATGGCATTTTAGAGTTCTGGTTTTTAAACACCTTAAATTGACACAGTAGCACAGTACTGTACACATTGCAAATTCATTCATTTCATTGCACCCAAAGAAACAGAATCCATGAAATTCAAACAAAGCAACCGCGATAAGCGCGGGTGCCTGGGGCGATTGGCAGCGTTCATGCCACGTGGAGTACAGCAGAGCACACAACATCGGCGCTGTGATTTGTTCGAATAACGGCCGCTGCAGCTGTTGTGTCCAGGGAGCAATGCCTCCTGGACAAGGCCTAGACCTTGCCCCTTAGCCCCTGATAGGGACTCTTCCCCTTTCTGATAGTTCTGCACCGGTGACCGGATGATCACGTGGTGCTCTGCGACCTGGGATCAGGCCACAGTACCCCAGGACATTCAGCTGAGACCCTCCAGCTGGAGCTCACCTCACGAGGAGGATCAGGACCCTTAGGAGAGAGGGGATTTGTGTTGGAGGCCCCGCTGCGTGGGACCCGCTCCAACTCACTACGCCAAGCAACACCTGGGAACTGGAGTACCCAGGCAGGTACCCAATGTGCACCTACATCCACAAGGGGTAGGGCTACCTCACATTTGGGTGGGACTTGCTGGGACAGGACAGCAGGGGTATTGGTGCCACGGCACCCTCAGTACTTTGGGGGAAGCACTCAGTGTTTGGGGATACTGCACTGTCCTGTTGGTACCTATGTACTGTGTGTTATGTGTGTTTAGTATTGTGTACAGTAAAGATTAGTTCTATGCTTTGTGTGGTGTATTGCTTACTACTGTGTATACATTTCCTGTGAGGGGTTATCCCACCAACGCTGGGATCCCTCATAGGTGCAGGCGCTGCAGGTAAGGAGAACGAGCTCATCCCAGGCTCCCAGAAGCAAAGGCTCAGGCCTCCTGTGAGCAACAGGTACAGCAGCACGCGTAGTCGCCCGCATAGTTCCCATAGGCATAGGGAAAGGGGGCTACATCTGTTTATCATGTACTGCCCTACAGCGTACTACATACCGGCATGTGCACATTATTCTGTTATGTGTTAAACAAAGGAGCAACCATGCCACTAGAAAACAAACCCCTACAGCATGTGCATTAAAGTTTACTTGATTTTCAGTACAC